>NC_062571.1:22373650-22676727 GCF_022837055.1 Prionailurus viverrinus | reverse complement strand
CCGTATCTTGGCTGTTGTAAATAATGCTGCAATAAACATAAGGGTGCATATGTTTTTAAATTAGTATTTTCATATTATTTGAGTAAATACCCAGTAGTGAAATTACTGGATCATATGGTAGTTCTATTTTTAATTTTTTGAGGAACCGCATACCGTTTTCCACAGTGGCTGCAACAACTTACATTCCCACAGTGTGCAAGGGCTCCTTTTTCTCCACATCCTTGCCAGCACTTGTTATTTCTTGTCTTTTTGATTCTAACCATTCTGACAGGGATAGGGTGATGTCTCATAGTATTTTTGATTTGCATTTCTTTGATGGTTAGTGATATTGAACATCTTTTCATGTATCTGTTGGGCATCTTTATGTCTTTGGAAAAATGCCCATTCAAGTCCTCTGTTCATTTTTTAATTGGATTATTTTGTTTCTTTGGTGTTGAGTTGTACAAGTTCTTTATATATTTTTGATATTAACTCCTTAGTGGATATATCATTTGTGAATATCATCGACAATTCTCTAGGTTGCCTTTTCATTTTATTGATGGTTTCCTTCACTGTGCTAAAGGCTTTTATTTTGATGTAGTCCCAATAATTTATTTTTGCTTTTGTTTCCCTTGCCTGAGGAGACCTATCTAGAAAAATGCTGCTAAGGCCAGTGTCAAAGAGATTCCTACCTATGTTTTCTTCTGGGAGTTCTATGGCTTCATGTCCTGAATCCACCTTGAGTTTTTTTTATATGGTGTAAGAAAGTGGTCCAATTTCATTCCTTTGCATGTAGTTGTCCAGTTTTCCCAGTACCACTTATTGAAGAGACTATCTTTTCCCCATAAGTATTCTTGCCTCCTTTGTCATAGGTTAATTGACCATATAAGCATGGATTTATTTCTGGGCTCTCTGTCCCATTGATCATCATATCTGTTTTTATGCCAGTACCATGCTGTTTTGATTACTACAGCTTTGTAGTATATCTTGAAATCTGGAATTGTGATACCTCCAGCTTTGATCTTCTTTCCCAAGATTGCTTTGGCTATTGGAGGTCTTCTGTGGTTCCATACAAATTTTAGGATTATTTGTTCTAGTTCTGTGAAAAATGCTGTTGGTATTTTGATAGAGAGTGCATCAAATTTGCACTTTGCTTTGGGTAGGATGGACATTTTAACAATACTAATTCTTCCAATACATGAGCATGGAATATCTTCCCACTTGTTTGTGTCTGATTCAATTTCTTTCATCAATGTTTTATAGTTTTCAGAGTATAGGTCTTTTACCTCCTTGGTTAAGTTTATTCCTAGGTATTTTATTCTTTTTGGTGCAGTTGTAAATGGAATTGTTCTTTTAATTTCTTTTTCCACCACTTCATTATTAGTGTATAGAAATGCAACCAATTTCTATGTATTAATCTTGTGTCCTTCAACTTTACTGAATTCACTTATTATTTCTAATTCTTCTTTGGGTAAGTCCTTAGGGTTTGCTATGTATAATATCACATCACCTGCAAATAGTGACAGTTTAACTTCTTCTTAATCAATTTGGATTGCTCTTTCAGTCTTTCTTCTTTCCTTTCTTTCTTTCTTCCTCTTTCTTTTTCTTTCTTTCTTTCTTTCTTTCTTTCT
The DNA here is from genome assembly GCF_022837055.1 of Prionailurus viverrinus. Taxonomy (NCBI): domain Eukaryota; kingdom Metazoa; phylum Chordata; class Mammalia; order Carnivora; family Felidae; genus Prionailurus; species Prionailurus viverrinus. The sequence goes on along the minus strand of NC_062571.1, from coordinate 22,675,117 downwards.
TTCTTTCTTTCTTTCTTTCTTCCTTCCTTCCTTCCTTCCTTCCTTCCTTCCTTCTATGCTACAACTTCCAGTACTATGTTGAATAAAAGTGGTGAGAGTGGACATCCTTGTCTTGTTCCTGATCTTAGAGGGGAAAGCTCTCAGTTTTTCCCCATTGAGTATAATGTCAGCTATGAGTTTTTCACATATGCCCTTTATTGTATTGAGGTATGTTTCCTCTGCACCCACTTTGTTGAGACTTTTTGTCATGAATGGATGTTGAATTTTTTCAGATGCTTTTTCTCATTTATTGAGATGATCATGATTTTTAACCTTCATTTTGTTGATGTGGTGTTTCATGTTGAATATTGAACCGGCTTTATATCCCTGAAATAAATCCCATTTGGTTATGGTGAATAATCTTTTCAATGTGTTGTTTAATGCAATTTGTTTATATTTTATTGAGGCCTTTAGTTTTCTTTCTTTTTTGTGTGGTGTCTTTTGTTTGTTTTGGGTATCAGGGTACTACTGGCCTCGTAAAATGTATTTGAAAGCTTTCCTTGTTCTTCTATTTCTCAGAACACTTTGAGAAGAATAGGTATAAACTCTTCTTTAAATATTTGGTAGAATTCACTTGTGAATCCATTTGGTCCTAGGCTTTTGTTTGTTGAGAGTTTTTTGATTTATCACTCAATTTTGTTACTAGTTATTGGTCTGTTTGGCTTTTCTAGAGTTGGTGTAATATTGATATTTCTTACCTAGGAATTTAACTAAACTCATCAGTGAAACCATGTGAGTGTGGAGTTTCTCTCGTGAGATGATATTACATGATTTCAATGTCTTTAAAAATTTTTTTAATGTTTATTTTTGACAGAGAGAGAGAGAGAGAGAGAGAGAGAGAGCAGGGGAGGGGCAGAGAGAGAAGGAGACACAGAATCCGAAGCAGGCTCCATGCTCTGAGCTGTCAGCACAGAGCCCGCATGGGGCTAGAACTCACAGACTGCAAGATCATGATCTGAGCCGAAGCCGGACGCTCAACCGACTGAGCCACCCAGGCACCCCGATTTCAATTTCTTTTAAAAAAAATAGCCTCTCAAATTTTCCTGTTCAGTTTTTGTCAGTTTTAGTAAGTTGTAATTTTATTGAGGAATTTGTCCATTTCATCTAAATTTTGAATTTATTGGCATAAAGTTACTCATAATATTCACTTATCTTTTTAACATCTAGTCCCTAGTAATTATTTATGGTATTGTAAATTGTGTTCTTTGACTTTTTTAGTACCAATTACTTGTAGTGCATAACAAGCCACCCCAAAATTAGTAAATTAAAATAATAATCATTTATTTATCTGTGAGTAGGCCATTTGGGCTGGGATTACCTAAGAAGTTCTTAGAGTCCAGGCAGGTTCACATGGGGGTCTTTGCTCAGCTGCCAGTCTGCTCAGAGGCTCTGCTAAGCCAGAATTGTTATATAGTGGCTCTGCAGTGTTCTTAGACAGAATGAAAATGTGCAAATTCTCTTGAAGCCTAGTCTTGTTTTATGACAGAATTGCTTTTTATCCATATTTTTTTGATCAAAGTAAGTCACAAGAAGAACCCAGATTTACAAGTTTGAAAAATGGACTTCATCACCAATTCCAAATGACTGTGGTTGTGGGGCAGGGGAGAATTAGTACCATTTTTGCAATCTATCACATATATACTATTATGGAGAAATTGTCATAAATTTGGCAATTTTGTGCAAATAGTCTTATCAGTATCATGATACAGCAGTCTTCGTGCTGTATCTTTCTGGAATTTACATAACATTGAGTTCTTTGGTGTTTAATCAAAAGCAACTCCTTTTCTCCCGTTAATACTTAGGAAAATTTTGATTGTTTATATGTTTTTGTTTTATAAGTAATTGTGTATTTTGGTTACTTGCACAATCCCAAACCAATAGAGTTTCAAGCTATGTTTTGGTCCATAATACTTTAAGAATTGAAAATGTGGCACTGGTGAAAATTATCATGGATATGTTGATTTGGAGCTTAAAAATAGGTTGAGTCTTCGATGTTGTAGATAAACTATAGGTAATATGAAAGGTAATTAAGTACCTTATCATAGGTAAGATATTTCTCTAGGTTTCTCATCTTGTCTGTCAGTAGAGCAATTGTTGGACACAGAAAATGTAAGTGGAGTTGGGCATGTGATAATGGAAATGCAGTTTAATTCTACCAATCTGCAAGTATATATTTATGCCTCGCTGTTAAGTCATATTTGTTTCACCTTTTTGGAAATGTACCTCTGGACATTTATCCAACATTACTTATGAGTGTGTGAACTCATCTGGTGAAAAGAGTGGTCATTTTTAGCATTGATTCTCTCATGGGGAAATTGGAGGTGACCTAAATGTCTAACGGAAGGGGGCTGATTTTTTTTTTTAATATGACAGATTCATCACATGAAATAGTATACACCCATTTAAAAGTTATAGAGGAATATTTAGTGACCTGTATGGATGTTCATTATATATAGTTGGTACATAATATATATTTAAAAGCAGATTGTGAAGCTACTTGTGGTATTCTACTTTTGGTAAGATACTTACATGTAAATACTTGTATGCACAAAAAGGCTTAAAAGGATATATAACAAAAATGTTAATGGTGGTTATTTCTGAATGATGGCAATATGATTATTTTTCCAGTTTTACTTAAGATAGAATTGACAGCATCGTAGTAGTTCTAGGTGCACAACATGATGATCGGATAAATGTATATATTACAAAATAATTACTACTGTAAGTTTATTGAACATCCATCACCTACAAACTTTTTTCTTGTGTTGAGAACTTTTAAGGTCTACTCTCTTAGCAAGTTTCAAATATATGATACACTACTGTTAACTTTACTCACCATGCCATACATTATATTCCCAGAACTTATTTATCTTATAACTGGAAATTTGTACCTTTTGACCACCTTCACCCACCCCCTCTTTGTATCTATGAGTTTAGTGTTTTTAGATTCTATATATAAGTAAGATCATACAGTATTTGTCTTTCTCCGTCTGACTCATTTCACTTAGCATAATGCCCTCAAGGTCCATTCATGCTGTCACAAATGGCAGAATTATCTTCCTTATTGTGGCTGACTAATATTCCTCTGTATGTGTGTGCATGTGGAGGGCGTGTGTAGGTGGGTAGGTGTGTGTGTAAGATTTTTTTTTTATTCACTTGTTTGTCCATAGACACTTAGACTGTTTCCATGTTTTGACTATTGTAAATGGGACATAGATACCTTTTCAAGATAGTGATTTTGTTTCCTTCAGATACATACCCAGAAATGGAATTGGTGACTCATTTGGTAATTCTGTTTTCAGTGTTTGTTGTTGTTTGTTGTTTTGCTGTTGTTGTCAAGTGTATTCTTAATCCCCTTTATCTGTTTTACCCATCAACTCCTGCCCCTCTTCCCTTTGACAACCACCTGTTCTCTGTACTTATGGGTCTATATTTGCTATTGTTTGTTTGCTCATTTGCTGTTTTTTTTAAGATTCCACATATAAGTGAAATTATAGCATGTGCCTTTGTCTGATTTATCTCACTTACCATAATACCCTCTAGGTCCATCCATGTTGTCACAAATGCCAAGGTCTTATTCTTGTTTATGACTAATATTTCACTGTGTGTGTGTGTGTATGTGTGTGTACATACACATACATACATATATCACATCTTCTTTATCCGTTCATCTCCCAGTGGGCACGTAGGTTGCTTCCTTATTTTGGCAATTATAAATAATGCTGTAGTAAATATAGGGGTGTGCATATCTTTTTGAATTAGTGTTTTAGTTTTCTTTGGGTAAATATCCAGTAGTGGAATCCTTGGATCATATGGTAATTCTATTTTTAATTTTTTGAGGAACCTCCATACTGTTTTTACTGCACCAATTTACATTCCCACCAACGATGCACAAGGATTCCTTTTTCTTCCACATCCTTGCCAACACTTGCTATTTCTTGTCTTTTTGAATACCCATTCTAACAGATATAAGGTAATGCAATACTATTTTCCTGTTTTTAATCCACAATTTAAAATTTTTAGCATATATGTTGAAGACATGAAAAATAAATAAAAATGACTTTTAAAAGCCTTACACAGCCACAACTTACAGAATTATTTGCATTTTTAAATTGCTACACTCTATGTAATAAGATCTATGGAGCTTTATAAAATCTCTAGAGTTACCTAAAGCTTGAGATGATCTACTTATACAAAAGACGGATTTTATTATCATCCTAGTAGAACATGGATGGCATCATGAAATATAGTAGTTTCCTTAGGATTTTTGCTTTTGCTGTTAACATTCACAAGAACTCATAAAGATGGGGGAAATTCTTTTCTTATAAGCATCATGTTTTTATTTGAAAACATCACCGTTATTAAAATGACTTACAGACATTTTGGTTGGAAGCAGAATCAGCATTCTTATTCCTTTCTTATAAGTCAAATATTCATGGCTTCCTGAGTCTTTAAAAGAATCAGTTGGCTGGAAAATCATAGTTGAAAATGGCATATATATTGGATCTGTGTTAAACTACTTGCCATAATTCTGTGCTTTTCTTTCCAGTCTAACTGATCAGCTCCCTGACATGGTAAAACACATTACATGTCTGTGGCAAAGTGGTATTTCTATTTAGTAAACCCTACTATCACCACTTATTGAATATAGACTTCAGCTAAATGTTACTAGATTTTAGTATCATGTCTGTGAAAAAAAAAATCTCCATATTGAAGATTTTGGTGTATATTTTATTTTCATTGACTGGACTATTGAGGCCAATTTCCATCCAGGAAATAGTTAATGCAGTGTGCAATCTGTATGCACAAGCATGTCTACAAGGGGTTATTGAAATTTTGTGGGACCCAAATTAAATTAGATTTAAATTAAGTAGATGCTGGAGAGAATTTTTAAAGTAAGGCAAAGTGTTATGAAATCACCACCTCTGCAGGATAGACCATGGAACGAATATTTTATTGATATATTTTATTAGGTATGCTGCAGGAAGGTACAGAACACGTCTGGGTGTGTAGAATTGAACGCATGGTTTCTCAGGTGGGAGGAAACACTGAGGAAGATTCTCCACATATCCAGATCTGTAGCGGCTCTGTGCCTGCAGCACTGTTGTATAGGCAGCTTTTTCCATGTCAACACCTGCTCATTAGGAAATGGACCAACACTCCCCAAGAGCTCTCAGATGGCCTGAGTTTTGTATCCCTGCCAATCTGCACTAGAATTTAATAACAACCGTGAGGTGAAACTTGGGCCTTTCCTCATTGCTAATCCCCCAAACCATCTGGCCTTTCCCTTTCTCTGATTAACGGTAGAGTGTATGTGTTGGGGTGAGGGAGGAGGTTGGAGACAGAAGAAGAGGAATAAACCTATCTTATGTTTCTTAAAGGACAGTCCACTCTCCATCAGAGCAGATAGAGGTCCTTGGAGATCATAGCTCTAAGCGCATTCTTCCATTGCGTCCACATCTTTGCCAGCTAGTTGTTTGAAAATCGTACCATTCATTTACTATTGACAAACGTCCAAGTTTAGTTCTTGTAATGAAATAATGCCGAAAAGAAGCCTGTAAGTCTGTAATCATGATTCTGATATTAAAACACAAGGTTATGCATGTTCTCTTTCATTTTCTATTAGTTTTAGTAGAGTATTAGAAATACAGGAGATACTCCATAAATATTAGTTTATTCCAGTGCTTTACTCTACAAAGGATTTGAAGTCACTTAACAGGAAATATTTAGAATATGATAGCAAATTACAAATAAAACATTGGAACTTTGTAGGGGAAGAAATAGAATGCAGAAGTGAACCACATGGCCAGTGTATTGCATAGAGAACATTGTGGTTTGGGTCCTGTTGAAGGCTCACTCCAGGGCAAATGCTCCTCAAATAGAACTATGTATGGGATCAGTTGTTCTACTTCAAATTGCTCTCTTCCTCATACTACCGAACACTTGTTGAGTTTGGGTGTCATAAAGACATGTGTCGGATCATGCTACTTCATAAGGGAAGTGTCCAACAAATATATTTCAATGAGTGAGTTAATAAAGAACTTTGACTTGTCTGTACATAGGATAGAAAACACCCATAGTAATGTCTTTCCATGACTCAAATGACAGTTACTATGTTCAAATACAAAGGGTAGATTCTTTTGCAAATATACACACAGTCACACTATGTATGTATATACATGTGTATACACATAAACATTCCAAGCATCCATTTTGGACACTACTGTTCATTCACTCTATTTTTCAGAAACCCTCAGAACAGTATGTCGCAAGTGATATGATGCCTTGGAAGAGGGGTCAGCAAACTGTGGACCTTGGGCCAAATCCGACCTTGTTTTTGAATTGCCTACAAGCTAATCGTATTTACATTTTTAAATGGTTGAAAACAAATCAAAAGAAGAATAATACTTGATGACACGTGAAAATTATGTGAAATTCCAATTGCAGTATCCATAAATAAAGTTTTATTGGATCCTAGCCACATTCACTGGTTTATATGTGGTCTCTGGCTGCTTTTTGCATTGCAGCGACAAAGCTGAGTAACTACAACAGAGACTATCTGGCCTACAGAGCCCAAAATACTTACTATCTGGCCTTTAACAAAAATGTTTGCTGACCCTTACCTTAGAAAATACAAAAAAATGAATAGGATGAAATCTGCCTGAATCAAGCCACACTTCATAGTATTTGGAAAGATACACCCTCTACCCCACCCTTTTTTAAAAAAGAAAAATTGGAAAAGAATAAGAAAATTATTTTCAACTCATCTTTTTTTAAAGGGTGTCATAACTTATTTTTTCCAGACATATAACCTTATATGCCAAACAGAATATTTTGAATAGTCAAACTTTATTCCTTAAAAATTGAAGTCCAGTTGGCACAACAATATTCTATTAGTTTCCAGCCTGCAACATAGTGATTCGACCGTTACACCTGACCCTTGAGCAGCATGGATTTGAGCTGCATCGATCCGCTCAACACATACTTGTTTTAAAGAAATATAGTTCAATACTGTAAATGTATTTTTTCTTCTTCATTATAACACTTTCTTTTCTTTAGCTTACTTCATTGTAAGATAGTATATATAATACATATACAAAATATGTGTTAATCAACTGTTTATGTTATTGGTAAGACTTCTAGTCAATAGTAGGCTATTAGCAGTTAAGTTTTTAGGGAGTCAGAAGTCAACTGTGCAGAGAGTTGGTGCCCCTAACCCCCATGTTGTTCAAGGATACACTATAAATACTTCACAAATTGCTCACGATAAGTCTAGTTACTACCTGTTACAATACAAAGTTATTGTAATATAACTGATTATAGTTCGTATGATGTACTTTTCATCCCCATGACTTATTTATCTTATAGCTGGAAGTTTTCACCTCTTAACCCCTTCACCTGTTTTGCCCATCCCCACACACTTCTCCCCTCTGGCAACCACAAGTTCTCTGTATTTATGAATCTACTTCTGTTTGTTTGTTTGTTTGTTTGTTTTTTCAAATGTTACTAACCCTTGTGATTATATCCTAACATGATATAATAGAAGGGCAGGTAAAAAGGTACAAGGTTATGGAACATACAACAGAAAGTTTAATTTGTCTAATTTATAATTGGCCTTGTGAAGCAATGTAAGAGAGAAAGCCTACCAAGACTTACCGTAGTAAGGTAGGAAGAGGCAGGTCCTAAATGCACTTGGAGACCCTGTGGAATGCCTTGTGATTACATGTACTGTTTTTGTCTTCTGTGATCATATTGTTTCATAAACATTAGTGATCAAAGCATATTAGCAATAAGCAGATACCATTATTTCCATTTTACATGAGGAAAGGTCTATAAACTTTGTATATAGGTCTTTTCTAGAGCAGTAAGTCAGTGTCAAATCTGAGAAAATAGACTTTTTTCTTTTTTGTCAGATGGAAATCTCTGCATGATTGATATGGTCTAAAGTACGGTGAATTATTACCTGAGTTATAGTGTGAATATCTGGCTGATTTCCTTTCCAACCTCTCTGGCACAGTGCTCAGTCATCATTATTATACTATCCTTGGTCACTATAGATGACCTCATGAGTGAACTAAAAAATTTCTAAAAATAAGGACATTTGCTTTCTTTAAAAAAAAATTTATTTATTTATTTATTTTGACAGAGAGTGTGGGTGGCAGGAAGGGACGGAGAGAGTGGGGAGGGAGAGAATCCCAAGCAGGCTTCAGGCTGGCAGGGCAGAGCCAGAAAAAGGGCTCGAACCCACAAACTGTGAGATCATGACCTGAGCCAAAACCGAGAGTCAGACACTTAACTGAGTCACCCAGGCACCACAAGAACCTTTACTTTCTTATGCACCACTCTATCCCTCATATACAGTGTTAGCAAATGATCACAGAGTAGGCCAGCAGATTCCTGAATTTTTAAATCCTATCTCCTTCATACCTTTGACTTTGTTTCCTCTTAAAAGAAATATTAAAAAATTTTTTTTTAAGTTTTATTTATTTTTGAGAGACAGAGAGAGACAGAGTGCAAGTGAGGGAGGGGCAGAGAGAGAAAGAGACCCAGAATCTGAAGCAGGCTCCAGGCTCTGAAATGTCAGCACAGATCCCAACGTGGGGCTGGACCCCATGAGCCATGAGATCATGACCTGAGCCTAAGTTGGACACTCAACTGACTGAGCCACCCAGCACCCCTTAAAAGAAATGTTTTAAAAGTGGGCTTACTTTCCTTATATCTTGACCAGAACATACCAACAGAAGAAGAGCACATAAGTCAATCATTGTCCTTCCTATAATTGTATTTTGGCATCACAGAGTGTGTGTTCTGGGAGAAAGACTTTAGAGTTCCTTTCCTTTTGCAGATACTGGAGTAAAGACTGAGGAAGGATAAGGGACTCCTCTAAGGTCTCATAGCCATATGTAGCGAGGTTGGGGTAAGAGCTGTTTGACCCTGCTTGCTTGCACTGTCTTTGCATTGGGCCACTTCAAATATGATTATTGTATAAACATTAAATAACAAGAGTTTAGTGAAATATCTAAAGAATATCCTCTCATAAAATATGTTATGTTTCCTATGAAACAATGAGATTTATCTCCACAAGATCCATAGGAAAATTTATTCTATTACTTAGTAGACATATGACATCCATGCTATTGGAATAGTTATTAAACTGTCAATTAAGAAAAGGTGATGGAAGCTATAAGTATCCACATAGTTCACGAGAGAAGTGATACAAAAGCATCTATTGTTTATCTTTAGTAATAGCTATCTTTGAAGCGAGCACATTACTTGAGAAAACATTTACATTCACCATCCGCCACTGTAATCAGTGTCCTAGTTTAGGCCATGTGAGGGAATCCCTACCCTAATGGAGTGGAAGACTCAACTCAATTGTCTCCTCACCATCTTCATTTATTTTTCCTGGAGAATCAAAAATGGAAAGAGGCGGAGTCCATGAACAGTTGTTCCTACCCAGTCACTTTCAATTTGGTCACGAAGCTTTATTTCCTTCACAACACTTGGAACTCCCAAAGCTATCTTCTTCCTGTATCTGTTTGCTTACTCCCCCCCTCCCCCATCCCACACTGACAAGAATGGAAGCTGCAAGGCACGGGGCCTCCTCACTCTTACTCACCACTGGCATCGCCAGTGCCTATAACAGCACCTGGACCATAAAGGGAAATCCTCAGTGCGTGAGCAGTTGGCTAAGTGACTGGACTATGCGGGGGTCAAATTGTGAAACTGTGAGCTCTGTGGCTGATAAAGAGGGACTTCATTCCTGACTGAGTAGCACTCTTCTGGGTGAACTCTTCACTATGCCCCGCTCTGCTTCCACAGCATCTGAACATGCGCTGTAATTGCTGGTTGACTTGTCTCTCTCTCCCATCCATTGCTTGAGGGCAGGAACCAAGTTCCAGTCATCTGTATGTCCCAGGTGCTAACCACAATGACCAACAGGGTGAATGGGCAAGTCCATGAACGCCTGAATGGTTCTTTTAGCACAAATGCCTGAGAACATACTACCTTTGTGTGCTTCGCCTTTTCAAACAGAAAGCATGACTGAGTGCTGAGTGTCTTCTAATGCTTTTTTGGAGAAATATCTGTCTTTGGGAAGATAATTTCTGGCAAATAAGGCCCTCTTTTTGTTAATATACACTATATAGACTATCACTATAGTGTGAGCCACACATATATTTTCAAATTTCTAACAGCCACATTTCAAGACCTTTTTAAAAAGTTAAATTTATTTTAATATGTTTTATTTAACTGAACATATCCAAATTAGTCTCATTTCAACATGACTTAATATATAAAGTTATTACTGAAGTATTTTATATTTCTTTTTTCTTGAAATCCATTTATTTTATGTCTTAATTTGGATGCTAAATTACTGGAAATACTTGATCTGTATTTTTCAACTAAAGTTTAAAGTTGAAAAAGTAGATTCCCAAATCCAGGTTGTTTTAGACACACTTAAATGTGTTCCAGTATTTGAATCGAATATGTTTTTTTTTAATGTTTATTTATTTTTGAGAGAGACAGAGACAGAAAGACAGAGACAGAGACAGAGTGCGAGCAGGGGAGGGGCAGAGTCCGAAGCAGGCTCCAGGCTCTGAGCTGTCACAGAGCCCAGCATAGGGCTTGAAACCGCGGACCGTGAGATCATAACCTGACTCGAAGTTGGACGCTTTACTGACTGAGCCACCCAGGCACCCCTGAATTGAATATGTCTTTAAGTTTAAAATTTAAATTCTAGACACACTAGTCACATTTCAGTGCCCAATAGCCAAATATGGCTGGTGGCTACTGTATTGGCCAGATAGATTACAAACTCTCCTTAAAGGAAGATTATAGGAAAGGTATATTTATTTCCAAACACCCACAACCTTCTATCACTTCAGGTCGTAGCATTTTGGATTCGTGAGATGATGGCTTCAAAGTTCTTTGGTCCAAGCTACCTCCTTCCGTAAGAACAGGGGCCCAGAGAGGAAGTGGCTTGTGCAATACATTTCATTCACCCACCCTGCTTGGTGCTGGCTTCCAACGCAGTGCTCTGCCAGGCACTACCCATCTACTCCTTTGGGTCAGATGGAAAACAGGGATGTCCCTGTGGGGGTCTTCCCTGGAGCATGAAGGATCCCTGCTGTTGGCCAGTGTGGCTGTGATAGAGAGACCTTGGGGAAGCCGTCCCCCTGTGCCTGTCCTTGCTGCACCTGTGAGGTGACAGAAGCAGCTGGCAGTTTGGGGCCAGCTGGCTCTCTAGCACTGAGGTCAGGCCAGTTAGTTGGACAGTCTTCTCCAGGGACAGAGGGCAGACTGAGCAGTAAGAGAGATGGGCCCAAAGCCAGTGCTCATTTATCCGAAGGTGCCACCCCTACAATGGTGTGGGAAGGACCTCCAATCTTTCAGTATTGTCCAACTTTTTTTTTTTTTTTTTTTTTAGCATTTCATGTGTCTCATCTGAAAATGAAGAATACATGACGATGAGTTGAGTATTTCCCAGGGTGCTTTTTTGTCATTTACAACCATTGACAGGTTTAGTGCTTGTTTTCTTTCTTGTTCCCCACGTTGTTCAGAACCTGCTCAAGGTCTCTTGACATCATCTTTATCTAGGATGCCAAAGTTAATGAAATGACGATGGATCCATTTTTCTTTGTGAAGGAAAAATATTGTGACTCTCACGGTGAGGCTGCTCTGTTCCCGAGGAAGCTGAAGTGGGTGCAGTATGAAATAGTTTTCCTTCCATCAAAATACACACTTTGCTCATTACTGAGAGCAGAGGGTAGCGTTGGGAAGGTACAGCCTCCCACCAGATGGGAACTATTTTTTCTTTTCTTTTCTTTTCTTTTCTTTTCTTTTCTTTTCTCTTTTCTTTTTTCTTTTCTTTCTTTCTTTCTTTCTTTCTTTCTTTCTTTCTTTTTCTTTTTTTCTTCCTTTCTTTTGGTTTCCCATCCTCCATTTTTCTGTATACTCTCATCCTCCACTTCTCTACATTACTATGTAATATTTTTTCAAAATGCACAGTTACTGTAACTTCAAAACGACCAAGAGATAGTATCCTCCTCATAGAAATCACACACACGTTGTTTGTGTGTCAACCCAGTTCAACAATGTGGAGACACAATATAGAATGACACCTCAGAGGGATCAAGTTATTAATTGGCTGAAGTAATAGTCAAAGTTTATCTCAAAATCCTGGCAAGGTGTATACCTCAACTGTGAAGAAAAAATTCCCTCACTGGCATCTAAAGTCTGTAAAACATCTTAATGAGTTGACTTGGTTTTGTTTCAGTGGGATATTTAGTCACCAACTTGTGATTCCTGGATTAGAAATCACTCAAGGTACAAATATTACTCCAGCCACCAGAAATCCAGCTAAAAAGGGATTTTTACTTTTTTGTACTAGTTTTATGTGCATTACGCACAGATAGGAAGTACTGTAAATGAAATTTGTCATTTTTGGTAAGAAATCAGGAATTATTTTGGACAAAATCATAAGGAAAATTTTAACCAGAGTTGCTTTTCAACATAAATTCTGGTAACCAAGGTTCAGGAAAGGAAAAGACCAGGACTCCTTCTTGCTTCAGTTGGCTGTTTTTCAAATTTGCTTACCCAGGCTGCCTTCTGCAGGAAGGGTAGGCAGTAGGGCTGGGCTACCATTCTTTCAGTTCAGCCAAGTGGCTCCACTGTTATGTTTGTTGTAATTGCCTTTCCCATAGGATTTCTTCAAAGAAGGATTTCTGTAGCTAACAAGTTTGGAAGATCAGTCTTTTACTTTATTGTAGAAAGGATGCTTTAGGAATCCCTATACCTGGGACTTTTCTAAAACTAGAACAGATTCTCCTCCCGCCTTCCCTGGAGAGGAGTGGCTTAAGAATAGTTTTTCTTTAACTTTCAACAGCTATGATATTCCATGCCCAGGCCATCCCCATCCTGTCCAGTACACCCCCATGGCCAGTGTCAGGAAGCAGGATTGGAATACTATTCCTTGCTGTAATACTATTCCTGTATCTCCTTCTTGCTGTCGGAGAGCTGCCTCTCTGCTCAGAGATACACTCTTGTACCAGCTGCACCATCCTTCTACTTTGGGGATTCGTACTAATTCTGTAACCTTGCAGAAGAGAGCAACCTATTCAGACTTAACTGGAAAAGTTTTATGAATCTTCAGAGAATAAAGTTTTTAAAAGTTCTTTTCATGTTTTATTTTTAGCTCTTATAAGGGCTTGCTTTCTAGAATTACCGACAGAACTGTCAGTTCACTTTGAGAGGAAAAAAACTAGTATTTGTGGCTATCCTGGGTAAATGCCTTTGTATTGAGAGTAAGTACACAAGAAGCTAGGGAGTTACCTGTCAGGGCATAGGCTGGATAGGGAGAAAGGAACTAAGACTTTAGTAGTATAACCATCAAAATCTCAGACCCTCAGGGCTGCTTCCTTGGCAGCATTGCTGTTAAAAGTTCTGGTTTATTTATTTATTTTTAAAATATTTATTTATTTTTGAGAGGCAGAGACACAGAGCATGAGCAGGGGAAGGGCAGAGAGGGAAACACAGAATCCGAAGCAGGCTCCAGGCTCTGAGCTGTCAGCACAGAGCCCGGAGCCCAATGCAGGGCTCGAACTCATGAGCAGTGAGATCATGACCTGAGCCAAAGTCAGACGGTTAATCAGCTGAACCACCAGGTGCCCCAAAAGTTCTTCTGATTTAGAAATGGAGGATAAAACCCCACATTTTTTGTGAGATTGGAAATCTAAACAAGCAAGCCTTAGAATTTATTTTTGATGGATCCACCACTTACTGAAATACTCCAAAATCAAACATAACAAAAACTTTATATTTTGTTGACATAAAGATTGTGATGGACTCAACTTTGGGATAATTTGGGGAAAACAAACTATTATTCTAGAGAAAGTGTTTTGAGAAATACCTGTGAATGGTCGTTTTCCTAATTTCCAAGTATGCTTTGGCTGATAGAGATCAATGGGAAAGTATAGGTTTGCCAGCCTCAGACAAAGAGGTTACTCTGATCAAGGATACTTATAAATATATTTTAAAGTTTCATTAGTGTCTACAAAGAAAGAAAAAAAAAGGCCCAGGAGCCAGTGGGAAACCAGCCAGTTCTTTAGCTGGCTGGTCCTTCAACTTGCTGAAAATAAGGAAAGGAAATTGTATGAATGTTCCTCAAAAGTGCAAGGTAATTTATAAAAGGGAGACTATAAAAAAGTTTTAATTTTCCTTCTTTTCTCCACTCCACCTATTCCTGTGACAATAAAAAAAATTCTTCTGGTAGAAAAACACTTATTTTTGTTACTAAGATCCAGATATGGCTTATTGCTTTTGGATCTGAGTCACCTTTACTTCCCTTCCTTCCTTTTCTCCTCCCTCTTGCGAGATGATGGTTTGGTAGGCAATGGAGAACGTTTCCAGGACTCTCTCTTGCTGAAGATGATTTCTGTGGGGAAGCAGCACATGAACATCAGCGCACGCAGTAGCCCCTTGGGAACAGTTTGACCTGCCTGGTTTTCAGGTGGTTCACGGTGAGGCTCCAGAGGAGTGTGCCATCCACTGGCAGCAGGACTGGAAATCCATGGGCCCAGCATCTTCCCTTCTCACTGCCTGTCACTGCCCGGCAGAGGGTAAAGCCCCCTACAAGGGGACAGGGAAGAAGATCTGTGATGTCCGAATCAGAAATGTAGTGGACGGATGTTTGCAGGAGCTCCCACTGGGGGTTCTTTATGAAGCACATAAACCACAGCCCCAGAGAACCCAAGCAGCTCTTCACGTGGCACCTTTGGACTTCTGGCTTCAGCCTTTGCACACGTTAGCCGTCACTCCTGCAAAGCCAAGTGCACCCATCTCCAAAGTTACAGATTTTTTTGTATTGGGAGAAGCACATGGACTTACAGTATAGGAAGCACACATACAAAGTCTTTTCAACAGAGCATCATTTTTTAAAAAAAATTTTTCTGCTCCTTTTTCTAGTGAATTTAGGGTTTCTTACCAGAGCCCGAGTGTTTTAGATCTGGTCTACCATTTAGCCATGTCTTGCTAATGCTGTGTGAATACCACGTGTGTATAAACGGCTCCTGACTTAGTATGTTTCTTCCAGTGTGTGCCTCCTGGCAGAAGCCACCCAGCCACCCCACTGCCAGCGCTCCGCTTCACATCATGAATATTCAGAGGCTGCAGTCATTGAGGACTCAGGTGGCAAAAATAGTAAGGTGATGGAAGCAAACCCTGACATGAAAGCCAGGGCTGCATTTCAGTGTCTCCACAGCCCTGAGTGCTGCACCCATCCTCTGACCCATGGACCACATGAGAGGAGAGTCCTGGGGAACTCCTGTGAATCAGGCGTCTGTTCCATACACCAACATGCTCACGTCTTTCTGTATGATGTGTTGTAATCAGCATGTTGTTTTTAAAAGACAACAGGCCCCTCTGTAGTCCTCTCCCACAAAATGCATTTAGGCTGATAGTTCAGCATAAAGGATGCACTGTTGAGGCCAGCAATGCCTGCATTGTTTTCCCTGTAATGCAGTCAGGGTCTCCTCAGCAAAATTTAGTGTATTTTGTGAAATCTTATTTTATATATTTTGTCACCAGCAGCAGTTAAACTAAAGGAGGAACAGCTCCATTCTATTATGGGTTAAATTATGCTCTGTGCCGAACTAGTGGTGATGTATAAATTGCAGCCCTGTCTTTTTTCCAAAGGATTCTAAAATAGGTTTTCCGAATTAGTGCTGGATTTTCGCTCCTGCATGTGTGGTGACTCTGGATTTTTTCCCTTCAGAGAACCATCCTTTGCAGCATTCCCCCTTCCGAGGAATCACTTAGACACTTCCAGCTGGTGGCAGGGGATACAGCCATAATACAGCTTCCTCTGTCCCAGCTGTCTTTTTCACTACGATAAATGCATTACGATGGCTGCACTCTCGTGTAAAGGTTCAGGTAGAGGAAGGTGTAGGATGAAGTCTGGAAGCCGTCTTTTGGGTTTTTAAAAGCTTCAGCTTCGACAGCATCTCTGCATTTTGAATGTCTTCCTGCTTCTGGTCAAAGGTTTCTCTCCAGTGATTGGAATGCTACTGTAAGCCTGGTTAAAGGTGCCTGAGGATATCACCTTATACAAGGAAGCCCTGCGTGCTTGAGAAGAGCTTTTTCAATGCATTATGGCTCATGCAGCCTCACAATTAAAGAAAAACAGGGATTTAGAAATCAATGCTGAAGAGGAGACTGAGAAGAAAAGGAAACACCGCAAACGGTCCCGGGATCGGAAGAAAAAGGTAGTTGTATACGCCAGAGCATAAATCTTGCCTGGATTCTTTTTGTTTTAATCTCCTCCTGGCGTCTGTTAGAAGCATTAAGGGCTATTTTTACGTGCTGTGTAGAGTATAAATTGGGAACGGATGATAAAACCCAGTGGCCGACCATGGCCAGAGGATGGGCTAGGCAGGGGGAGAGTCTGTCCTGTGTGGGGGTGATTGCAGTGCTGATGCGGAAGGTGTGCCTGCACTTGACACAGGCAGGGGCATGTTGCCATGACACAGAAAGGTGTTGCAAGGGAGTTCAAAGTAGTTTCTTCCCAGCCCAGTCAAGGTTAAATGGACTGCGGTGACTTGGGTCTGAGGGAGAGGCCAGCGAGCCGGTCTTTGTACTTGTTGGAGGTCTAGGCTCGTGGAAAAGGAGCTTTTGTGCTAGAACTACTGTCACATGTGTGCATTTCTCAGGCACATCTGTGACCTTAAAGACGTAGCAGAAAAGTCATTTCCTGCTTTGCTTTCTTCCCCTCCTTTTGCCTCTTTTTTCTCTGAGGTGCTTTTAGTTAGGTTGTGCGATGGAAACAAGCTGCCAGAAATGACTTTCTTTTGTTAAATGAAGCTGAAATCACAGAGGTTTGTTATTCTCTGCTGGGTGAGAGGGATTATCCTGAACGCAGGAATTCCCATGGCAGGGCAGGGACCTGCATCCTTCACCACTGATTGCTTCTGATTAAAGCATGGGCAGTGATCATCCCCGACTGATATTCTATGGCAGGGGGAAGATAGGAGGAATATTCTAGGTCAGTGGTGTTTCATTACAGCCGGAGAGTATTTACTGAGTGTTTAGTGGCTGTGCCCTTAAATGTGACTCCTAGGTACCCACTGGGGAGTGTGGGCCCGAAGCACTTTTCCTCTATGGC
Organism: Prionailurus viverrinus; assembly: GCF_022837055.1. NCBI lineage: Eukaryota > Metazoa > Chordata > Mammalia > Carnivora > Felidae > Prionailurus > Prionailurus viverrinus. Next base: position 22,657,920 of record NC_062571.1, on the reverse strand, counting down.
AATTAATAAAAATTGACTAAAACTCTGTGATCTGAATATGAAAGTCAGGTCATAAAGCATTTTTATGTCTCTTTGTGAGAATTCCCAAGGGAAAGATAATCTTAATTTGCTGTGAGCAGTGATGCATGTGCCTTCTAAATGACATGCAGATTTCATCCACCACATGTACCTCTCTTCAGGGCTGATCATGAATATTTTTGGTGCCTTTGCCATTTTCTTCAGAGTTAGGATCTGTGAAAGAAGGCTCTCTGTGTTTTGTTATGTGGCAGACTTTATGAGATTGAGTTTGGAGAGGTACAGTCGCTTTGCTGCAGGATGTTAAATATAGATGCTTCCTACTTCAATATTCTTGTAAATAAACTTCTTGAACAGATTTTCACAAAAGCACAAACTCGGGAAATTGTTGGCAGGCATATTTCAGAGTCATGCACAGCAGAGTTGTGGAATTGCCATATTTTGCCAGGTTCTGGTCTAATTGCACTGTATTAGGTTCATCTGTGGGAGGTCACTACAGAGTGCCCACTCTTCACACATCTTTACCCACTCCCACCGTGATAAGCTGGCTTCTAAGAAACATGAGAAAAGAAGGTACATATATTTGTATAAAGATACAATCGCATCGTTGCTGTTAATACTCTGTATAAGACTTGTTAGCCGAGCCAGGCTTATGCACCGCAGTTTCCTGTAGTGATGACAGGCCTGCTGCCTTGGGGCCTGGGCCCCTGTTTGACTTGGAAGCAAAATAGGGAAGGGGTGAGGCAAAGGGAGCTTCTGGGCTCACTGAGCTGAAGCAAATGCTTTGTGGACCAAAGTGCTTTGTTATGAGTACAACAGAGTCTGTCCAATGTAAATCTCTTAGCAACCAGGAGGGAACATGGAGAAATATCAATATCGCTATGTCAATGTGCAAGCAGATTTAAATGTTTTGTTCTCAGGACAGTCACAGAGTTGATCCAGAAAGTGGCCTGTGGATAACACTTTCATTGCCATTGTACTAGTTAATTCACGACACACTAAAACCAGTATATTCCCTATCAAAGATACATGCATTTCAGGAGATTTAACATTCACAGTCCAAGGATTTTAGGGACTGTTTCAAAGTACAAAGTCAACATTAGATTACTTTCAAGACATAATCTAGATTCTTTTTCAGTCATATAGTATATATACCACTTATTCTCTACAAAGTGAATTGTTTTTACTTGGAGTTTCTTTTTCCTACCTTTTCCTAAGATCCTGATGAAGGCTTTTGGGTTACTTTGCTCCACATTATAGGCCCCATAGCAATTGGAAAAGCTTCTCTTATGTACTTTGTGGGTTATTATGGGGTTCATTCCTCTTGCTTGTATGTAGAAATATCCTCTAGGATCTTTTAATTACATAAAAGTAATAGTAATTTCATAAAGTCACAAAATAGAAAAGCTTTAGATAAACGTGAAGAGTATCTATTTTGTAAAGGAATTTGATTCATGGTACCCCTGTAATTGAAGTTTAAACAAGCCCAGGATGAACTTTTCCTGATATATATATGACATAACCTCATACAGTATGAGATATTACTAAGTATTATAATCAAGTCAGAATGTGTATATAAAATTAACATTCTATTCACATTTCATCAGTTCTTAAAAAATCCATGATTGCACATTTGGTCTGCTATGCATATTGATAACCATGAATAAGTGGCTACCAATCAAAAAACATAGGAAACTTTTGGAATTTATAATTACTTGAATTTTAATAATGGTGTGTTTTATTCTTGCCATAGCAACATTAGTGTCAAGGAAAGGAAAAATCTTCCTAGTTGCTAAAAGGAAATGCATTTAGATGGACAAACCTTTAATCTTTTTATCCCAATTTTTCTGACTTGAAGCAAACAAAAAGCAACTTTCCCTGAGTATTTTGTTTAGAAGGTGTCTTTCCACTGCATTTACCCATCTCCTTTACGCACACTGTCCCATCACTCTTCCCTGATAGATTTTCCCCTTCACTCTCCTCTTCTCCCAATGGGCCGCTAATGCTGGCAGTGAGTGGGGTGGCATGCCAAAGGTAGACAGAGTGCCTTTGGGAGGGGACAATATTGGATCTATGCTCTGACTGAGAAAGTTGCAGAGAGGAACTCTTTATATTCCCTGCACCGAGCAAGGTCCTGGCCCACGGGCGGTGGTCAGTGGATAACCCAAGCTACCATGAGTTCATGAGGACTAGAAGTCACAAATGCTCTCAGGGCCACACTTCCCTTGTTGCCTCTGGCCTCTGGTGCCACATTACCTGGATATTTTGCTTTCTCTCCATGTAAACTATAAGGTACATTTCAATAATGAGGGCTATTAGGAGAAATAACATTAATTTATTCAATAATTTTTTTAAATGTTCACAAGTATGCTTGTATATATTTATTATGTCCTATCAAAAAAAAAAACCCACTTTGAGGTGATCTAAGGATATGTATACTAAAAAAGGAGACATTTATATGCATTGCTGGCACAGGGTATACTGGGATAAAGGAACAGTCAATTTTATGATTAATATCTTTTCTAATTGTTGACAACAGACTCATGCAGCTATTCAGTGGCAGAGCAGGAATGAATATTTAGTGCTTCATTTTTGCATTCACGTATTCATTCAGCAAACATTTACTGAGTGACTTCTGTGGATCAGGCATTGCATTCAGTGTTGGAGGCAAAGCTACAGGAGGCAGAGTGGCAACAGTACAGTGACTCCCTGCAGAGAGAGGAGATCACTAATCACCCTTCATAACACATGTAAAGGGAGCCACAGGAGCCCACTGTAAGACTGCAGTTCAACTCAAATGGGCTCAGAGAAGGTTCTCAGGGAAGCTGAGCCTTGGAGGAGGAGTGAGCAAGACAGGCAGGCAAAAGGACAGGAATACCATGCCCAGTGTGATGGAAATAAGAGGGAACATTCATGTGTGAAAAGCAAACATAAATAAGGAGCAAAAGGGATATGAGTATATGGCTTGGAAAGTGGTCAGAAGCCAGATCATGAAGACCTTTGTATCCCATCTCACAGGGTGGGAAATTACCTTCTCCAAGGAGAGAGGGACTTGAATCGACTTAAATGGAGGCAGTAGGAAGAGTAACTGAATGGCTTTATGGTTTAGAACCATCACTCAGGCATCCATGCTGCAGATAGCAGCCGGGAGAGCCTTCCGGAAGCACGGGTGGTGATTCAGGAATGAGAGATGCTGAGGGTCTGAACCAGGGCAGAGACTATGACAGTGGAGAGGGGGTGTTGCATGCAAGAGATATTTAGGGGAAGACTCAACAGAATTTGGCAATGGACTGGGTGTAGGATGTGAGAGGGAGAGATCGGATTCTAGGGTAACTGCCAAGTTCCTGGCTTGAAGCGGAAGATGAATAATTAAATTTCCTGGATTCATGTCTTTTATTCCAGGGCATTTATTGACCACCTAAAATGTATCAGGTAGGGTTTTAAATTGCTTTGTAGGTAGAGGCTCATTTAATCTTTATAACTACCCTACAAAGAAAGTATTTATTATCCCCATTTACAAATGAGGAAACTGAGGCAGGAATCCATTAAGCATTCCCATACTATTTAGTGGCAGATCTAAAACTCCAGTGTGGAAAGTCTAGCTGTCTAGCTTGTTCTTTTACCTACAACACGGAACAGCATATGTAGTTAATATTTTCACAGCTACATATCAAAATGGATTTGATTCAAAGAACCTTCGGGGCGCCTGGGTGGCGCAGTCGGTTAAGCGTCCGACTTCAGCCAGGTCACGATCTCGCGGTCCGTGAGTTCGAGCCCCGCGTCGGGCTTTGGGCTGATGGCTCAGAGCCTGGAGCCTGTTTCCAATTCTGTGTCTCCCTCTCTCTCTGCCCCTCCCCCGTTCATACTCTGTCTCTCTCTGTCCCAAAAATAAATAAACGTTGAAAAAAAAAATTAAAAAAAAAAAAAGAATTTCTTTAAAAAAAGAAACTTCTAAGTGATCAGCTATTTCCTAGACATTGGGAGCCTTAAATAACAAGCTGTATATCGCTAAGTAACCCAGTGCACTATGGCAGTGTGTCTGTTTTTCTTACCCTCTGCAACAGATTTTAATGTTTTACCAGAAGAATTTATTTTTTTAATTTTTGAAAATAAATGGAAAATTGCCAACACCAGGATTTCAACTCCTCAAAGACATGTTGCTATAATAACATAACAATGTCTTAGGTGCTCACTGTATACCAGGCAATGTGCAGGGTGATTCCATGGATTATTCTACTATTTTTCTCACAACTTCTGTATGAGACAGGTATTATTTTCATCCCCATTTTTTTTATAGCTAAAACATAGACTTAAAGAGAACAAATAACTTGCCTGAAGTCATGCAGCTTCTAAGTGTTGGGTCTACACTTAAACTTGGATCATAGGACTTTGGAATCCATATTTAACCACTAGGTTTATTGTCATAAAAATCTACCAGTCTCGTTTAGGATTAAAGCAACTTAAAGATTTGAGAATAAATTTCAAGAGAGATAAATTATTGAGTGTTATCTATTGCTATAGAAGCTTGATGCTTCCTGACACTTATAGGCCTTCTCCATGCCTAGCTCCTGATGTACCTATGGCACCCATGATGGAAGATACCAGGCAGGGGAGGTTTTGTACTATAGTGACTGGATTTATGAGGGTGAGGGTTGTGTGGACCAGTATCAGATAAAGGGAACCCACTCTGTGTCCTGTTCTGCTGAGAACATAGACTCCAGATCTCTAGGGAGCCTGGTTTCTCTCTCAGCATCCTTTATGCTCTGCAGTATAATTATAAGCTCCGTGTGTCTCACCCAGGAGACTATAAGCTCCTTGAGGGCAGAGGTGGTGTCACAATCTTCTACTACTAAACTGGTGCTTGCAGGGTAGGAAGTGGATGGGAGGGAGGGAGGAGGTGGATGGATGAGAGGCAGTACCATGCAATGATTAAGAGTATGGCCTATATGTAAGATTGTCTGAGTTCAGGTACTAACACTCTTAGCTGCTGTGACCTTGGGAAGTTATTTAACCTGTCAGTGCCCCAGTTTTTTTACATGCAAAATGAATATAATAATAGAATTATTATTATATTATTATATTATTAGTCCTGTGCTTTAGTCACAGGACTGTAATGCGATTTCAATGAATGAATGAATGAATGAATGAATGAATGAATATTAGAATGGTGCTTGGCACAAAAGAAGAGCCATATAGTGGTAGTTGTTGCTGTTTTTATTGATGTTCATAGTGAACAGAAGAATGAGCGGACTGTTTCCAACCTGAACCTTTAGGGGTTGTGCCAACAAGTTATCTGACTGAAGCCAGCAGGTTAAGCTCCCTAGGAGCACAGCAGCTGTCCCGTCTCCACTTTTCCTCTGTTGGAAGAGGATGGATGGAATAAGGCTTAGCTCAGTAGGAAAGTTATAAACCGGGGCGATGGTTAGTGAAGCATCCCACTTCAGCTTAGGTCGTGATCTTGTGGTTCATGAGTTCAGCCTCACTTTGGGCTCTGTGCTGACAGCTCAGAGCCTGGATCCTGCTTTGGATTCTGTGTCTCCCTCTCTCTGCCCCTCCCCCTGCTTGCATGCTGTCTCTCTCTCTCTCTCTCTCTCTCTCTCTCTCTCTCTCTCTCAAAAATAAACATTAAAAAAGAATTTCTTTAATAAAAAAGAAAAGTTGTAAACCTTTGTCCTTTGATGTGCCATGCTATTTAGGGATAGGGAAGCAATTAAATAAAACTGGTCTGCTGATTGATTCTCTGTGCTCTCTGTTACTATCATGATAACATTTTTATTCTCAAAGTCATATGTTTGCTAAAAAAAAAACTTAACACTTTCTTGGTCTTGATGAATTACCATTATAATGAGTACAAGATCATGTTAGGTATAAATTATACATTTATTAATGTCTGAACATGTTATTTAAAATTTTGTGAGTACTGTCACCAATATACTGTAGTTATTGAACTGTTTCTTCATTCTTCAGGCTCATGGTCTTTTCTGTCTCTTAATTTGCCTTTGGTAAGATGACATATTATTGTGTGTGTGTGTGTGTGTGTGTGTGTGTGTGTGTGTGCACGCGCGCACACTTTATTGAATCTCAATATGGAAAAATGTTTTCAATAGGTATGCTTGAGGAACAAAAGGATTTGACAGTGATTTGTACTTTTTGGTAGTTATATTATTAGAAAAAATATAGTAATCCTATTACATTTAACTGGTATCCATTTAATAAAAATGTACTGTGCAGCTACATTGTGCCGATTATTGTGCTGGAGACTGGCATGGGACCTGTAGGCCCATCTACCTGCTCTTTGATATGCTGCTTGTACTACTTGATGCAGGTAGGGTGAAGGACCAGAGAGAAAAATAGATATTTTTTGTTGCTGGCTTAGCACTGGTTTATGTTAACACTATGCCATAGTGTTATCGACATGGACAGACGCTTTAGCCTAAGTTTAAGTTTGTTATGTAACTATGTAACTTGCCTCAGTCCAAAAATAACTGGGCTTGGAATCAAGGTCTGTGTGGCTCCCCTTCTTAGGCCATCAGAACCTCTAGAGGATAGGTTTTTTTTCTTTAAGGGAGGTTCTTACTAATAGATATCTATGGTGAATTCTTATGTCAAGAGAAGAATGGTCACTGTTGGAATGTTAAAAATTGAATAATTTAATAATTGAATTTTTATAAATTATTTATCATTCACTGCAAAATCTAAATATTGTCTAAATCGTAACACTTAAATTAGTGTACGTTTAAATTAGTGCACATTTAAAATAACTTTTAAGAGGAATCCAGTCACTGAAACAAAGTAGAATTGTAAGCTATCTGTTGATTGACAAATAGGTTAAATGTTGAAGGATGATGTCTAAATACAATGTTACACTCTCAGCTGTATACTCCAAATAGTAATCTAAAGAAATACTTGTATAGAAAGATAACATTTGAAAACAAGGAATCTGCTGTGTTTTTACTCAGACTGTTTCTTGTTTGTGTAAGTTAAAAGTAAGTTAAAAGTTCATTCCAAAACAATGGAAATGGCTCCTGGATCTTCTACATATGGTTCAGATTTTTCTTGTGATTATCCCCTTTGTTCAGGATTATCCTGTCCTGGACCCACAGTGGCATCATGAGAAGGAATGACCCGTCCCTGTCAAATATAGGAGCTGCCTATAAAATGTATAGGTTTCAATTTAGATTTAGTTGGTTGCAGTAAACCATAGGTGACCTTCTGCAAATTAGGATCATATCATCAGTTCTGTTTGAATTTATATGAAGCCCATTAGAATGGATAGAGACTAATGTTTTTATCTGCCAGGTTTGGCAGAACAAAAGCCAACCAGTACCATCACCATAGGAGAGGAAGGGTATATGGACTGTGTGGAAAAGCATAGGGACAGATAACTTAGCTGGAGAGTGTTGGAAGCCCAAGATTTTCTAATGACTGGAACCCAGTGATACTGAAACATTTATAATCTACATGTAGGTATCCCTGAAAGCTTTGTAGTTTCAGTACTATGAATAGCATTATTTTATCCTCACGAAGTACAGTTTTCTAAGAGTCTACACAATTGAAGAAGGTATGAAAATATGGTAAATTGTGTTTAGTAGAGGATCAAAAACATTAATAAAGCAGGCAAGCAATAAGGAGAAAGTTGTGGGGAAGGGGCTAAGTATTACAATCCATGGTGATGGAAAGAGAGGGCTTTGGGCCTAGATAAGAATTCATATCGCAGCTGCCACTGATTAGCTATGTGCCCTTGAACTAAATTTCTCTGGGTCTCAGTTTCCAGATTGTTCAGATGGGGATATTAACCCTTTCCTTGCATACATATTGTAAGGAGTGAAAATACTATAAAGGCATTTTGCCAGGGGTCTGACATAAAGGGAGCAGTTAGCTAAAGTTTCCTTATCATATGGGCTCTCAAATGTAACCAAGTGGCCATAGTCAAGAACAGAGCAGAGGAGCTGAGAAAACAAGAACTTTTATACCTAGCAATCCCTCAGAAGATTATTTGATGAATGAAATTTTACTGATAAACTGGTATCCTCAAAAAAGTCATTTGAGCCCTGCAGTTCAGGTCTTTGCAAACTTTTTTTATAGTCCTTGGGGAATTAAATCTGTTATTTTGAGAAATATTTCAAAAGACTCACATGTTACACCTTCCATTCATTAACACTATTATTAATAGTTTCTCTCAGGAGTTAAATGATAGCCAAGGTAGATAGTAAAGAAAGCTTAAGAATCATATGTACAGATAGAAGAAGTATCAAATAATTCTTTTAACAAACCAACTTCATTTTGCAGATTTGGGCATAAATGTTAAAATATTTGGAGGAAGAGTATTTAGGGCTGAATGGAAGCAATCTTCACTGGATATATTTACTTATTATATATATTATATATATTATATGTATTATAATTATATATATATATAATCTATTTATTGAAACAAAAACATTACCTATAAATATGTCCATAAAGTATATGCACTTCATTACCAACCGGCTTTCCACCCCCTCTAGGTAATGTGGCCACCAAAGAGGTGTCGGATGGTTTCAGGGTAGCTGGGGACCTAGGGGAGAGTGGATGATCTGGTCGATAGGGAGATGTCACCATCTGTACCTGGTTTCAGAACCCACAGTGGCCTGTGGACTGTCTTCCTTGCCAGCACACCCCCTCCTCTCCTTCTCAGACTGCCACCCTTGAAGCCAAACAGTTTTTAGTCAGACAAAGCAAGCCACCCTGCCCGGACCAAATTGACCCACGTCAGCAACTGCCACTAAGAATTATCAGTGTGCAAACAGCCCTATTCACCTTAAACCAAAAAGAAAAACAGAACCTGAAATGTGGACATCTCTCATTAGACACTTTTGTTACAGACTCTAAGTGAGTTTTCTTTTCAAAGAAGGGCAGTACAGAGAGATGCCTATCAGCAAAAGTATATGGAGAAGAATTTACCTTTTCTTTCTTTTATTGAGCTGTAAGTCACTGAGGAACTGTGGTGGGCCAGGCGCTCTGCTGAGTGCTTTAAGAAGATTATCGTATTCAGGTCTCACGAATGGGGGCTATTATCCTACTTCTCTGGATTAGGGGAGGAATACTCTCGAACATTTCAGCAAGCCCGGGGTTGCGTAATTAGTAAGTGTAAGGCTGGAATTTCCCCCCAGGTGAGTCTGATTCCCAGCCCATGCTTAGTCCGCCACTTCTCCCCCCTCAGTCCCTGTCAGTCATGATTGTTTCCAAGTCCCCAGTGAGAACCATTTTCACAGGAGACTGAGATCTGTGAGGTGAATCTTTCCTGGACCATGAGATGCCACCATGCTAGGGTTTCCACACCTAGAAAATGCCTCACAAAATCCTTCTTGTGATTGATTTCTTCCTCCCAAAGAAAAATACACGTTGGGGCATTGACAGCAGGAGGGTAATAATGCTGGATGTAATAAATAATTTAACTTTCACATCGTACAGTTACCTGAAATGCACCCTGCCTCAACAGGACCATAATTATATTAATGGTAAAATAAGTGTGAGTACAGTTTATTTCCAAACTGTTGGCATTTGTGAACACAAATAGTGAAACCATTTTGTGTTGGCTGATTTCTTGATGTTTGAAATGAGTATATTCCCAATGCCTTGTGCTTCATGCTTACCATTTTTATGAGAAAACTGTTAAGCTGATTTTGAAGAACTCGGCCTCAAAACAGACTAATTTTCAGAGCCTAAATTAGAAATTAGAAAACAATTTGTAGAATGGTAAGAAATTAGCACCAACATTAAAAAAAAAAAACCCTTTAGCCGACGACACCAACAAATGTTAGAATTGAGTCACCATAGGTGCTGCCAGGTTCTTTGCCAGGATAGAAGGGACCTCTTAGTCCTTATGAAGTGATTTTTTTTCCTTTTCCTTGATGGTAAGAACTATGAGTAAAAAGCTTTAATTTGGGGAAGGGAGTTGGCAAAAATTGGAATCTCAAAAAAAAAAACAAAACAACTTGATTATTTAGGACAGATGATTTTAGGCTTTCTAACACACTTCACTTTGAATCCGTAGGAGCTCTGCTAGCAAAGTTAGGCTTTGTTTAAATAAAATAATTGGCAGGTGTGAAAGCCTGTTCTCTCTCTTCACACTTATGTGAGTCTCTGAGTTACATGGCTTTCTTCTCCTTTTGCCCATGAGCAGATTGAGGCTCAGACATTGACTTTAACAGTCACAGTGACCACCGGACAGAGGCAGAATTTGAACTCATGGCCATCAGACTAAGCTCTTTCCTTTCTTTCACTATTCTGCCTATAGGTTTTTCACCGCTCATGTAAGATTCTTGCGTTTGGAGAAAGCTTTTACTTTTATTTTTTATTATTTTCTAATCGGTTATTAAATCATTTTTATGCTTCTCATTACTAATGTTATTGTTCATTTGTTTTATGTGACAAATACTGGATAAGAAGTGCTTTTTAAATAATGATGCGTGACTTAAACCCTGTGTTTTTATCTTCAAATGTTACATGGCGACGTTAAGTATTACTGCAAAGCACAGAGCAATTTTGAATCAGGAAAAAAATCATGATTGACCTTGGTACTGTGGATTTACCATTGCTTAGGGAAGCAATGTTTGTCAAAACCATTGTCTTGAGCAGTGCATTTTGTTTTCTATCAGTAAATCCCCCAAATGCCCAATCTCATAATTCCCAGCCACATTTCTACTACCTGGCTGGTTAGGGGTGAATGAGAGAGGATGGGCTGGAAGGCTCTGAGGTCACCGAATCCCCACACAGGCCACTGCTCCCCCTTCTTCCGTAAGGACCTGCTGTCCCTCTGTGCAATGGTTGGGACACTGCTACCTGATTCAATAACATAATGAGTGTATTTACTTAGCTCTGTCAACACTCAAAATATATTTGCCTGCTTCGAAGTAAGAAGATAACCATACTGATGTTGAAAAATGCTGAATGCAATTAATTTTTTTTTCCTTTGAAGAATGGCCATTGTTAAGGATCCCTGCTTTACTCTTCCTCTTCAGCTGGAGTCATTGCCACCTAAAAATAAATGGTTTTGCTGTGGACATTTATTCTAACCACAATCACTTCAAATAGAATTAATATATTAATACTGGTGACCCAAGCGTATGAAACTCGCACATTCATTTATCTTCATTAGTGTAGAATTAGCCATCCTGGTAATCCTCCCCAATTCCTGTCTGTGATTCACTTCAAAAGGTTTTGACTGCACCTCATCTTAGCTGAAATTGGGTGTTTGAGGGTGACCATGAATACATTAAAATAGGTGTTTTTCCTGTTTGCTGTGTTAACATAAACCCTGGGCTTGGTTTTTCCACAGCTGTTCAGCGTGGTTACGGCAGCCTGACTTCCTCCCATTCCACTGTGTGTGGATCCGGTTCCTGGGCTTTGTCCTAGCTCTCCACTAGAGAGCCTTGTCTCTACTGGCTGGTTGTAACTTGATTTTACATAACATGTTTCAGTGGATTTTCTATGGGATCAGATTAAAATAATTACATAGCCACCCATTTGGCATCTGATAGGCATTATCTTTTTGTTTTCTGGTGGATTAGTTAGGGTTTTGTTTGCAGTGTCAGGAAGGGAGAGTGTGCTTAGGTGCATTTGGCATTCTCGGCTTTGACCTGCTTTCCTAGAGCTGCTTTGCAGCTCTAGCAGAACCTAAATTATTAATGCGATCTGTTCTGTATCTGCACATAGAGCCTAATCCAGCCTTTTTTTTTAAGTGCTGCTGAGGATCTCTGAAATAATGGGAGATTGATTTTTGGAGGCTGCGTGGAATGAGGAGTGGGCCTGGGTGTGAGCTGCGGAGTCATGTAGGTTTGGGTTTGAGCTTCCTCACCACCCTTTCTTTGCTGTGTAGTCTTCAGTTGGTTACTTAACCTCTCTGAGCATCTATGCCCTCATCCCCAATAACAGCTATTGCAAAGAGATGTTATGAAGACAAAATTAAATTGAACATGAAGTGCCTGGCACAAGTCAGGGATTCAGCCAATATTCATTCCTCCCACCTCCCCACTCCTTTCCTCTTGCCCTCATCCACTTGGAAGAAATGAGTTTATGTTATGCTAAGTGTATTCAGTGAGAGTTGTGAGTTAAAAGAAGGAAGTGAATTCACTGAAGGTAATTCCAAGCAGGGTAAAAAATACATGAAAAACATGTATGTGTATATGTGGAGAAAAATATACATTTATATAAAGTGTAATATTAATAATTACATATACATGTACATATGTGTGTTTAGATTTGAGATGTATTCCACATGTGTATTATATATATTCTAAATAAGGCAGTTAAGCCCAGAGCCAATTTTTATTAATTTCTATAAAAAGAAATGTGGTTTCTGGAGAGAGCACTGTGTGTGGTGTGGGGTATAGGGACTCTTGGCTTTTGTGCAGGTGCAGTGGCTTTCCCAGGATCACTCCGCACAGCCCCAGCTTATTCCGCAGCAGCACCCAACGTCCAGTTGCAGGTGCCTCGATAGATTTTCTAAACTGAGTAAGAAGCCAGTCCTTTTTCCCCTGGGTAGGCCTTAATGGGTTTACCTTTGCATTTAAAGGTCTCCCTCGGGCAGCTGCTCCTTGACTCCCAGAGTGAAACCCACTCGGAGGAAGCTAGTCAGCAAAAGATCAGTTTCGGTGACTCTCCTAAGAGGGCTTTTGAGGCTGTCTCTAATATGTGTTTCTCAGGGACAATTATAGAGAAATAGACTAACCTTGGGCAGATGGATTTTCTTGCTAAATGTTACTGTCCAATCAAAGACTTCTTTCAGAGCCTTTGACAGCATTTAATACCTGTTTGCCACCTTTACTCCCTGCTTGATTACCTATAATGTTCTGGGACATTCTGTCAGTTCTCTTACCTTCCTCTTTCTTACCATGTGAATAATTGATGTACATTGTAGACACAGCCTTCAACACAGGGAGGCTAAGGTCACCCAGAGAAAGCATTATTGCTATCATCTTGAAATATGTTTTTCCAATATTTTTCTTGCATGTATATACTTAGTTTCTTCTTCCCTCTTCTGTTTTTTTTTCCTTCCCTTCTCTTCCCTTTTCTTTCTCCCCCCACCCCAAATCAATGGAGATAATGGTGGCACCTCCTGTTTTGTAACCTGATTTTTTTCCTACTGAACAATATAATATGAGCATTATGTTTGTGTCAGTAAATACATTTTTGTAAGGTTTTTAGTGGATCTATGGTATTCGACTTTATGGGTGTACCAAAATGTACCCAACTAATGTCTTGGTTTTTTTTTTAATTTTTTTTAATGTTTATTTATTCTTGCGACAGAGACAGAGAGTGAACAGGGGAGGGGACAGAGAGAGAGGGAGACACAGAATCTGAAACAGGATCCAGGCTCTGAGCTGTCAGCAAAGAGCCCAATGCAGGGCTCGAACCCACGAACTGTGAGATCATGACCTGAGCAGAAGTCAGACGCTGAACCAACTGAGCCACCCAGGTTCCCCTGTCTTGTTTTTGTATGTTTAGTTCATTTCAACTTTTGTTACCTTGAAAAATGGCACAAAGGACAACAAGGGCTTCATCTTTATCCACACTGAAGGGTTCTCACTTTCTGCTCTCCTTATGTTGGTGACTCTTTAGCACAGCATTCTAGGTCCTTCATTCTGAAGACAACGCCACACGTACAACCTCATTTTCCACACGTACACTCGTTGGACTTACTTAGTTCTAGTCGAGACAATGACTACCTTTCATTTCCCAGAGCATACATTTCTGCTCCCCCACTGTGGGGGTTGGGGGGTCCTTCATGCTGCCTGCAGTACCTCCCTCTCCCATTCTGTTCCATCTGGAAGTCCTGTCTCTCCTCTTAACTGTTACAACTATTTATTTGCATCTCTTAGGAACTTTATGTGGAGGATAGTCCTTGTGTATGAAGATACCTAGATGAAAAAAGTCACAAATCTTGATTTTGGATCTTGGCATAGCCTCTAAGTTTGCAACTTCAGCTGCTCTTTCCTTGTCTGTGTTATGTCGAGGACCCTGACACAGTTGTGTGGAGGGACTCCAGTGGTTCCTTCGCACACTTTACTGGACTGCAAGTTCCTTGGAGCAGAGTTACCACTGATTCCTGGGGTGTCTTCTTCTAGGCCCCCTTGGCTCTGTCCTGTCAACCAATAATGACAGCTCTCTGCCCAGGGCTCTGTGCTCTTTCTCCAGCCTTTATTAGTTCATCAGAGATTATTGAGGCCTGTGGCTCTCAACTGGCAAGAGGAGAGGTTCTGCCTTATGCAGGTGGGGTTGGTGTGACCAGCCAGCCTTCTTTGTCCACAGCTGGGGGGTTTCCTAGGATGTGGGGCTTCCCGTGATGAAACTGAGACAAACCCAAGGGTGTATTAGATTTGGTGGAATGTGGTGGGGCAAGGGCAAATAGTAGTGCAAGGGAAAGGTCCTCTGTACTACCTGCTTCTAAAACTCTCTCAGCTTTGGTAACTTTGAGAGGCTTGCCTTCTATCTCTGATTATGATGTCACTCCTTCTCCTCTAGGAGTCTTTTACCTGTTTTTTTAATTTCCTATGTCATCAGTGGGCATTACTTTTTCCTAAATTTTCTGTTATCTACTGAGCATACAAGCAGAGTGGACCATTGTGTGTGCCATGCCATCACACATACAGGGAAGTACTTAAAATCTAGCTTTGGGCAATGACTCCTGCTTTCATTATATAGGGTCTCATCTAGGACCCAGTTGGCTTTTGCTCTACTTTTATTTTAAGTTTATTTTTAAATTTATTTTTAGAGAGAGATAGAGAGCAAGCTGGGGAGGGGCAGAGAGAGATAGGATCCCAGGCAGGTTTCATGCCCTCAGCTTAGAGTCCAATGTGAGCTCAGACTCCTAAACACAAAATCATAACCTGAGCGGAAGTCAAGAGCAGGATGCTTAACTGACTAGGCCACCCAGGCACCCGCCTTTTGCCTTACTTTTATTTCATTGGCTCTTTAACTCCTGGATCACGTGTTTTACTTCTTAAGGTTTTTGGTTTTTGGGGGGTTTTTTTTTGGTATCTTTTGCTTAACTTTATTTTTGACCCCACACAAATTTAGATTATACAGTACATACAGGGGGTTTTTTGTTTGCTTGTTTTATATATGCTTTAGTTTTCTGGAAAATGGCTCAGGGCAGAAGGAGTAAAAATATAGGCAAGGTGGTAAAACGCTCTAGCACAATCACCTTATTTTTATTATTCCCAACCTGGACTTGCCAAAGCTGTCTCCTCCCCCCATGCCACCTGAAACAAGGGAAGGACACTGTGACCTTCACCCCGTTTCTCCCCTGGAGAGGCTCCTAGCCTGCGTGCTCCTTTCACCAGACAGTGGGGGACTGGACACAGTAAAGAACTTTACTACTTTCCAGTTTCATTCTCAGTTAGTTTTCCCTTAGTCAGAGGGAAACTGCCACTGTTTTATTAGAAAACATTTTGATGCAGGCCACTACAAAGCTACACAAGTAAAATGTTTTAAGTGCAAGAAAATCACCTTTTGCTCAAATTTACATGATTGAGATAAACATATGACTTCAAATTGTTTTACAGTGATACTAGGCAAAAAAATCTATTGATCACTCCTCCATTTTCATACCAATCACTCAAATCATACTTAATGTGTTAGTTATGACTTTTATGGATCGCAGATTTAAACATATGATTCAGTGAAAAGGAGAGCTCCTGTGGAAGTCTGAATTTGAACCTATAGGACTTATGTAAAGGACAGATACATTGAAGGACAGAGCTGTGTGGAAAATTCCCACAGAGTGTCTCCAAGTCGTGCAGTCTTCAAGGTGGAAGGGACCTTCGAGGTCACGGACCCAGGGCCTCTGCAGAACCTGCCTGTCCTTGAAGATGGCTTTATGAATTGCTTGTCAGTCTGCTTATGAATCGCCTGGTGCTGGAAATGTCCTACCTCTAAACATAGTCCACCCCCATTTCTGGACACTTCTAATTGTTAGAATATGCTCTCTTATTTTGAGACTAAATCTCACACCCTACCATGTCCCCCCATATGCCAGTTATTTATACAGATGAAGATGGTGATGTTCTGGTGCCAGTGTCTTCTCTCCAAGTTAAATGCTCCCTATTTCTTCAGCCAGTCCTCATAAGATATGGTTGCAAGACCCCTTTATTCCCCCTTTAGCCATCATTTGCTACCCCGAATTGACAGTCTTCTGTATGTAGATTGTCCATGTCATACTGTATGACACAGCTCAGCCTCGGCTGTTGCCACTATTTGTAAAAGAGGCCAAGGTCACAGTCATTTTAGGGAGAAGACAATTGAGCGCCTGTATACTCCCTTTTCATAGGAACTTTGTTTCTGCTTTGCATGTGGATTTATCCTTCCTCTTTCACTTTTAGCTTTGGCTCTTTGTTGGCATTGAAACATATACATTTGACTGATCTGTGAATACATTGGAACGTTTATAAACAGCATTTAAATACAGATTTATAAAGATACAAAAGCTCTGTCCCCTCTGGAAAATGCCTTATCTTCTGTATTTTCCACTCTCCTATCTCCCATTACTTTATCCCTCAGACTCAAAAATTATTTTCTAAGTAATTATTAAGTACCAAACATACACACATTGTCCTTTCTCTCTTTTTTTCTTGGCTTCTGCCCTCCTATTCTTGTTTCCGTTTTCTTCTTTAAACCTAAAAGTATTCACTAGAATTCACTAGAACAGATGGAAATAGTTCAGTATCAGCTGGATACTAGAGAGGAACAAATAATGTAATGTGTTAAGCTTTATCAAAGGTTGATTTTTTATATTTCAGACTAACCAATTTACTAGGTAAGCAGCTGGCTTCTTAGAGACTTTTATGGACTGAATCCTTAGACACTAAAGTATGTAGAACTATTTGGACAAAAAAATGAGCCAAATGAATTTGCCAATAATTTGGCTAATAATAAGGATGTAAAAGTAACAAAATTCTAAAATATTTGTGTAGTGCAGTGCATATGAAACACACATATTGTTTTGATTCAATAACACTTCAGTTCAATGAATATTTATATACCTTAGAGGTACAAAGAATAGTAAGACATGCTCCTAGTCCTTTGAGAACTAGTAGTGTAGTAAGGGAGACAGACAAGTTGAAAAGAATTAAGATAGTCTTCCAGTTGATATGGAATGTCTGTAAAGTGAGATGGAGGCCATGTGAGGGGCCAGAGAGTAGAGACAGGTGGACATTGACCCTGGCCCTGAAGACTGAGAAGTGTGAGCAGAAGGCACGGAGCATAGTTAGAAAACTTGCAGAAAGAAGTAGAACTTGTCAGACAGGATGGCTTAATGTGGGTGCAAGAGAGAGGGAGGAGCCCAGCAAGATGAAGGGGCTGTCAAATGCAAGCATCTGAGAGGCTAGTTATACTTTGTGTTAAGAAAGGAATGAGGAGGGATTGGCTTGCATTTGTCTAAGATATCTTCTCCTCCTGCTTTCCCTTATTCCTGTTAATTCTTAATAACATTTTTGCTTTGCAAAAATAGTATCTTAGGTTGACTTTTAACTTGGGTTTCCAGTATGAAGTTCTGTACTTGCACCTGAAAGAACAGAACCCCACTGAGCTGATACACGATGAGCCTGGAGAATAATTAGTGAATGGCTTTGAGAAATGTGGAAGTCATTGCCTTCTGTCTAGGCTGCCATCCATTGTCATGGGGTATGATGGATTTAGAAATGCTAGTTGAAAGGCATCTCAGATTTAGATTATGACGGTCTTTATGATAAGAACTGTGATGTTATGTTCTTGCTCTCCCCTGTCCTACAAGTTTTTGTTATATTTACAGTAAACCCTTTAAAACAGTGACATGTTTTAATGTATTCTTCCATTTTGTGAGCAATGGATTTAAAGTGATTTTATTTTTTTATTCTTTTAAGTTTATTTATTTTGAGAAAGAGAGAGAGAGAGCGCGCACGCGCACGTGAATGCAAGCAGGGCAGGGGCAGAGAGACTCCCAATCAGGCTCAACACTGTCAGCACGGAGCCCAGTGCAGGGCCCGAACTCATGAACCATGAGATCATGACCTGAGGTGAAACCAAGAGTCAGACACTTAACCAATTGAGCCACCCAGGTGCCCCTACAGTGATTTTAAAAGGAGAGTAGTAAAAAAATAGAAGAAAATCATCTGCGTTAAACTGCATGAACAATTTAATTCATTTCTTCCACAAAACATCTTTAAATGTTTAAATTTCAGAAGCTTAGAGAAATGAAAAAGAATATATCTTGAAAAACAATAGGATGGTTTTTCTTGCAAATATGTTCATTAATAAAAATAAGCTTGATTACACTTGAGATATAAGAATGCTCTGAAAATTTGCCAAACTGATTCTAATAACATGCACTAGGTTTAACCTTTCTGAAATGTACTTTTATTGAAAAAAGAATTCCAGTTTGAAGTTGCATTTTAAAGACTTCTGCAGAAATATTAAAATGCACTCAGTTGACCTTTTGTAAAAACCCTTTTGGGCAAGCATACATAGTATTTTGATGACAAATGTTGCTTTAATATTAAAGCCCTAATTACCAGTAAGGAATTTCATCACCCCAAAATTCATGAGATTATTTTTTTCTAACTCTTCTTATATGTTTGTGTTCATGTGTGTTTGTATATCTCTATGTATTTTTAATTTCATGAACCTGACAACCGTATCTCAGTATCTGCAGCTATTCCTTCTAGTAGAAATAAACAGACATCTAATGTCATGAAAGAATTGAGCTTCATTGAGAGTCAAAGCAGCTGAGAGAAAACAGTCCAGTTTGTTGGTTTTTTAAAGATAAACCATAGATCTATTGCTCAGTTCAGTAGGTTGTTATGTTACATGGGAAGTTCCCTGGATGAGTTGATGTAAAATACATGGTGATACTTGACCATGGAAAGGAATCCTTTTACATCAGAATAATTGGGTCTTGATGTATCTGTCTTTGAGGTCCGCTATCCAGTTATCAAAAAATGAGGCACACACACACATTCTTTCTAGAGAGACCTTCCTATACCCACTGTTCTACGCTGTGGATCACGGCTGGGACATTTGCTTCAGATGTGACTGGGAAGTCCCAAGGTCCCTTCTGTCATCACAGGGAATATGGCAGGAATGCCTAGCCTAGAATTTTAGCTTGCACTTGCAATTTAATGTAGAGCTTTTAATTGGATTCTCAGCAATATTTTCTTTCATCTCATAACAATAAAATCTTCATGGTGATGTCTCAGTACAGCTTGGCACTGAAGCAGGGACACGTGGCACCAGGAAGCTGTCAGCTTTTGCATAAATGCTCAGCAAAAGGCATTCTTTTTGTTTATTTGCCTTACAATTCTATGTCCAGAAAATTCTGAAAGTGTGCGCACAGAATCTTATTGTTTTATAATGTTTCTGGGAAGAGTTTTTTAAACTCAGTTGTAATTTACTTGAGTCAAATGCAATGATCCTGAGTATATATTTAATCAGTTTTGACAAATGCACAGTTGCTTATCTCATTCCCCCAACAAGATGAATTGCATTTCATCACCCCTGGGAGCTCCTTTGTGCCATTTGCCAGTCAGAGTCCCTCCTCTGCCCTAAGCAGCCAGTGTTAGGACTCCCAGCGCCATTGTTGAACCTTAACGTTAATTCTTAGAGGCTTCTCTGTCAAAGAAGGATCTTTAAAACTGTATTTTCCTTTTAAAGAGCTTCCCCCACCCAAGGGAGGCATTCAGAGGCATGTGCATAGGCTGATGTAGAGTTTCTGTATATTGCTTCTAAAACAGTATCTTAAGTGTATCTTAAGTGTCAAATTCTTACTGAGAGAGGAGCAGATCCCTTTCCAGCCTGTCAAACAAGATTTTAAGTAATTTGTTTTCTTGTTGTATTTTAATTTGTCTCCAGTTCAATTTCCACTTCTGGTAAAAATAACCAGCAATGATTTGTAGATTATACCTTAATTTTGTGTACATTCACCCTTCTGTAGGGTGGGTTAACCAATTAATAGAAATTTAGTAAGAATGCCCACTAAATGCCATGGATGAAGCTGAAGAGTTCAATATAATGCCTTAATTGTAGAGAAACAGGGTTCACTTTTGTCCTCTTAGCTTCTGTGGGGTGATAAAAACAAGTAGAATAGTCTTTACATCTATTTCTTCTCCATGACTATATATCATTGCCTCAAAGGTGACATTCCATCGTTTGCTTCTTATCGTAACCAGACAAAGAGTATTTCTGTTCTCCGTGTGTGTGTGTGTGTGTGTGTGTGTGTGTGTGTGTGACAGAGACAGAGTTGAGTGTTCCATATTACCCCTAGAGATTTTTCTTTCCCTCCTTTTAAGCTAACATGCTCTTCTTCATCAATAAATTTCAGATGCAGGGTTGGAATAAACTGAACACTACAGAGAAAGAAAAGATTCCAGGATAGAGAGCTACTTTTATTTCAATACTGCGACACATGGAGTATAGAATGAAATCGTGCTGCTGTTGGAATTTATTCTTTTTATTGAAATAGACAAGCATTAAACAAGCCATAAAATTTCCATCTGTATTCACAGCAGGCTCCCACCACCCAAAATACAGATTTCCTCCCCGCCCCCTCTCTCTAAAGCATCCAGGACTGAAACATTTTAGTATTTGAGACTGACAGAATCATAATATTTAGTTTCTAAGAGCAGTGGATCACCTCCTCCGTCCTTTGCACAGAGCCGCATCCGTGTTAAAGGGAAAGTGCAATTTCTGTCCTTAAATGTCACTGAGGACGGGGGAGTTGGGTCAGAAAGAATCTGCAGTGCAGCAGAGGAAGCACATGGGCTCCCGGCTTGGTAATTCTGGTGCTTTCATCACCTCATCAGGCTACTCACCTTGGGAAGGAAAGCAAATGGCATTTTCACACCATGCGCTGATGATGAGTCCAGAAATGAGGCACCCATTGCCATTCTAGCACATTTTTCTCCATCGCCTGAAGGACAAAGGCTTTTACTAGTGGGAAATTACCACCAAGGCATGTAAAAGTGAAACAGCTTCTCAGGCTTGAGGAAGAATTCATTTTTTCTTTCCCTAATTTCAAAGCCAAACACTTGCTTGGCATTTTAGGCATAAAACAGCATAGAGTTCTAAAAAGATGGTTAGAAAGGTAATTGTAAATTCTAATCTGTTTAGCAAACTGTTGCCCCACTCGGAGAATACTCTGTTTCAATTTTTTATAAAGGCATTCTGATAAAAAATTTAAGCACACTCTTTTAGGAGCAAGTTTCTGTCAGATGTCACACGAAGCTTCCCTTTGGTAGGAACGGTTATGTAAGGCGGGATGTGCCTCTATCTAACGAGTAGACATCTATCGTGAATGTAGGGCTCCAATGCTTTCTTGTCTCTCCCTGAAGACTATGGTATTTCTGCCTTGGTTAATTTAAGTGTAATAGAAATTTTTAATAATGTTACTCTGTTGGAACAATATTGGCCAGGGTAGGGGTGGGCTGTCCTTACCCCAGAGGGTACAATAGGATGTCCATGCAGTGGTATAATTATGTAAATTTAGTAAGAATGCAAATGATGTTAGAGCAGGTGTGTTCCCTGGAGGAAGTGATAGGATACTATAGTGCTTTGAGAGGGACATCAAAGGACACTGAGGAGGAAAACTGAACAAGTAAAAATTTTGAAATCTCAAAACATGTGTATCAATTTATTGTTTACAAAGGACTTTCATGTACATTATCACATTTGATCCTTGTAATTCTGTGAAAAGGATGGTCTCATTTTCAAGAAGTTATATTACTTGTTCAAGGTCAGTTAGCTCCCAAGTTACTTTGAATCCTCATGCTATCATCCCTCCTTCCCTCCTTCCTTTCTTCCTTCCTTGAACATGTTAGAGCATAGAATGTCCTCATCTGAGCATGGACATCCTGGGGCCAGGCAAAGTGGCCACACTAGGTTCCAATGTTTCTCTGGAGCACAGTTCAAGTCTTGAAACAAAGGAGTGGTATTTGGCTCCAAATTTAAAATATAAATTGTGTGTGCGTGTGTCTGCTATGAGACAAAAACTGGAGAGTAAAGGAAATGTTCGTGTCTTGATAAAGCATACTGTTGAGTTGCTTTCTATTCTAGTCGAGCCAGTTTACACGGCAGCAATATGTTGACCTCATTATACCCTCTCCAGCATTAAGTGTTAACTGTTCCTTTTCTTCACCAATTTCACAGTTGAACAGTGTTTGTGCCATTATTGTTTCAATTTGCAGTATTGTTTTATTAATGCAAATGAGTATTTTTTGTATGTTTGGTAGTCATGTGCATTTATCATTTATGGATTGCCACTCCTGTAACTCACATGTATCCTATCCTTCATTTTTACTAATGCCTGTCTTTCAGTTCAGAAGTAATCGGGGATGCCAATCATGTGTTTCTAATATTACTGTAACGTGCCATAAACATGTAGAGGTTGAGTTTGTACCAACATAAAATGTTAAAGTTAAGATCTATTTTTAAATAATCAATTCCCTAATCAGTGAACTAGAATTTTAGAAACCCAGAAGGTACTTATTTTTAATATTTCAAATAGGAAAAAGAAGACAAAGTTAGGACCACAGCAACGGATAATAGTTCCCAGAATTTCTTTAAGCTGAGAAAATGAACACATCTATTTTGTTGTTTCCATATAATTTCTATCAGAAAATTAAGATAATATCTCTTAAGTATGCATTCAGAATACAGTAAGAGTAGCTATTCATTTTCTCTCTGGCACCAAACTGAAAAGTGTAATACCTACTAGGGCCAGAGTAACAATTGCGGACATAGAACAATTTCAGAGTAAGAGCAGTAAAGAAAGGTTTAGTCCTGTCTAGATAGTATCTGAGAGGCCTGGAGGAGATGCTACAAATGTTTCCTGCCAGGGTCATTAGCACTGAGGTACAAAGGGAGAGAAAACGGTTTTGTTTTGTTTTGTTTTTTTTATAAAGAATTTCCAAATACAGTGATTTAATACTTTGGTCCTAAAAACTAAGTATTTTTGCTCTTGGCAGGCAAGGGACAACTGAGGCTTGGTATATCTTACAAAGACTAAATGTGTATGAAATTCTTCCAGCAACTGTGTATATTATCACAGGCATACCTGAGAGATATTGTGGGTTCAGTTCCGAACCACCACAATGAAACAAATACTGCCAGGGAAGTGAGTTAAATGAATTTTTTGGTTTCCCAATAATGTAAAAGTTATGTTTACACTATATTGTTGTCTACTAAGTGTGCAACAGCATGGTCTTAAAAAAAACAATGTACATACCTTAATTAAAAATACCTTATTGCTAGGGGTGCCTGGCTGGCTCAGTTGGTTAAGCACCCAACTCTTGATCTTGACTCAGGTCATGATCTCACAGTTTACAGGATTGAGCCCGAAGTTGGGCTCCCTGCTGAGAACACAGAGACTGCTTGGGATTCTCTCTTCCCCTCTCTTTGCTCCTCCCCCTCTCACGCTCTCTCAAAATAATTAAACTTAAAAAAAATGCTTTATTGCTAAAAGGTGCTAACCATCATCTGAGCATTCAGCAAGTTATAACCTTTTGCTGGTGGAGGGTCTTGCCTTAATGTTGATGGCTGCTGACTAATTGGGGTGATGGTTCCTAAAAGTGGGGGTGGCTGTGGCAATATCTTAATGTAGGACAACACTGAAGTTTTCCACATCAGTGGACTTCTCCATTCACCTGAACACTTAGAGGCCATTGTAGGGGCATTAAGTGCCCCAACTTTAATATCATTTGTCTCAGGAAATGAGAAGGAGAGAAGCACGGTGGGGCGGGCAGAACACACACATTTATCGATGAAGTTCGCCTCCGTACATGGGCTCAGTCTGGTTACCTCACAACAATTACAATAGCAACATCAAAGATCACTACAACAGATCACCGTGACAAATTTAATAATAGCAACAAGAAAGTTTGAAATACTGCAAAATTTACCAAAGTGTGACACAGAGACACAAAGTGAGAAAATGTTGTTGGAAAATAATGTGCCAGTAGACCTGTTTGACACAGGATTGCCATGGTCTTTCAATTGGCAAAAACAAAAAACCAAAAAACACATAGTGTCTGTGAAGTACAATAAAAGGAAACACAATAAAATGAGGTATGCCTGTGTTAGTATTACCATCAACTATTATTATCACTGTCACTACCATTGATAAAATTACAATTCATGACAGTGATCAGGGGTCAGCTCTGCCGTCAGATTCCCAGATTCCCTGCCAGTCTCACCTCCATTGCTTACTCACCTGAAGTTAATTAATTAACCTCACAAAGTCTGTTTGGTCATCTATAAAACAGAGATACCAATAATCCCTGTCTCAAGGTGATTGTTGGGACAGTTTCCTGGAATGGTCAACATAAAGTGTTGCAGAAGTGCTCAATAAATCTCTGATGCTTTCTTACTGTCCCATTAAAGAACATAACTTCAGATTAAATCTTGGCAGAGAGTTTCCTAAAGAGGTTTTTCATTATTGGCCAACAGAAGACATTTCTTAAACATTAGGCAACCAAGAGAGAAATGTTCCTTACAAGGAAGGAAAGGCTTCCTTGGTAAAGGCTTGTTACCTCATTCAATGTAATTCAGTCTTCCCTTTCAAGAGCAGATTGCCCTTTGTTCTAGAGATTTATTATACAACAAATATTTGAAAATTATTCAGTGAAAATGATGATACATATTACCTATCAGGTTATTGAGAATGCAATTTGAGAGTGTTCTTCAAAACACGTTCATCTATAACCTGCCTCATAAGAATGTTTCCTGTGCTGTTTATTTCCTTAATATCATTTTGCAACTTATGTGTATTTTATACCAAATGGTACTTCTGTGACTGAGAAAAACTAAGTCCTTTGTAAAGAAAATCTTGTTCATGAAGGAAGTTTCCTGTTTTCATCCCTTTTCCTCCTCTTCTTTCCCCCTTTTTTTCCCCAGCATTTCAGCACCTATTTACCAGGTGCTGTGCAAGATACTAGCAAATAGTGGTAAATAACAGTCACTGTTTTGCCCTCTTAGATTTTTAGGCCTATGTTTTTCATACCTTGACATTTATTACACCTTTTTTATTTCACACTCAAATGTGTAGTGACCCTTGGTCACTACAGTGAAATAGATCCACAAAAAAAGCACCACCAAGGATAGTGTCCCTCACCCTTTGGGAATATGCAGAAAATGTCTCTAATGTTTCCTTGCTGTTACTACTCTTTCCTTTAAGACACATGGTTCTTCCCCATTTATTTTTGATTTTGTAAATTGTCCATAATTAAAAATGATTGGCTTATTTTCTCATACCTTGGGAAACAGTTTCCTAGGTTGTTGGGTTTGTTATAACAACAGTCTGCATAGAATATTGTCTTATTTTTCTAACGAATTGTATACATTTTTGTCATTAGATCTTTCTTCTTGTGAGACACCCCTTTACATGATTTCTGTGATACTGAGCAGGCTTGAATAATCTTTTCGGCTGTTCAGTTGGCCAAGATCCATGATATTCTAGATGCCATTCTTTTCTCCTAAAATTAAACAAACAAACAAACAAACAAACAAACAAAAACAGAAAATTTCTTCCTTTTAACTCCACTGTGCTGGTAATGTTTTGGCTGTCAGCTTTTTTAGAAATTTGCCTTCTATCTTCATGTAAACTTCTAAAGTTTCTGCCAGAGAAAAGGGATACAGAAAGGACATTATATGCATACATACCCATTGCCTAGATGTACTGCCTTTCACACACTCACTTTGGACTCCACATTATATTTACTCTTTGGTTCTATAATTCACATTAAGATTTGTTTTATTTTTGGAACTTTTGAAGTTGTTGCATCTCAAAGAAACCATGTTTTGGGTTCATTATCAGATGGTGTCCTCATATTTTTTCTAATAAAAACACACTTTTAGGCCTTGACGCTTAGGAGAAACATCGCCCTGTATACTTAGCTATGCGTCCTGAGCTTGAAAGGGCCATTGAGAGGATAAGAGAGTTGTTGAAGGTGCACGTTCTGAAACCTGCTTGCTGTTTTGCCTGGTCATGGCCCCTTATCCTTGCCTCTACCCACAGACCATCTTAGTTGCAGGAATGGTAGGAGTGCCTTCAGCTGCAAATAGCAGTATATCTGACTAGGAGTGGTGTAAACAGAGAGCTTGCTTTTCCCCATAAAGCTCCATCTCAAAGTAGAGGACCACTGAGGCTACTTCAGAAGCTTAGTGATGTTGACCTTCACCCCTTGCTTCATGCCTCAGACCTGCATTTAAGGCAAAAAGAAGTGAAGGAGAGGGTAATTACTGCAGTGGCTTTTTCAGAAAAAGAAAATGCCTCTTCTTGAGCTCCCAGCAGACTTTTGTCCCACTGACTAGAACTGCCTCTTCTAGCTCTCTCTGACCACAAGGGAGCCTGGAAAAAGGAGTAGCTAGCCTTTCTACTGTGAAGGTAACAAAAGAAGGGGGTGTTGGGGTCATTCAGTGGGTGACCAGGGAACAAGTCTGCCTCCGTCTCAGGCAACCCAATCCATTCACCCTCCCAGAGCCAGCACTCATGCCCCATGTCCCTGAATTGCTCAGGCAGAGTTCTTCCAGGCGAATACAGCTGGTTCTGAAGCTATCATCAACTAGACTGATGGTGCTCCCTGGCAAGGACCATTTGTGCACACGTGGTAACAGAGAGATGGTGTTCAGTGAGGTTTGCTGAAACAATGAATGAGTGTGTAGTGTGTGTGGATCCCCTGATTGTTGCCTAAAGCCAGCTGCTGGAGGTCAGTGCAGAGTGCTGAATGAGGAGATCTCACTTCCACCTGACATTCCATCCTTGCCCCTGGGCATTCCCTTGGTGAAATGTGAAACCACAACCCTGACCACTTGTATTCATTAAGGTACTATGGGGAGCTTTTTGCCAAAATCCTGCTGGCGCTTGTGTGATAGAAATATTCACATTTGGGGCACTAGACTTTCTGCTTTCCTAGAATTTTTATGCATAGTTTTAAATAGTTATAGTCATTTGGTGTCTTGGTGATATAAATCTTAGCTCAGCAAAACAATCAGTATAGCTCTCTGAATTGAGAATGTCTACAAAGTATCTATTCATAGGAAATATTCTGGTTGTGCTGGAGTAGGCATAGAATTTAAAATATAGTTTATACTTTCTAGAATTTATCCAAAGAGGATGATTAAACCAGTGTGCAAAGAGATACATGCAAAGTTTGGGTGTTTTTTTTTAGTAACAATGTTTTAAAATAAAATTTGGAAACATTCGAACTCATCATTAGGAGTTGGGTTAAATAGATAATGGAACACTATGAAAGCATTAAAAACGATCATGTAGGATATCATAAGAGCATCAAAGTGTTGCTGAGTATATCAAGTATGCTGTGTGCATATGGGGCATGTGCATGTATCAATATCTTTTTCACCAAAATGGTAGACAATGCTTAAGTTTTCCTGCATTGTTTATTTTTTTAAATAATGTGTGTTTTTGTTTTACAATCAGAAAATATATTTTTGGGGTGCCTGGGTGGCTCAGTCAGCTAAGTGTCTGACTCTTGATTTTTCTGCTCAGGTCATGATCTCATGGTTCATGAGACTGAGCCGCATGTTGGGCTCTCCAGTGACAGTGCACAGAGCCTTCTTGGGATTCTCTCTACTCCCTCGGTCTCTTTGACCCTCTCCTGTTCTCTCTCTCTCTCTCTCTCTCTCTCTCTTTCTCTTGCTCTCATAAAATAAATAAACATTAAAAAACCTGAAAATATAATTTTTACAGAAATATGCATTAGGTTAATAGAAGAGTACATGGAACCTCCACTAACTGGAACAAAACTAACAGTAATACCTGTATTAATGGATCTTTTTTCTTTTGTTCACAAAAGTGGGGAAATCCGGATGAAATAAACTGCAACTAGGGATATACTGTAAATAATAGTTTTCAAATTATGACATAGAGTGTATCTTCTCCATTTTTTCCCAATACCTCACTTTACCACAATGAATATTATCCACAACAATGAACTCCTGCCAGTACCTTTCTTACTGAGAAAGTGACTTAACTCTGTGAAACAGAAGTGAACTAATACATTTATGAAATATTTTCAACATCAAAGGCTAAACAGAAAGTATTAACCGCAAAGTCTTTGAGTTAAACCAAAAATTAAATTCACATCCCAGTCCTTGAACATTCCAATTAATGAGGCATTCACCATAGAAACTTTGAAGAAGTGATTTAAAATTTCCTCTTTGGACTCTTCAGTACAGAGAACAAACTGAGGGTTGATAGGGGGTTGGTGGGAGAGAGCGGAAAATGGGTGGCAGGCATCGAGGAGAGCACTTGTTGGGATGAGCACTGGGTGTTGTATTTAAGTTATGAATCATGGGAATCTACTCTCATAGCCAAGAGCACACTGTGTACACCGTATGTTAGCTAACTTGACAATGAATTACACTTAAAAAAAATTTTCCTTGAAATTCTAATATCTCAAATTGCTATTATTTACTAAAGACCACAAGTTTAGGGGGAAACTTCCATGAGTGGTTCACTTACATTTTTTCTATTGTCTTGTTTTTTGAAGTAGCATAATTATAAGTAACAAAATTATGACTCAAGTGGAAATTGTACTAAAAGAGATAAAAGCACGCATCAGTTCTGTGGAATATTGGATAACTTCCTTAGGTACTTGAGAAAGAAAAGGTAGCCCCAGAAGAAGGATTTTAAAAAACATAATTGATCTAATTTTTGATTCTAGAATATGTCCAGTATCACCCATATTCCTGTTGATATGAGCCTGCATGTGACTGTAGAGTTTTCAGGCTAACGACTAAAGATTTTAAATTGAACTACTTACTAAAATAGACCTACCTGGACTTTTGTTTTTCATTAATCATTTCATCAGGTATGGTATTTCCCATTTTCATCCATCTTTCTAAAAAGAACCACTTATGGGGTGCCTGGGTGGCTCAGTCGGTTAAGAGTCCAACTTCGGGTCAGGTCATGATCTCGCAGTCTATGAGTTTGACCCCCGTGTCAGGCTCTGTGCTGACAGCTCGGAGCCTGGAGCCTGCTTCGGATTCTGTGTCTCCCTCTCTCTCTGCCCCTCCCCCGCTCATGTTTTGTCTCTCTCTCTCTCTCTCTCTGTCAAAAATAAAAATAAACATAAAAAAAATTAAAAAGAACCACTTAGAAAGAATCTCTCTCTGTAAATGTCAGCTTCCTTTTTCTTTTATGGATAGATCATAAGTAGAAACCAAGAAAAATAATTCTGGGTTTCTCTTTTTAGATAAAGGTTTATAATATTAGATCCAAAAGTTAAAATTGATTTTTCATCCAAAAAAATTCTTTTAGTTTTTGACTTTTAGTTTCAACAAATCCAGCTACCTGTCTGTTTAGGTCTCCTGTCACTAAAAAGGAAAAGAATGTTTTAGATAGTGCCCTTAATTTGTTTCTTACATGGCAAGAAATATTTCACATCTCCTTTATTGAAATAAAATGAAACAAATATCATTTTCCAAGTTTCTTGACCTTTTAGCTGAATAATCCTGGTCATTCAGCTCCTTGGAATAGAATAATTGTTTTTAGTAATTAGATCTGTGCTTAATTATTTAGGGTCTTGGTCAAAATAGGTGAATACAATCAAGCCTAAAATGTGGTTTCTTGTCCATCCTCATGAGCACACACATGCACACAGAGTGCACACACACTGAGATTTAAATCTGTATGAAAACTATCAAAACTGTTTTTTTGATTCTGAAAATACTAGGTATTTTGGACTTTTTCAGTTAATTTATTATCTCTTCATTATAGCTCAGAAGTACAGAAAGAATTACTAATTGAATTAATACTATTTACTAACAGTAATAGAGTATTATTAATACTAATAAAATAGAGGTTTTAGAAATAAATAGTAAAGCTGAGCTTAGCCTTCTAACTTTGGTCAAATCAGTTTTGTTGGCATTATCATTTGGAATTTTAAACTTTCCAGTAGAGTGGCTGAACTCCTTTGATTCAAACCAGCCTGTGATTTAAATTAGCTTTGTTTTTAAAGGAACCTAAAAAAGACCAATTTACTCTAAGGAAAGCATGGATCACGTTAGCAGTTTGGGGGCTAAGAATTCATATGAGTTAAGAACCTCAAACTGATCAGTATATGATAGAGTGCATTTATAAAAAGTATAGTTCATTTAGTAGGTGTGATTTGAAGAAGTGCTATTAGTCCTTCACCACATTAAGCCTGGGTATAAATTTGCAGAGAGAAATCATTCTAAGGGAGCTATTCTGAGCATCACTTTCAGTCAAGATGGTACATATGTTTCAGCTAGAGAAGAGTGCTATCGAGGGTGCTCTGGTATCACTGGTTGTCATCCACATTGTGAAAAGGAGGCTAGCAGGTGTTTATAAAAGAGTGTATAGTCAAAACACCTTACTAATTATATCAATCCTCACCACCATTTAGGTAGAGCTGGCAAGCAGTCAAATGTCAGATATTCCCTGAGCCTTTCCCTTGTGCCAGACACCTTTCTAAGTATCAGGGATGCAACAGTGAATGAGACAGCCTGAGACCCTCAGAGGATAGAACTTGCATCTAGTGAAGGGAGTTAAATAATAAATACCCAAATGAATAGGCCAATGAAACCATTTCATTTCGAAATAAATGCTATGAAGAAGGTAAATGTGGCCAAGGTGTGTAGGTAGTGAGTAGAGGAGCTGCTTTATATGGACTGATGAAAGAGACCACTCAGGGAGATGACATCTGAGTTGTGATCTGAAGTATTAAAAGGAGAATTTTTTTTCCCCCAAGAAGAGTTTATTGAGCAGAAGGAACAGCAGGTGCAAAGCCCCTGGGGATGGGTCTCAACTGGAGCATCCTATGCTCCAAAATGTGGCCAACGTTCCAAGACTAAAGTCAACAAAAGAAGAGTGGTAGAAAGTAGAGCTAAATTGAACCTTAATATGTCTGCTCTACAGCCAGCTGTTGCTACATCAGCAGGGCAGTCTGATGTACAAGTATGGATGATAGTCAGGGGTCCAAACCTGAGACCTGAGATGGTTGTCTGTGAATGTAGTGAGTGATTTTAAGCCAATGGAAGATGATTGGGGATGGCTAAAGAACAAAGGATGACCAAGCACAGAGCTCTGGGGCACACCGGTATTTAGAGATGTAGAAAAGGAGGAAGAACCAAAAGAGAGACTGCAAAGCAACACATATTGAGGTCAGAAGACCAGGTACACGTGTGTGATTGTCTGAAGCGGAAAGCTATTCATGGAGTAGAGTGTGGCTAAGCATGCTAGCTGCTCTACAGTGTTAAACAGAAAGTTGACAACTGACTTTGTAAGATGCAGGTGACTGGTGATCTTGCTAAGTGGGTTAAAGGAAGAAAGGAGATAAAGAATAAAAAGGACATTATACTGAGGCATTTTATGATGAAGGAGATTACAGATACAAGGTGGAGTACAGATACAAGCTGGTGGAGAAATGGGACCATGGGAAGGTTTTTTGGTTTTGGGTTTGGAGCATTTTGTTTTGTTTTGTTAGCACAGGAAGGATGGGAAAAGCATCTCACTGATGGGAAGAAGATTGTAGAGGTGAAGAAATTGACAATGCAAAAGACAGGGAATGATGACAGTAGCTAAGTTCTTCTTAAGAAGCCAGGACAAGACCTGGATGACATGAGAGAGCCAGTGCCCCCATGGGAGGGTTGGCTTTACATAAAAGCAGGGACGCCACTTCCGTTGCAAAAAGAGAGGAAACATAGCATTGCGACAGATTCAGGAAGGTTGCTGGAGGTGGTGGCAAGAAGCTGACTTAGTACTCATCCCATTGCCTCTGTTTTCTCCATGGAGCATGAGGCAGCTGAAAGTGAAGAATGGAAAGGAGTTTGGGAGAAGGAAGAGAGAGGATTGGATGTGAAACCATTGTTTTGTTTGGATGGGAAAGCAGATTTGCCAGGGAAGTTTCATAAGACTGTCTGGCACCATGGAGTGTCCATTCAAGATTTATGGCAACAAATTTCAAGTGAGTCTAGTCTGCAGGGTCAGGTGATTTTCTCTGGGATTCTTTAACTGATCAGATCCAGATGCAACTGAATTTGCTTAAATGCATTTGGGGGTTTTCCAGAAGGGTATGGTTGAAATGCCAAGGATGTAATATATAAAGGGAGCAGTTGCAATGCCTGGAGATAGCATATAAGCCAATAAGGAGGAAATTGAAGACAAGATGGGGGTAATGCGTGGTGAAAGAGTGGATGATTGAGAGGCTTACACTGTGTATTTTGGAGGTGATGCTACTGTTGGTCATAAGGTATAGCGCATGGTCATGTGCGTATATGGCTGAAGTGGATCAGCATGAAGGACGCCAAGGACTTGAAAGGCCAGAGCCTTGGAAATAGCTACATGAATGTTGAAGTTGCTAAGAAATCTGTCAGGAGCTGTAATAGAGAAAAAGATGTTGGGCTATAGGATGCCACCATCAGTGATGAAGGGGGTGTAATGTGGATTTCAGTGGATGGACACAACAAGGAAGACTAATAAGTGATAGTCTGGTGCTTCAGGGGATCTGGGTTTTTGAAAGAGGAAGGAGGAGAAATGACTTGGAATTGCAAAAGAGAGCAAGAAGGACACCTGCCAGGCCCTGAATTGCATGAGGCATAGAAGTAAAACAGACTTCACATGAAAGGATTACAGAAGTATCTAAGGGAGACAGCCCATTTCTGTTAGACGAATAGGGCGATCGGAAAGTGTACTGAGTGTTTGAGACACTTGAACTTCAGATAGTGACCCAGGTAATAGGGACAGTAGGTCGGGTGGGACTGTACCTGGAAGTCTCTCAGAGAAAGGTTGCTAATCCACTGGAGTACAGAGCATTTAGCTGGAGCCACTGCACGCACATTCTGTCCTCCAGCCCCTGGACATAGGGACTGAACAAGGACTTCTTCAGGGAACTGCTGTATTAGTTTCCTGAGCTGGGAGTACCCAAGAGAGGAACTGCAGATGCCAGTAGATGCCATGCCTGCTGGGAACATGCAGCCAGAGGAACTCTCTAGGCATCTGATCTTCCTGGTAGCTGACTATATGTAGTGTGTAAATATATGCTGACAAGCATGAGTACTCAACTCCCACATGACTTCAGAGAATTATAAATTATATATATGAACTTAGAATGTATTTCCCATGAAACTTGTAAGATGGAGAACATCAGATTCTCGGGGGAGTCCATGAAGACATTTCATACCCAAGATGGATAAACCAGGGATCTAAGGACACTACAGTGCTCACCATCCTTGAGACCAGTTCTGTGGGGATGGTGCATTCTACTCACTGCTGCTTCTCTGGGCTCCCACATAAGCAGCCCAGCGTGAATTACATTCTTTTCTGGACACTTTTTGTATGGGTTGCTGTTACTAGGCTATAAGATCTTTGAAGGCAGGGCTATTCCTGAATCATAGCACGATCTCCATATTACATTGCCTGACAAGCACTCTGAAATGTCTCCTTTCTGTCCCTCCTCTGTCCTTCCTGGGAGGAGACAGGAATGAGAAACAAGAGAAGGTAGAGGACCCTTACAGGTCTTCTTTTCTACTTCTGTCCAAAATGCAGAACTTTAAAGTTATCAGAGGGCAAGATGATACTGACTAAATTTAGCCATGTGAAGAAAGGCACCAGAGGGAGGAAACTGTCTTAAAATTTGTAATCTGTTGAAGAAAGAAATATTGTACTATTACTATGGAGGTGAAGAAGTACTTTCTGGTCTTTTGTGAGAATGTAGAAGATGAGCCTTTGGGGAGTTGTCCAGCCAGTTTGTCCTTTCCCTCAATTAGAGCAATATTTTCTAAACTATCTTTGGCCTCAAATGCCTTACAGAGACTCAATGTGATGAAGTCATAGGAGAATATTTTGCCAGTATGTAGGCTCCATTTGACAAAGTATTGTTCCCTGAGAGCATGGGCAGTGATAATCCAAATAAGAACTAATTATTCCAGTAATGGCCCAAGAAAACACGTTATTCAAGCCAATGGTGCAAAAGCCAACCTTGAATTAAAAAACAATTTTGATCATCAATTTCCTCCCTTTTAATGTCATGAGGGGAAAGCAAAGATGTTGACTTCTTGACAAGATTTATTTTCAGTTAAACTTTTTGACGGGAGCAATTGTTTTAATTTATTTGCAAAATCTTGAAAAATACAATTCCTGGAATTATGAAAAATACAGATTATAAAAAGAAAAAATAGCAATCATGAAAAATCTTAACACCCAGGATTCACCATTATTTTTTTTTTTAATTTTTTTTTCAACGTTTTATTTTTTATTTTTGGGACAGAGAGAGACAGAGCATGAACGGGGGAGGGGCAGAGAGAGAGGGAGACACAGAATCAGAAACAGGCTCCAGGCTCCGAGCCATCAGCCCAGAGCCTGACACGGGGCTCGAACTCACGGACCTCGAGATCGTGACCTGGCTGAAGTCGGACGCTTAACCGACTGCGCCACCCAGGCGCCCCGATTCACCATTATTAATAACGTAGCATATTTTCCTCTACTCTTTTTTTTATGTCCCAATTTTTCAAGTAGCTAAGTTATATTCTCTAAACAGTCTTGATAAAAATAAATGTGAAGTCTGTTCTTAGATTAAGCTACAAAATACAAGATCTTACACTTCTAAAATTAATTGTGAAGATGATCAGATTCAGGGCTATTCTTTAGCAGACATATTAAATGTGGAATTCTCTCTTTTGAGAACACAAAGCCATCAATATCTAAAAGTTAATTTAAAAGGAAAGGTATTTTAGGGAGCACCTGGGTGGCTCAGTCGGTTGGATGTCTGACTCTTGATTTTGGCTCAGGCCATGATCTCAGTGCTGTGGAACTGAGTTCCACATTGGGCTCCACACTGAGCATGGAGCCTGGTTAAGATTTTCTCTCCCTCAGGGTGCCTGCGTGGCTCAGTTGGTTGGGTGTCTGACTTCAGCTCAGTTCATGATCTCACAGTTCCTGAGTTCGAGCCCCACATCAGGCTCTGTGCTGACAGCTCAGAGCCTGGAGCCTGCTTCACATTCTGTGTCTCCCTCAGTCTTTCTGCTCCTCCCTGTTCACATGCTGTCTCTCTCTCAAAAATAAAGATTAAGATTTTCTCTCCCTCTGCCCCTCTCCCCTGCTCACACTCTTAGTCTCTCTCCAAAAAATAAATAAATAAATAGATAGATAGATAGATAAAAGAAAGAAGGAAAAAAATGAGGAAAAAAGAAAGTATTTTTTAATTTAAAAATCCATAAACATAAGATAAACATGTATTACAATAAAAGTTTACATTTTTTATACAACCACATTTTAGGGAGGAACTCCATTAAAATGGAAGGGGGCAAAGAATTGATATTAAACACCCAACTCACATCATAGTCCCTTCTCTTAATCAGTATCCGGGCAAGAGCCAAGAAGAACTGGGGCGAGGAGCTATTTTTGTGTTCTATGTTCTTTATCTCTGGGGTTTGCAGGAGAAAAGGTGGCAAAGAACTTCCTGACGGCTGTTCTTAACTCCAGCTTATTTGGAAAGTATTATTAAAAAATAATGTTGGTTCTGGTTATTTTTCTTTTAAGATTTAGCAAACAATGTCAAGTTCAGTTTTCTATTGAGTTTGAAGGTAGTGACTTTTTTTGCAGCAATGAAAGCAGTTACCTGGTGAGAACAGTTTTGCAAACAAGCAAAGATGTGTTATGTCTCTAGTCACCTATTACCCCAGGAGAACCACTTCATTATCTAAAAGGCTTGAAGCACTGTCATCTCAGGGGTTTCTCATATCTTCTCACATCTCTTCTAACAAATTTGTCACCCATCTTGGGGGAGGCGAAGAAAGGCTTAAATCCTAATGGTTTATCTTCACAATCATTGAACAATTCACAATTCACACAGTATTCAGTGGTCAAGTCCAGCTGATTGTAGAAGGTGGGATGGAACTGGAAAACTGGGCTCTTTATCAGAATTGATCGACAGGACACAATACCCTGCTAGAGACAACAGCGTCCATGACATCATGGACTGCACGCGGGCATGGAGATGCCCCAGCCAAGCACAGCCACTTGGTGCCTGGTCACAGGCCAAGCTCATGATGACAACAGTGCATGTGGCTCTCTGGCCCTGCCTGCTGAACTCCATTGGGAAATATTAACAGGCAGGGATCTCCCTGGAAAATCCTGAGACAATGAACAAGTGCAAAGGTTCAGCAGGTTCCTGAGGCAGTGTTTATTTTAGCATTGGTTGTCATTCTAAAAATTGCTGCTGTGACCCTGTACTTTCAGTGGCTGTGGAATGTTTGTGACCTTCCTCCTCCCCCAGATCAAGCAAGGGCACATGTGGAGAACAGAACAAGGAATGGTCACGTTCTGCCTGTGTTGCTGGCAGGGGGCTGTGGGCCAAAGGTCTCATCCCTCACACAAGAGTAGTCTCAATTTGTGCTCATCAACAAAATTAATGATAAAAAGGCAGATTGTGTGGCAAAAAATACTGTAAAGTAAATAGTGTGAGAATCCAAGGACATACAGTTGGGCAAAGATAATCAAGGAAATCTTTACAGAGAAGCTTATATTGAAATAAATAAATTAAATCTGATGTTAAATCAGACAATGCTTCAATCCTGGCTTATTATAGCATATATGATAATAGTTAGGGGGAACTCAAGGACTAAAGGAATTCAAGGATCTAAGATTAACAGTTTCTATTTTTCACTCATTCATTCATATTCTCTCTCTCTGCATCCCTTCCTTCCTCTTCCATCCACCTTCTACCAAGAGAGTCCTGTTCGATTTACTTAAGCTACCTATGAGCCTAATTCAGCTGCACTGTGCATGTATACATACAACAACGTACCATCCCTGAGTCTTCGAAACTTCAGTTGAATGGAGAAGTAAGTAGTTCATAAGCTGTGTCAGAGAGGAAGAATATCCTCTGCCCTTCAAGGTTCTTCCAGCTGGACTAAGAATCAAGCTGACATGAGACAGATTAACAGGAGAAAGTCAGTTTTTAATTTTGTACAAAGGGGGATCTACCCAGAATCCATGGACATGGAAATTGGCAAAGACATGCAAAATGAAGTATATAAGTCATTCTGAACCAAAGAGAATGGGGGCAGGGGTCTGGGACTTCAAAGGGAAGGTGTGAAATTCACAGGAAGATGAAAAAGAGTAAATGTCTGGCAAACAAATGTTGCTGAAAACTCCACCCTCTTTTCTTTTGGAAAGAGAAATAAATGTTGGAAGAGTCAGAGGAGCAATTCTGAGGTGGTGGGGTCATTCCATAAGAACCTGGTAGGAAGAAGGTTCCTACCTGTGCTCTCAGTCCATGATTTTCTTCCACATTTACGGACTCTGGATCTGGTGGTTACCATGAACTCCAACTCAGCATTTATATAAATGTGGGCTCTTCCTTCTGCCAGGTCACTAGCATCTGTGTTTGTGTGGGTGTGTGAATAAAGTCCAAAGGCAAACCCTCAGCAAGGATTATATCATCATGTGTGGGAGAGTTTATTACTCAGGCTCTGTTTTTCCATTTGCTGTGTACTTTGATTCCTGAATCAAATAAACAGAGAAATAAGTTGCCACTGTGCACCTAGACTTTAAATATAAAATAAGAGTATTTTATTTTAACTTTAAATGCCTTTCTGGATGCCTTTCATGCATTGGCATCTGAGCTTTTTGTTTTATAATCCTTGTTAGAGACCAATTTTTAAAGTAATAGGGATGTACCTTTTCATTCTGGATGCTTGCTGAGATGTTCTGTGTGGCTCTGCCAGCCTGAGCAGCTGTCCCCTGCCGCTCTATGCCTGCCTGTTCCCCCCTGTGAGTTCTCTGGGGCTCCCATGGATCTTTGTACAGCCTGAATTGTAGCTAGCTTTCTCATTACCTTACCCTGCCATGCAGTTTTCCCCTAAAGTCTCAAGGCAATAAAGTTCAAAATAAAAATTTACATGGTCTGTAGATATTGCGTGTTTTAGTAAGAGACCGTGGACTAAAAAATGTAAGTGAATGGTCTTTTATTTCCTTTCTTCAGATAGGGAACTTCCCAAATGCCCCTGCCTTTGTATGGGACCGGTCTGTGATAGCATTGAAGTGAATAATTTTATATCTGGCCGTTGTATATCAAAGCAAGTCTCATAAACGCAGCAGATGTACATTCTGGGAGACTGCCATTAGCATGCATCTGGGGAGTTATTTAGTGGTTATTGACAGGCTTGGGGATGGGGGGTGGGGAAGGATGGGATACCCAGGACTTTCCCCCTCATTGTTTTATTTTCTGATTGTCCCCAAAGAAAAACCTTCTGAGTCTGAATCCTTAAATGAACCTTTTATATTTAAATGTTTGTAGTGCTGTTAACTGTGGGAAGCCTTTGGATTGGAGGTTTTCCATGGGAATTGAGAAAAGTAAGTCTGGCCTCTTTCATTGTTTAAATTCTAATTGTTTCTAAGAGAAAAGCATTTGAGGAAATGCGTTCGTGCCCTCTGATTGGCAGTCTCTGCTTTTGAAAGTAGATTTAGGGGATTTTCTATGTGAAACCAATAAAGCAGTTTAAGTAATTTAGAGCTAAATTATTTCTCCCCGGAAGACAGCCAGGTCAATGGCCTGGGAAGAAAGGAAGGGCCCAAGGAACTCACAGGTAGAACAGCAGCATCTTGTGCACCACCCCCCACCCCCCGCCTCCCACAGCTGGTGAGTGAGGGGCTGGTGTAACCATCTGGACCATGAGGGTCCTGCCCGGCTTTACCATCCAGACCCTGAGGGGCCAACTGGGCTTTTCTAGCACAGCAGACCTAAATTGCTCACATTGTAATGTTTCTCGTCTTCCTGTTCCTCCAACATTCTCTCCCTTTTATCTTGGTAACAGTCACAGTTGTAGTTTTCCAACTGTTTTTCCTTTAGAGATTTGAGCTGAGGCTTAAGAGATTCTTGGTATTAGGTTTCTGAAGTGTCTTTCCTGGAGAAGCAGGACTGAGCAGATTGGTGTGAGCAACCTAGGGGACCTGCTTCATCTACTCCAAGACAAAGGTGGAATAGCTTTTACAAATTACTTAATATCTTCCTGCCCCCACCCCCATCTGTAACACTCGAAGACTTAGGAGATCCCATATTGCTTGCTCATGGTATAGGGAAGATCAGTTTAGTCTCTCAAGTTTTTGTCCCTGTTCACTTAAATCTCTTAGAATTCTTTATCCCTCCCTACTTTGCTGCCCCTCCCTCATGCCCATTCAGTCTCTTAAAGCCAGAACCTTAGCTGCCATCTAAGCTCCATAATTAATTAGCATACATTTGCTTGATGTTTACTATGTTTCCTAGTATGCATATTATATTACAGATATTTGTGTACATTATCTTATCTCCTCCATTTGACTGTAAATTCCTTAAAGACCAGGCATTTTCCTTCTTTGAGTCTCCCTAGAATAGCGCCTTGTCCATAGTGAGTGCTGAATAAATGTGGCCAGCACTATGGTTTTCAATCGATTTGAAAAAAACATGTAAATGATAGATATGTTAGTTATTAGGCATGTAGTCTCAGCACCACTGTGTTTCCATTTGTTTCCAGAAAAATAGTTATTAACTGTATAGGGCTCTTTTCTTTTTTTCACCTGCAATATATTTATATATATATATAAATGTTTATATATATATATTAATGTTCTGTGCGGCAGCACAGCAATATATATATATATATTGCTTGTTTGTTTTAACTATTTTTGAGGGAGGGAGTGCACATGTCTGGGGTAGGGGCAGAGAGAGAGAGGAGGACAGAGAATCCAAAGCAGGCTCTGCACTGACAGCAGAAAGCCCCATGGGGGCGGGGGGCTCCAGCTCACAAACAATGAGATCACAGCCTGAGCTGAAGTTGGAGACTTAACCAGCTGAGCCACCCAGGTGCCCCTTTCCTTCTGATTCTTATCACCTCCTCCCTCTACATCTTCACCCGGGAGATGGGATTTGTCCAGAGATCCTGTTACTTGGAAGCTTCTTATTTTCCCATGAATATTTGTGCCTAGTAGAAGAGAGAACAGAGAGGATGAGAATCTCTCTTTCTCCCCTCAAGCTAGTTCC
Organism: Prionailurus viverrinus; assembly: GCF_022837055.1. NCBI lineage: Eukaryota > Metazoa > Chordata > Mammalia > Carnivora > Felidae > Prionailurus > Prionailurus viverrinus. The sequence goes on along the minus strand of NC_062571.1, from coordinate 22,617,898 downwards.
TATTCCAATGATTGCTATTATTTGTATATTTTCCTCTCTTTTTCTTTGTATTTAGAAAGAAGGTTCATGTGGTTTTTATCAGGTAAAGTGAATTAATTTTATCCAAAGAACCTGTGTTATTGGGAGTCCATTTTTATGTGAAGCCCTGGTTGTAAATGAAGCAGAAGAATTTTCACATATTTTGGAGTTTTGGGGTTAAAAGAAGTGGGGGGTGGATCTTAGATGCACCGAACATTTCACAGATATGCTTGTTGAGCATTTATCTTCCTCAGCATCAAACAGTTCTCCCTAACTAATCTTTGCTTACGATTTTTATGAGAGCTAAAAGATAGTTCCTTCAGTTTTGCATTGGCTGGCAAAGCTCTAACACATGAGGTCTTTGTACATCTTTCTCCAGTAGCTGATAAAATCCAGCCTTCAGACTGAGTAGATGTCTTGCAGAAAGAGATCTTTTTCTGATTTCTCTGCTTGAATTCATGAGATCACAAGTTAAATGAAGGGTTGAAGTTCAAGTAGGAAATAAAAGGCCGAGTGTAACACCAAACAGTTTGCACCAAAAACGTTCTGCATTTCTCTCCTTCAAGCAACTGTTGCTCAACTAACTTGTGTTGGTGTTTTCTCCTCTCCTGTGTTTCTCTCATGAGCCTGTACTGTTACCACTTCCTTAGCCCTGGAGGAAGCGACCTTCAGAAACCAGTTCATGCTGGGAAGACTGAAATGGCCGTATAAATACATATGAGAGAAATGTGTACTGGTTCTGCATCCCTTGCATCTTTAGAAGTTAGAGTCTCAGACCTTTTAGTAGATCTGTTAGCTTTATCTGTGTTCCTTTTCACTCACCGTATAGTTACTGACAACTGATCTTATGCATGTTATTCTGTTCCAGGCATTGTGGGCCTGTATAGTCTATTGAAACTGTGAGTCGATTTCTTGCATGGCTTATGAAATCACATTTTCTTTTAGAGACACCCCTTATATAAAATAGAAATGTTTTTCGGGTGTGGAGTTTGGTGAGCTCTTTATAGAAAACTGAGAACAAACTGAGGGTTGATGGGGGGTGGGAGGGAGGAGAGGGTGGGTGATGGGTATTGAGGAGGGCACCTTTTGGGATGAGCACTGGGTGTTGTATGGAAACCAATTTGTCAATAAATTTCATAAAAAAAATAAAAATAAATAAAAAAAAAAAAAATAAAAATAAAAATAAAATAGAAATGTACTGTCTCATGAGTGTTAATACTACTGTTATTACTACTACCACTAATAATAATAGCACGTGTCAGATACAGGGACTTTATCCCAGGCACTATGATAAACCCTTAAAGTATAGTATCCCATTTAAACGTTTCAGTCCTCTGAAATGGCTAATGTATTTCTTCTCTTTAACAGCTGGAAGCCTGAGGCTCATGGAGGTTAAATTACTTGTCCTGGGTCACACAGCTAATGTGTTTCAGAGTTGAAGTTCAGACTCAAGTCTATTTGACCACTAAGTCTGTGTCTTTAGTCACTACCTCCTACTCTCTCTGTTGATTGTCAAATGCCAATACTTTCTGAAACAGCCAGTTACATTTTTGGCCAGATGTGAGGTTTTCTTTCATGCAACAGATAAGACAGGTGCATGAGTAATTAAAACCCAAGGATCTGTAACCGAACCAATGTGAGTTCACTCCTTGGTGAGTCAGAAACTGCACCAGGTTGAGTTGTCGCACCAAGAAAACTTTTATTGGCAGCAAATAAGGATATCACAGGGAATGGTTTCCAAAGCCGTGACTCCTTGAGAGAGGGTGCACGAGTTCCTTTTATTTAGGGTTAGGATGAATATTTAGATAGGGAAGACTTGTCACCTGTGTATAGGTGGACACAAGGTCACACATACGCCTTAAGGAAATAGGCCTACACATACATTGTATGTTATGTAAATGAGGCCGACGCTCCACCTTGGTTAGGGAATTTAGTATTGTAATGAGGTAAAGGTAATTTTAGGTCATACCAGAGGTCACTCCATGGTCCATCTGCCCAGTTGCAGGTCAGGTTTAGCTTAAAAGGTCTGGGACATTGGGTGGTCTCGCCCTCAGGCAGTCATTGTCACCTGGGAGTGGGGGCCCAGGGGGGGGTTTCAGGTTTCATCTGCCTGAGTCCAGAGGAAAGCCAGAAAGAAGACTTGAGGGGAAAATGTAAGACAAAGGTTAGTGAGTGCAAGCAGGTGGGCAAGAAAGGCCAGATCTTGGGGTCTAGTGGGTGACAGATCCAGGTTTCTGTAACACCCAAACTCATGATGGGCTAGCTGGGGTGACAAAGACTTAATACTTGGGGAATAGCAGCAAGTAAAATGGAGGAGTCCCTTTTGTCCTTCATAGGATTTGTAACTTAGCTCGTCCTGTTGCTAATCATGCTGAAAAGAATGTGGAACCCTAAATCAGTGTGTGAAACAAAGCCACTTCTTGGCCGACACCTTCCAGTGCAAGGGAAACAAGCAAAGCAAAGCATGGTGTTGGTTAAGGGGCTGAGGGAACAAGATTTAGAGGTTCAAGGTCACACCTGAAACCATAGAGCATATTTTTCACTAATGCTAAACAGAAGCTGTGTTTCAAAGTAGTCACATATTTTTAACAGGCCAACAGTCGACATCACCTGGGAACATGATGAAAATAGACATTCTCAGACCACATACCACATCCACCAAATCAGAAGTTCAAGGGGCGAGTCACAGCAGTCTATCTTAACAAGGAAGTTCTGATGCACAGTAAAGTCTGACAACCACTGGATTAAGGTGTACTTTTTCTCATCATTGCAAATCAATCTGGTGAAGGAATTGATTTATGGTATCAACTCACCTATCTGGTACTGGACCATTTATTCATTCACCATTTATTGTCAGGCACTTTCACAGATGTCACTTTATTTCATCCTTCTAATAATCCTGTGAGATGTTCTTATCCCTCTTTTACAGAGAAGCAACAGAGCTTCAGAGGCGTTAGGTGGCTTATCTGACATTACATAGCAGAAACCTGTCTTGGTATTTAACTCAAGTTTCTGGACACATGCTCTGGGCATTAGACAAGATATGCCACCCCAAAATGCTCATGGTCAAGCAGGAAGACAGCTACCCAGCAAAAATTAGAAAACCCTGCTATCTCTATATACGTGTATTCATAGGAGTAAAATTAACCTTTTCAACATACAGAGAGTTAACCAAATTAATGTTCCCTTGTTCTCTTAAAAATATCCACATAAATCCTTCTCAGCAAGAGATAAGTAAAGAGATTAGACATGGAGTCTTTTTTTTACATTTTACAATCATGGAACACGATGTAAATGGTTATATTTTAAACCCATGAGGCTTTTGAACACCAGTGAGCATACAAATTTATTCAGTAAACATGCGTCTCGTTTGTACAGTACTGCATTAGGTACTGGGCAGAAACTAAAAAAAGTAAATAATAGATGGTTTCAAGTCACTTAAAAGGTTCTTTGTATGAAATCATTAGAAAACAATAAAAGAATATCAGGGCCTAAGTGATATGATGTAATAGTGGTTGAGTAAAGGGTGAGATCAGTGAGGGTCAGAACACCCATTCTCTCTAAGTAATTCAACCCACCAGTGTTTTCGAGGAGAATAAGTCTGTATAATCAGATTGAACTTTGTTACTCTGGGCCCAGGGCAAAGAGGTATGGATGTAGCTTAATCTGTGTGTGTGTGTGTGTGTGTGTGTGTGTGTGTGTGTGTGTGTAAGAGAGAGGGAGAATATGTATCTACGCTTGCATATATGTTTCCATTTTGTGGGTAGTTATATACATGTAAAATCTCAAATATAATTGCTAGATTGCCTCCTAACTAGATGTATCCATTTATACTATATATTCTCAAACAATATATGATGATCTCTATTTCTCTTGTCTTCCCCAACACTAGGTATTTATTATCAATATTCTTAATCTCTACCAATTTAGTAGGCAATGTAATATTTTATTATTTTTGTCTGTATTTATTTAAAGATTTATAAGTTTCAGTAATTTTTTAGATGTTTATTTTGTCTTTATGTCCTTTGCCTATTATCTTTCAGAGGAGGGTTTTCTATTTATAGGAATTCTTTGTACTGTATGGATGACAGCCTTTTGTTGTAGGAGTTCCATATATTCCTTGTTGTTTGTCCTTTTTTATAACCTTAAATTTTTTGTGTGCCATATAGAAGTGTTACATTTTTATATACACAAATGTATAAACTCTGTTCTCTATGACTTTTGGATTTTGCTTTCTACTTAGAATTCCCTGCTTTAAAACTAGCTAGCTTATTAATGAAGGCAGCTTAATAACTATATTAGCTATATTTCAGTTTTATTCTTCCATTTCTACACCTGCAGGAAAACTTTTCTGAATGATATTTGTCTTGGCTTCCATGTAGAATATAAAGCTGTGCATGATATCAGACATCTGAAGTCAGTTCACCAGTTGCTTTGAATGCTCTCTTTCCATCTATACAAATAGTTACCTGTTGGATTTTGGATGTTGAAAGCAGGTAATTTGGGTGGAAGTGGCAGGAAAGGGCAGGCAGGCAGGCAACTCCTTTATGGAGTTGATTTAAAACTAAGTGGTTATTAGGATCTGCCTCTACCTCAGCCCCTTTGCTTGCTCAGCTTGGAGCAAGCACTCCACAAGGTCCAGGTCTGTGCAGTTTCAGAACTGGCACTTGTGCTAGCTCACAGTGTAGTGCCCGGGCCAGCAGCCCAGCAGCACCTGGGGGCTTAGGAGAAATACCAGTTCTCAGGCCCTGTACCAGATAGACTGAACCAGGGACTCCCAGGTGGGCCCAGCAGTCTGTGTGCACAAGCTCTCCTGGTGATTGTGGGGCCTGCTCAAGTTTAACAAGCATGGCTCTTACAAGACAGAAACTTAACCCACAAGCACATTCTTCCTGCAGCTCCTTTCTTTAGTTAGGACTACATCATATGCAAAACCCAATTTCCCCCTTTAGAGGAAGATACCAGAGATCTACCTCCATTTCACAGAGGAACAATTTTTGACCATTTCCTTTTTAGATACGTTAGTAGGACTTCTCATAATCTAAACTATATTCTTCTTTATGTATCAGCTGTTAGAAGTATTTATGGCTACCCTCTTTGAGAGATGAGGATTTGGTTTATATACGCCCTTCCCTTTCCCCTACCTCCTCCAAAATTTTTATCTCTTACTTTTCTTTTATATTTGGTTCTTCCAGACTACCTTCATAATTTTATTTTTATTTTCTTAAGTTAATTTAGTTTGAGAGAGCATGTATGTGCACAGGTGGGGGAGGGGCAGAAAGAAAAAGAGAGAGAATCCCAGCAGGCTCCACACTATCAGCACAGAGCCTGATGTGGAGCTTGAACCCACAAACTGAGGTCATGACCCAAGCTGAAATCAAGAGTAGGGTGCTTAACCTACTGAGCCACCCAGGCACCTTTACCTTCATAATTTTATTTTATTTAAAATTTTTTTAATGTTTATTTATTTTAGAGAGAGATAGAGACAGAGTATGAGCGGGGGAGAGGTAAAGAGAGAGGGAGACACAGAATCTGAAGCAGGCTCCAGGCTCTGAACTATCAGCACAGAGCCCAATGCGGGGCTCGAACTCATGAACTGCGATATCATGACCTGAGCCCAAGTCGGACGCCCAACTGACCGAGAGCCACCCAAGCGCCCCTCTACCTTCATAATTTTAAATGACATACTTCAATTCTTCAGTTTTCACTCTTTGAGTACAATGAAGAAATTGACACCCACTTCCCCACCTCCTCCTTTCTCCCTCCTTCTTTGAGATAATTTTAGATTGTCAACATTTCTATTTTTCTATGATATATTATTACATAATTTGCTTATACATTGCTTTTGAATATTGGAAATAGTGTTTGCAATAGGATGGTTATATAAAAACAATATTCACTGAACAATGAAGATGTGCGATTGGTCTTTGACTTAATGCCTTGCCTACCTGCATGTGTCCTGTCCTTGATCGCTTACCTAGGTTTGATTCACAGTCACATTATCTCATGACATTTCCCAAAGTGTTTTCTGTAGGCGTTAAGCAAAAATGTGGCAAGGTGAGTTTGGGAAACACTCAAAGTTAAACACACTACTACTATAAGACTGTTCAAAGCCCTTGAGTTCTAATGAAAATCATTAATCTTTGAAAGAGGGATTGGTATATAGCATTTCTCAAATGGAAACCCTTTTTTATAAGGCATCTCAAGGAATTAGTGTAATGTAGAACATACCATGGAAAGTGTTGCCCTATGGGACCTGCAAGTCTTCTGCTCTAGAAGGCCTCCTTTCTGCCTAGATTCTGCACCCTGCCTATTACCTAACTGGTCTGGTTTGAGTCTCAGACTTAGTCAGCCATTGTTCACCGAGATCCTAGCCCTGACTTCTGGACCCAAGAATGTTCTTTTCCCCTCAGCCGCCATACTAGCTTCTAAGAGCTACATGTCTATGATCTAGGATGTAGTCAGGTACTGCCCGCACCATTGTCTGTCAGAGTGCTCATTCACTGATTTTCTTGTATCAGATACTATGATAGTGATTTGCATCCTTCCTAAATGCTTGGTTTCTTTTATTTTTTTCCCAACTTATCCTAGAGATGCTGAATTTAACCAACCTACTCAGAAGATATTTTCTTTCTCAAAAGCAGAGTCATCTCACAATAAAACAAATTCACTCAAATTCATGTTTCAATATCTGAGTTCTTATCTACTTAAATAAAAAGGTCATTTATTTTGAAAAGGAGTGTTTTAGAATATGGCAATGTAACAGATCATTTCATTTCAATGCGATTCAGGCTTTAAGAATAAATTATACCATTCTTCAGGACAAAGACCTTGTCATATCGCAGACTCTAGGCAAGCACAGTAAGTGGCACAGAGTAGATGTTTCATGAAAATATTTATGAATTTTGAATAAATGAAAGCTTCCTTCCTTTGCCTACAAGTTCAATTCCTTTTTCCCCCTTTCTCATGGATGTGTAATTTGTCACTCAAAAGAAAGTAGGTTTATATTTATCTTTCTGGAAGTTGTCCCAGCTGAACCACCTTTGAGACACTTGATTTTGTAAAACTGACCACACTGCCCTAACCTGACATTCTCAAATGAAACCTTTGTCTCAAGTGGATTAGCTCAGTCATGAGATACTTAAAAACCAATCCAGATATTTTTAACCTAAAATTAGCACTTCCTGTTTCCTTTTACCAAATTATTTTGTGTAACCATTCATTCAAAAAACCAGTCACTCAGTGCCTACTCTGTTTAAAGCACCATGCCAAGCAAAGAACAGAACTCAAAGATGAATAAGGCATTATACTAAGTATCCCTAAGTACCCTAAGTATCCTAACTTCCCTAAGTGTCCCTAAGATGCCCACTCTTTAGTTGGGAACATCAGACGTACACATAGGTACATAAAATGCAAAGCAGAGGCATGCCATGTAACAGAACCAAGGATATAGTCCTGGGGATGAAGAGTTCTCTGAATACAAATGGTAATCATATTTAGGTTATTTTAGTGGAACCTCTTATATTATCCGATACATTAGTGATGCTTCCTAACTGGTAGATGGTGGAATATAAAGAAACATGAAAGCTGGTGTGTGCCCTTGAAACACTGATCAGGAGACAAGCCATGAATGCAAAAAAATGGGTAATAATAGAAGAAGTAACAAATGTAAGCCAAAAGATATATGAAGTGTCATGAAGCAGAACATGATTAATCACCAGATGAATAGATTTGCATTTCAAAAACTCCCTACTGGGTTTCCGTTGGTCTTTTATACTTCTCAAGAAATCAGAATGTCCCAGACTCTTAATAATAAAAGTACTAAAAGTGTAGAGCTGAGCAGCCCATGTCAAGGCTGGAGAGAAAATAAAGGTAGAATCCTCAGGAACAGAGTTCCTGACTAAGGAAGAGGTCAGGTTTGGAGTGATTTTGAGCAGATGCTAGAAGGGATAAGAGCCAGACAGGATAAAATAGAAAAATGATTTAGAATTTCTGTTCTAAATAATCCTGAATTTGAGTCCCAGGTCTACAAGTTTTCTCATTTTGAAGTTTTGGGTAAGTTTTGTAATCTCCTAAGCCTCAGCTTTCTTATCAGTAAGATGGAATAACAATAGAATCTGCTGGGTGGTTGTGAGGATGAAATTAAATATTTCACATGAAGTGTGTGGCACAGGGTTTGCCTGTCCTAGATGCTTAGTCAATGCTGGTGGCTGAATACTGTTAACATGTTTACTATTACCTCTACAGTCTCCTCCCTGGGCTGTAAAACAAAGGATAATAACAGTACCTCCAGGTGGACTTCCAAGTGTTGGTGAGAATTAATTGAGATAAACAGGCAAAATGCTCAGCAGGGACTGCAGCTTACTGTCATACAATGTATGTATTGCACATCTCCAGAAGATCCCCTCGTCATCATCATAGATAGTAGAATTATTGTTTTATGTTTATTTATTTTTTAGAGAGAGAGAGGGAGAGAGCACATGCACGTGTGCACATGCACAGGGGAGTGGCAGAGAGAGAAGAGGGAGAATCCCAAGCAGGCTCCACGCTGTCAGTGCAGAGCCTGACGTAGGGCTCAAACTCAGGAACTGTGAGATCATGACCTGAGTGGAAATCAATAGTTGAACACTTAACCAACTGAGCCACTGAGGCGCCCCTAGATATGTATAGTTAGTTAGTAGAACATCTTCTTGAACAATGAGCAAATCCTCCCAATTTGCACAGTCATTGTATTTGCCAGCACTGAGCTGACCAATAGTGAGTGCATGTGAAATTTTAGCTACTACTGCTACTGCTCCTAGTATTTTACTGCTCCTATTCCCTGCTCCCAAAGGCCTCCACTGTGCCCTGAAGGAGAAAGTTGTCTGGACAAGTCAGAAGAGTTTCTCTGCTTTTTGTTACTTCATTTAGTATTTTCAAAAACTGTATAGGATAAACATTGTGCTGTGGATTTGGTAGAAGAAAATGTTCTGCTTCTTGCTGAAAAGCCCATGACCCTTAAGTGATACAGCTGGAATGTAAATCTGGGTCTGCCTGACTTTTTTTTTTTTCATTGACACATATGGCCTGCCCAGATGAAATGCGCGTGCCTGCTTTCAGTGACAGGGAGAACTGTGCAAATACCACGTGAGAAGATTGTGTTCAAATAAGTATGTGAATGTGAGGTGGTGATGCATTTGTAACCTATGTGTGGCTGTTGAGAAATTCCCATTAACATATGCAGACAGAGGTCATAAGGTGGCCTCTCCTTCCCTAAGAGAGAAGTCGTGGGATTCATAGAAGGCTCACTGAGGTTTTTATTCCTCTGATACGTTTTCATTTTATTCCACAGCCTAGAAATATTCTTGGCCTCTGAGTAGATTACATTTTCATAGCAATGCGGAGGATTTAACTCCCACAGATGTTAATGGAAGCCATACAGCTATGCAGCATTTTCAAAATGTACCACTTAACGTCTGAACCTTTTAATCATGCTAGAATTTTTTTTCTAGCAAATAAACAAAAATCTATTTTTATACTAACAAAGGAAAGAAACGAACACACAATTCTGTTTCACTCTGCTCTGGGAGTATATACCGATTTTCTCTTTGGAAATTCACCAAACATCTGTGAAGCTTCAAATCTCCCAGATTTGGTGGCTTCATACTTAAATACAACTGCCATGTATTTGGAGACAAACACCAAACAAAAAAACCCTCAAATTTTTCTACTGTAAACCTCTATGGAGAGTGGCCTAAGTGGCTCAGTCAGTAAAGCATCAGATTCTTGATTTCCACTCAGGTCATGATGTCACAGTTCATAAGATCAAGCCCCACATCAGGCTCTATGATGTCAGAATAAATAATCTTAATTTTTTTTTTAAATATTAAACTTCCATGGGGAAAATGTTTCTAAGGAGAGTCAGAGAGCAAGCCTGTATCAGGGATTTATTTAGAAAAGCAACAAAGATTTTACCGAAGGATAGGGAACTTTCAGCCCAGTGTCCTCTATATTATAACTTCACCACAGTAGAAAATGAAACTTGGTATGGCAGTAGACCCCACCAGGGCTGGGAAAATACCATTGTATTCCCATTGCTTGGGACATGTTGACATATCTTACATATGCCCTGATGCCTTTGACATTACATGACAACAATAACAAAAAGATTTGATATGCTATTCAATTTGAAAAGTGAGTTTATTGGGGTGCCTGGGTGGCCCAGTTGGTTAAGCACCGATTTTTGATTTCAGCTCAGGTCATGATCTCATGGTTCATAAGTTCAAACCATGCATCAGGCTCTGTGCTGACAGCATGAAGCCTCCTTGGGATTCTCTGTCTCCCTCTCTCTCTCGGCCCTTCCCCCACTCGCTCTCTCTCAAAAATAAATACATTAAAAAAACAGGTCTAACATGTTTTTAAAAAAATAAAAGTGAGTTTATATGTATTTTCATTTCAATATCAATTCTCTAAGTGCGCTCCCTGGATCAGCAGCATCAGCATCATCTTGGCACTTGTTAGAAATTCACATTCTTTTTTTTTTTAACCTTTACTCATTTTTGAGAGATGGAGAGAGATACAGCATGAGTAGGGGAGGGGTAGAGAGAGAGGGAGACACAGAATCCGAAGCAGGATCCAGGCTCTGAGCTGTCAGCACAGAGTCTGACATGGGGCTCGAACCCACCAACCGTGAGATCATGACCTGACCTGAAGTTGGATGCTTAACTGACTGAGCCACCCAGGTGCCCCTAGAAATGCACATTCTTAAACCCAAGTCCAAACTTAATGAATCAGAACCTGAGATAGGTGCCCAGGAATCCGTTTTCTCAAAGCTTTCCTGGTGATACTGATGCAGACAAACATTTGAGAAGCATTGGCCACAAATTGGGTAAAGTACTGAGTTAATCTGAGTACTGTTTGTGTGCCTCCTGGGTGGGTGAAGGTTTATCATAGCCAGCTGCCCATTCATCATACTAGTCAGCTATGTGTGATCGTACTTTGTCAGCCAGTGCTCTGTTTCACGCTTCACTGAACTTCAGTGTGCAGAGAAGTAGGACCCAAGATTCAGGAAAGAATCAGAGATGAGAGGAAAAACAAGAGAACAGGTGCACAAACCTCAGTACGCAGGTAAAAGAGGTCAGGGGTCAGCCTTTCTCCTACCAGTTCACAGCAACAACTCATGGCAACTACGGGACTGAGGTTGACAAATGGGGCTAGACAAAATATTGTACAGAAAGTTAAATATAAAAGCAGGTAAGGGGCTAAATTCCATGCTACTTTATTGACAGTTAGGTGCAATCTGCTTTTAGCTGTGATACCACCTCAGGAATATGTGTTTCTGTCACAGCTCTTACCAGATGCATGGGAATTACTTGTTAACCTATGTCCATGATTCTGTGAAAACAGAGAATACCATGCTTTATTCATTTTTGGTATCCCTTAGTATATGCCTAATATATACGAGGTATGGGCATACCCTGTTTTCCTGTGCTCTGTTTTATTGCACTTCACAGATACTGCATTTTACAAATTGAAGGTTAGTGGTGAACCTGCATCCAGCAAGTCTACTGGTGCCATTCTCCAATAGCGTTGGTTCACCTGTGTCTCTATTTACAGTTTGGTTATTCTTTCAGCCTTTCAGACTTTTTCATTATTATATCTGTGTCTGTGATCAGAAATCTTTATTACCATTGTAATTGTTTGGGGGCACCATGGACCACACCTATTTAGGATGGCAAACTTAATACGTGTTGTGTGTGTTCTGACTATTCCACCAATTGGCCATTCCCTCATCTCTCTCCCCCTCCCCAGGTCTCCCTATTCTTTGAGACACAGCAATATTGAGATTAGGCCAGTTAATAACCCTACAATGACCTCTAAGTGTTGAAGTGAAAGGAAGAGTAGTATGTTTCTTATTTTCTTTTCTTTATTTTTAAAATGAAAAGTTTTTAATGAAGATACATCAAGGTTAAAGTACTAAATCTCAAATTTCTATGGTATGTCTCTCATTAAAAATCAAAAGCTCGAAATGATAGAGCTTAGTGAGGAAGGCATGTCGGAAGCCAGCATAGGCCAAAAGCCAGGCCTCTTATGCCATTTAGCCAAGTTGTAAATGCAAAGGAAAACGTCTTGAAGGAAATTAAAAGTGCTACTCGAGTGAACATTACAGATGGTAAGAAAACAAAACAGTCTTATAGCTGCTCTGGAGAAAGTTTGAGTGGTCCAGATAGAAAATCAAACCAATCACAACATTTCCTTAAGCCAAAGTCTATTCCAGAGCAAGGTCCTAACTCTCTTCAGTTCTCTGAAGGCTGCAAGAGGTGAGGAAGCTACAAAAGAAAAGTTTGGAGCTACCAGAGGTTGATTCATGAGATTTAAGGAAAGAAGCCATGTCCATATCGTAAAACACAAGGTGTGGTAGCAAGTGCTGATGTAGAAGCTGCAGCAAGCTATCTAGAAGATCTAGCTAAGATAATTAATGAACGTGGCCACACTAAACAGATTTTCAATGTATATGAAACAGCCTTCTGTTGGCAGAAGATGCTAGGACTTCATAGCTAGAGAGGAGAAGCCAACGCCTGGTCTTAAAGCTTCAAAGGACAGGCTGGTTCTCTTGTTGGGGGCTCACACAAATGGTGACTTGAAGCTGGAGCCAGTGCCCACTGACTGTTCCGAAAGTCCTAGGGCCCTTAAGAATTATGCCAAATCTCCTATGCCTGCACTCACTAAATGGAACAGCAAAGCCAGGATGACAGCACATCTGTTTACAGCATGGTTTAGTGAGTATTTTAAGCCCACTGTTGAGACTTACTGCACAAAAAATGATTTATTTTAAAATATTACTACTTATTGACAGTGCACCCGGTTACCCAAGAGCTCTGATAGAAGTGTATTAAATTAGTGTTTTTGTACCTGCTAACACAACATCCATTCTGCAGCCCTGGAGCAAAGAGTCATTTAAACTTGCAAGTTTTATTATTTAAAGAAATATATTTCATAAGAGTGTAGCTGTCATAAATAGCAATTGCCCTGACGGATCTGGGCAAAGTAAGTAGAAAACCTACTGGGAAGGATTCACCATTCTAGATACCATTAAGAATATTCATGGTTCAAGGGTACCTGGCTGGCTCAGTTTTTAAAGCATGCAACTCTTGATCTTGGGATGTGACTTTGAGCTCCATGTGTGGTGTAGAGTTTACTTAAAATATTTTTTTAAAAAGAATTGAGTCATTGGAAAAGATCAAAATATCAAAAGGAACAGGAGTTTGGAAGAAGTTGATTGCAGCCCTCATGGAGGAATCTGAGAGGTTCAAGACTTCAGTGGAAGAAATCACTGCAGATGTGGTGGAAACAACAAGAGAACCAGAATAAGTGGAGCCTGAAGATGGGACTGAATTGCTGCAATCTCATGATAAAACTTGAATGGATGAGGAGTTGCTTCTTATCAATAAACAAAGAAAGTGGTTTCTTGAGATGAAATCTACTCCTGGTGAAAGTGCTATGAAGATGGTTGAAATGACAATAAAGGATTTAGAATATTATGTAAATTTAGTTCATAAAGCAGCAGCAGCAGGGTTTGAGAGGATTTTCTCCAATTTAATACATTTTTAAATGCTTATTTATTTATTTTTGAGGAAGAAAGAATGCATGCATGTGCAATAGAGGCAGAGAGACAGGGAGACAGAGAATCCAAAGCAGGCTCAGTGCAAAGCCTGATGCAGGGCTCAAACTCACAAACCATGAGATCATGACCTGAGCTGAAAGCAAGAGTGAGATGCTTAACCAACTAAGCAACCCAGGTGCCCCATACTCTAAGTTTGAAACAAGTTCTACTGTGGGTAAAATGCTATCAAAAAGCATCACATGCTATAGAGAAATCATTGATGAAAGGAAGAGTCAATTCATGCAACAAACATCATTGTTGTCCTATTTTTAGAAATTGCCACAGCCACCCCAGCCTTCAGAAACCACCACGCTGATCGGTCAGTAGCCATCAACATTGAAGCAAGATCCTCCATCAGCAAAAGGATTACAACTCACTGAAAGCTCAGATGATGGTTAGAATTTTTTTTAGCAATAAAGTATTTTTAAATTAAAGTATACACATTGGTTTGTTTTCTTTAAATTTTTTAATGTTTATTTATTTTTGAGAGGCTGAGAGAGACAGAGCATGAGGGGCAGAGAGAGAAGGAGATACAGAATCCGAAGGAGGCTCCAGGCTCTGAGCTGTCAGCACAGAGCCCGACACGGGGCTCGAACTCATGGACCGTGAGATCATGACCTGAGCCAAAGTCAGATGCTTAACTGATTGAGCCGCCCAGGTGCCCCTACACATTGGTTTTTTAAGATATAATGTCATTGCACACTTAATGGAAAACAATATAGTCCAATATAGTGTAAACATAACTTTTACATGCGCTGGGAAACCAAAAATTCGTTTGATACACTTTATTGTGAAGTTACTTTATTGTGGTGGTCTGGAACTGAGCCTACTGTATCTCTAAGATCATGTCTACACTCTGTAGCTATCTGTTGAATTGAAGCAAATCCTTCTGGTTTAGGGAGAGTTTCATGTTTGCCAAATATAACATCACCAAATGAAGGAAAAGCAGATAAAGAGGAGAAGCATGGACCTTAATGGGAAAAATATTCAGTGAGAGCCAATAAGAGAAAATGCTGTGATTGGAAGTATGAATCTGGATTTGAAAAAGTAAAGAAAATGGTGGGAAAATGTAGTGTTTGGAGGAAAACAGACAGTGTTGTGTATGGACAGGAGAACTCAGAATGCCGTGTTTGACAAGAACAGAGCATTCAGAAGACAGAATGGAACAAGATGGGGGCAGCCAAGAAAAGACTGGATAGAAGATATAAAATACCATGAGCAGTAGGAGAGAATATAGAAAGCACGGGGCAGGGGGTGGGAATGAGAATTTTATGTTTTATTTGGCCAGCTAGACTTATAGACTTTAGAGTTCATTGTTGTCTTGCTGTTTCATCATCAAAGGAAAGTCCAGCTCATACAATGAAGCCATCTGTCAGTGTCCCCACAACTGCCCCACCGCCTTCCCTGAGAGCCCCCACGGGATATTTTCATCTTTGGCAAGACAAATTGTTTCTCTTCGACTGGTTTTAGAGGCTTACTCTTGATGACAAGCCACTGAGCAGCAATCCCTTTCTTCAGCCTTGTGAAGTGTGTTCCTAGAAATCGAGAGGGAAAGGCCAGCGGGCTCCAGGGTCAGGGCTTCACCCAGGAACCGTCACCATCTACCTGATTTGTGGCAAACCGGTACGAGGAAAGATTCCTTCTCTTTGTCTCAGCATTGAGTGCTTTTCTCGCTGAATACATAGTTTGCGCTTTGGAGATGCTCTCAGCCAATTCCCAGGGCTGCAGCTGGGCCTGAACTGTGGGGTCAAAAGCATCAGCTGGTATCAATAGATAGGCAAGCTTTACTTTTACCATTATCTTAAACAAAATGAGTTTTAAAATTTCTTTTTAATAATTCGATGTTGCTTTTTTCCCTCAAAATGATGTTAATTTTAGAAAATGTAGGTAAGCAAAAAGAACATTAAAATGTCTTCAAGTCTCACCAAACCAGAAATAACTGTCACCATCTTGACATTGCACTATCTTTTGTGCATGTATATGTGTGTTTATGTCCTTGCAGAAGGAAACATAGTCCTTCAGGACAATGCATTGGTGGGACTGTATATTGGTCTCATACTTCATGTTCTCCATTTTGAGCTATCAGCTACTGCAATTTATTGAATCAAGAGATACATTATGAGAAAGTGAGATCCTGGGTTTTCAAGAGTTCCCTCTCATGCTCACATTTTAAAATTTCCTCCTATGTTCTTTCACATCCCCCTGCAAATATGCTGTTCTCTTCCAATCTAAATTAAGCCTGGGTCGCCCCAGGATCCCCTGCCCGATGCCTCTCCGTCCCTTCTTAACCTCACTTTTTGGTAACCTCATTCTGGTAACAGCCTTACTTCCCAACCTGCCCCATGTGACTTTTGCATAGCTCTGTCCCCACGTTGCCCTGCCCCCCCCCAAAAAATAATTGGATTTAAAATATCCTCAGTTTACATTATATCTCTGCCCCCAAGAGGTAGCTGTGCAACTTGGGGCAAATGTCTCAACCTCTCTGTGCTGTGTTTGTCTCACTTGTAAATTAGAGATAATAATAAACCTACTGCATAAGATTTTTATAAGGATTGAATGAATGAAAACTTATACAAAACTTAGAATACTACCTCAAGAAATAAATTGTAATGATCATATGGATGATGTCTTCTTATACCTGTTTATTTCATGCTGATAAGTTTCTGAATCAAGGCTGGTGGGTTCATTAAAATTCTGATCACTCCATCCACAATTGCTCAAAAGTCAAAGTTCGAAGAGCTGTCATCATTGCCTCCATTTATTTAGTTTTGACTCTGCCTTATTTGCTATCCTATAGCTGTTTGTAAAGGCTGGAATTTAGATGGGCTGACTTTCCTCATTCTTTCTGCCAAAGAGAAATGGTCCAAGTCTGACTTTTGTAATTGGCAGGGGCTAGAACCTGGAGGAGAACAACTTTCAGGTTAAGCACTGCCAAAAATATACCCTCAACCATGTAGAAATAATTTGTTCTGTAGAGTGTGTATGTATGTAATTCTATAATTTGTGTATATATGTATACATATATATATTTGGGTGTGTCCCCCATTAGCACTATGCTTTGAAAAAGCAAAAACTCCTTTAAAGAAACCTTGAAACAAATAAATAATAATAATGAAAAAAAAAGAAAAAACAAAAACTCCTTTTTGAGCTGCTATCACAATATATTTTTTGAACTGCTACCAAAAAAAAATTCTCTTCTATACAGAAATTGTTTGTTCATGTGTATATTTATGTATCATGTCCTACAGTAGCATTATTCCTTTTATAAAACAATTGTTTTCCTTTTTGGGGCTGCTTGAAGGCTGGATGTAAACTAGACACATTTGTTTTTAAGATTCATATTTGTAGCCCTTACTTCCCCTGATACCCAAAACCTTGTGCCTGATCCTGGGTGTCCAGGGACCCCTACTGCTGAGTTGGGAAATACACCCTGGAATGTGCTCTTTTTCCTTAACAACCCTCAAACAAATATATGCACACCCCTTTCCGAATGCTCCCTTTCTTTAAAGTGGCATGAAGTCTCCAGAACTTTAGCCTTAATAAAAATCCAAGTGTCTCCTTGAAAGTGACATTATTAACAGTGAGAATTTAAGGCCATATGAGGCCACCATTTCAGATCTCTGAGAATCTGATGAAAGTGATAGAATCTGCCTTCCACTGCCAGATGGACGTCTATATCTAATAGACACATACTTTTTTGGGTTCATTAATCTCCTGACTTTGGCCCATGGAGTCCAAGTTCATAAATAAAACCCCTTGAGTTTGGATGATTATTTCTATACTCATAAAATGCTAACTTGTCCATATTATTATCTGTCGAAGGGGACAGACCTTGGTCCTGTTTTCATTTTTAAGATAAAGCATTTCTCATTTTCCCTAGTTAAGTTAGACAAGGAAAAAATTTACTGGATCACAACAGACTTCTGAAATCCATTATCAGACATTAAGAGCTTGCGGCAAAGGTTTGTGAGGTCATTACTTTCCTTAGCATCTCCTGGAGCCAGGGAGGCCAGCAACTTACGGACCCTTTAGAGAACTTGCCAAGGAAAGGAATCAGTCTTTCCATTTCCACCACCTGCTTGAACTGGCCACTTCGTTTTACCTTTTGACCTCCTCTAGCTGGTATGAAGCCAGGGGAAACAGGATAGCTAAGAATGAAAATTTTAACTACATAAGTACATACTCTGTGAAGTAGAGGGGAAACAGAGAATTCTAGTGGCTTTGAGATGCTATCTTATATAGATCATTTTTATCAAGGGAAATCTTTTCCCACAACATACACTTTAAAATTAAACAGTTTATAAAAATCATTAATGTGCTCAAACTAAATATGTGAAGCCATGTAAATTGTGTTGAGTGTTGATAAAATATTAGGTGACAAACTACAGGATAATTGGTATCTAACATCCCCATGACTGAAACATTGTGTAAAAGCTATGAATACAAATAGAAATTAACCTAATTGCTATCATCTGCTTCTTTAACCTTTTATAGGTTAGTATTAATTTCTGCTCTCTTTCAAAATTCCGGTGAGCACTGAGCTAAGGAAATGAAAACAGAGCTAAACAATATGTATTACACATCATTAGTGGACAACTGATGGAAATAAAGAAAAGAGTAATATAATTAGAAATTAAATAGTATCCAAGATTCAGAATAGCAGAACATCTGTGTCTTGCTTGGTAGAAAATTAAAAAAAATTACTTTATATACCCTATGGCGATTTGGGGAAGGATATAGATCCACATGAGCCCATTTTAGAGTTCTTTATCAGAATTAAAAGATTAAAAAGCCTTTAAAAATCTCTAGTTATAATTTTTTATACTTCAGCTCCTATAAGGGGTGTGTGTGTGTGTGTGTGTGTGTGTGTGTGTGTGTGTGTGTATATATATATATATATATATATATATATATATATACACTTTAAAATAGGCCCTGCCATGGGGCGCTTGGGTGGCTCAGTCGGTTAAGCTTCCGACTTCGGCTCAGGCCATGATCTCACAGTTTGTGGGGTCGAACCCCACGTTGAGCCCCATGGTTTGTGGGTTTTGAGCTGTTAGCACAAAGCCTGGAGACTGCTTTGGATTCTGTCTCTCTCTCTCTCTCTGCCCCTCCCTTGCTCACATTCTGTGTGTCTCTCTATCTCAAAATAAATAAACATTAAAAAAATTTAAAAAATACTTTTAAAATAGGCCCTGCCAAATAAGCCTAAAATTTGCTCAGAATTATAACGCTGGAATGGCATGATTTATTCTTATTTCTCTTTATCCCCCCAACGGATCCATTCTCTTTGTGTTGTAATCACTTTTCACAGTTCAGTGATTCCTCTGATACTATCTTAAAGCACTGATTCTCAGAAGGGTCAAAATTAAACGGCATTTGCAGAAACCCCAGAGGCAGCACACAGCCAACAGCCTCAGATGCGTTGTTACAGAAGGCAATTATCAAAATAGAACGATGCCTTTATTTCATATGGTTTAGAACTTAGAAAAGAATGCTTTTATTAATATGTCTGTATTTGGTCTTTCCTGGGTGTCTGCCTGTGTTCCTTTTTTTTTCCTCTCTTGGTAGCTACTGCCAAGCAAATGTGGCAATACTGACAGTTGCCACTTTAAGCAGCCTTGCCCTTCCCTTCTGTTCCCCCTCCATGTGTCCCTTTCACTGGGCCAACTATGAGGTGACTACAAAATTGGTAAATATCATTCTAAAAGTTGGAAGAGAGAACACGTACTACATGCACTAGATGCTTGTATCAGAGCGGTGGAGTCAACATCTGCAGACACAGCCTTTACAAGATGCATACTTGAATTAAGTGAATATGTATTTAAGGTACATTTTTAAAGGAAAAGCACTGTATCATTTTCTGTCCACATTGTATTAAAGTATTTTGCACATAACTAAGCTGCATATGTCTACAACAGGAAATCCCTAGTCATTCTGAATAAAGCCCTGAATTGATTCTTTACACTTCTTTCAATTTAGGAGCAGAACATTAAGGAAACAGGGCCATTTGCATGTGCGTATAATGGCAGAGTTGGAGGAGTGTCTTAATTATTTTAATCATGAGAGGAATGATTAAACTAGTTGATTTCAGTTTATGCTGAGCTTAGCACAATAGAACATGAGCTTAGGCCGCAACAAAAAGAAATTGAGTTACCTACATGGATAAATTTCCTGATGCTATGAATTTTTCAAATGAGTTATTAAGAGGCTGAATACATAGAATACAAAGGAAGAAGGTAGTGACCCTATCTGAAATGAAGGGGGAAATGAGCCCATTTCTTTCTCCTTTTTTTTTGACTCACTATCTTTAAAATGGTTTCTCTGAAAGACAGATACCATATGTCTTCACTGTTATGTGGATCCTGAGAAACTTAACAGAAGACCATGGGGGGAGGGGAAGGGGGAAAAAAAGTTAGAGAGGGAGAGAGGCAAACCATAAGAGACTCTTAAAAACTGAGAATAAACTGAGGGTTGATGGGGAGTGGGAGGGAGGGGAAAGTGGGTGATGGGTATTGAGGGCACCTGTTGGGATGAGCACTGGGTGTTGTATGGAAACCAATTTGACAATAAATTTCACATTAAAAAAATAGAAATAAAAAAATAAAAGGATTTCTCTGCAAGAAGTAAGGTGCATTTAATATTCATATCTCAATGAAATCAGGTCACTCTTGAGTTTTAATTGATTTCTAGTTGTGATAAAACAGTATACTTTAATTTAGAATATGAACTTTATTTTTAAATCTCCTGAAAAGACAGGCTAATGTGTTTATCAAAAAGAATGACATGTGTGGCTTCATAATGGAAGAGACATCAGCAGAAAACAGATTCTGAATCACAAGCAAGGTTGATGAATGACACGATATGGCAGCTGCAGTGACTTTGTTTTTTGTGGGCTTTCTGGGGGGGAGGGTTTTTTTGTGTTTTTTTTGGGGGGGGTTATTGTTGTTTTTATGAGGCTGGTTTAACTTTATAGTGGGATTTTCCTCTATTGACATTTTAACTTTTACAAAACCTATGGAAGTAATTATTCTCATTTTTGGAAATAACTTATTTAACGCCTACGACATATTCCATCACAGGAATATAGTTCTTTTATTTAACCACTATTGTTAGACATCGCTTCTAATTGTTCCTTACTGTGAGTAATGTTGCAATGAACATTACTGACAAATCTTTGCCCACATTTAATATTCTTTCATTAGAAATAATACTTTTAACTCCGTCTTTGTCTCATGATCTAAAATTGATACTGCTTTATAATTAACTTCATAAGCCTACATAAGATTATCGAAGAGATATTATGGGATTAAACATGTCACGGAGACTTTTCTTGGTGTATTGATGACTTTTACATTGTTTCATCAATTGTTGTCTCCAGGAAGTATCACAGCTGAATAGACTTGAGTTTCTTATCTTGGCAATATCTACTTTAAACAATTTAAGCCGAAATTTGAATAGATAAAACAGATTTAAAGATGATTACACACCTTTCTGTTTATTTTTAATTAAGGTATAGTTGGCACACATTACATTAATTTTAGGTGTACAACATAGTGATATGACAACTCTATATGTTACGGTGTGCTCACCATGAGCACATGTAGCTACCATCTATCACTGTACAATTTTGATACACTATCATCGACTATATTCCCTATACTGTACCTTTTATCCCTCTGACTTACTCATTCCATAATTGGAAGCCTATACCTCTCACTTCCCTTCATTGCACGCCTGTTAGAATGATTTTTAAAAAGAGGATTCACCAAACAGTTCATTTAATTGTGTTTAAATGTGTTTAAAATATAACCAAATTCATTACATTTTGGTGTACACACACCTGTCTGAAAATAAATCATTGGATTCTAAAGTAGCTCTTTGCAAACCTGCCTGAAGATCCAGGTTACCTGGGAGATGCCTTAACAATACCATTTACTAGGCCCACTAGAGCAGAATGCCCACGAGGTGGTCCTGGAGAATTGATACTTTTAAAATTTGACCAGGTGATTTTGACGATAAGCCGGGTTAGAGAGCTGTAGGGCCAAGGGCACCTTTATCCTATGATGCTCTTCAGATTTAAAAAGACGTAAAAACAAAAGAAAGGAGGCATGGAAGAGCCAGGAGACTCTCTGAATTAAGGCAGCACCGCCTTTAGGCTTGTCTTTTACTTCCAAGAAATCCCAAGGCTCTCCCTGTGTCCTTACCCCCATTCTTTTCTGGACCTTTAAAGGGGACCATGAGGGACACTGGATCTAGAAGATTGTATAGTCCTTATGGACTGTTTTGCTTCACTATATGGAGAAAATAAAGATTAGTAGAATGTGGGAGTCAGTACCAAAACAAACAAAAAAGGTTTTGTATGAGGCAGCATTTACCAACCTTCCCACTGTTCTAAATTTACATACTAATATGTATTGTAGCTACCACTTAGAAAAACAAACAAAAAAATGGTGCTTGCTATCCTACCTAAGAGAAAATTATTTGCCCCCTCCCTAGAGCCCCTAAAAAAGAGAGGACAGTCACCCCTAAATATTTATTTATTAAACCCATTGCATGCACTGAATATGAGAACCCACGAGTACCTATTAAAAGATAGGCATAGAAGTGAGAGATGGCGTGATCTGACATCTCACATTCCCTTAATCCCATAGTGAAATCACTTGAAGTGGCTACTCCCTTTCCCCCTCCCGTTCCATGAATATTTGTATGAAAACTGTTATGCTTGGATAACAATAAATACATTCGGTCTCTGCCCTGATGAAACTTATTTTTTAACATGAGAGTGAAGGCAGTGAAACCATCTGCCTCTACCTGTGCATATAAACTCTTGAACAGTGTCAGCAGGAGGGTCAGGGAGAGGGAGGTGGTTCTGTGATTTGGCTGATTCTAACATAAGAAACAGGTGGTGATGGTAGGACAGCTTCTGAGGAGCCCTGTCTGTGACTGAACAGAGAAAGGGGTGTGATATTAGAAACCAGATGGAAAAAAATGCTTTCTCAAGTCCAAATATTTAGACATGGTTGGGGGGGGGGGGTGGAAAGCAAGAATAGATTCGCACATCAGGATAGAGAAGGATCTGGAAACAAAAGTAGGTGAGTAAAGTACAGGGTCCTGGTAGAAACTCTTCAAGGCAATAATCAGAACTTTACCCTTGATCTTGACTGAAATGATACATGGAAACTTTCACAGTGCAAAAACTAGCACCAGCTTTGGCTTTCTTAAGCAATTGGTAACTTACTAGAAGATATCTGAGCCCTCTTCTAGGAGAAGACTGGAAAACCAGCCTTGGAAAACCCCAGAGAATCCAAGGTCTATTGTCCATGCTACATATCAGGGATGGGGGGAATGAGAAGCCTACCTCAGAGTAACTTCAAACCATCTTACCAACACTTATGGTTCACTACAGCAGGGAAAGAAAGCCCTGGAGGGCCTAATACTGGTGATGAAGTGTTCCAGCCAGAAAATGATGTATAATGTCCACCCACAATCCTTGGATATAATATCCTCTTACAAGCACAGAGGGGGAAAGCCAGAGATAGGCATATATTCCATGCCTATGTGGTGGACAGGAAGCAGGGCCCAGGAAATAGGAACTATACAAACCTTTGTCTTACATGGTCTCTCTGGGTGCTTCCCAGAGAGGAATGAATAAATGTGGAATGAATAAAGCTGAACAATACTTAAGACTCTTTGTCACTGTCTTTTAAGATACATATGTCAAAGAGAAAATGTCTGATTGGTCTAGCTTGGTTCAAGTGCTTACTATTTTACTTTGGTAAGGAGGGCACACTGTGGGCAGTTACAGTGGGTGAAAGCTAAACCAAGAGGGAATCAAGGTGCTAGGAAGCAGCATAGGATATGAATATAAGCTGTTTACTGAATAACAGAAATACCTACCTCGGTTGAGAGGTTACCAGGAAGCCTCTCGTTTTGGTATTCACCAAATATTTATGGAGCACCTCCTATGTGCTCTTATAAGAACTGTGGACCCAGCAGTGACACAACAGACAGTCTTCCTTCTCACTGAGCTTACACTTTTGATGGTCAAATAACCACGGTTGATGGATTGTTTGGCGGTGTGGAAAATATTCTGAAATTGTGGGAATAGGAAAAGATTATATGGGTAGGAAGCCAACGTGAGACCTCTGGGGACAAAAAAAAAGAAAAAGTTTTTATAAGACTTAAGGGCCTTTGTGTTCCTCACTCCAGAAGATTTCAAAATAAAGCTGACTGGCCACTTACTACCAATGCTATAGAGTGATTACATACACTGCATGAGAGAGGGAGACACAAGACACCCTTTGCTGCTTAGGTCCCTTCCAGCTCAAAAGTTCAGTGACTCAATGACAGCTGCATAAGGCAGAGTTGCCACTGGGAGACAGGGACATGGAATGAAGGAATCAGGCAACATTATCAGGAAGGAGACATTTCCTTCTGGAGACCGAGGACTCCAGAGTTTACCTGGAGTAGGATTCTAAGCTGGAGAACCAGATGAACACTGTCGGTTTATGACCATACTCAGGAGTCCCTACCATCACATCTACTCATCTACTGCTTCTACTTTGTCTTCTGTCCTGGCCCTAAGTGTCCATACTCCTATCGAAGGCCATACTCATGACATGTGCGCTAGATCCTTTTCTTGCCAACTCTAGGTCCTCAATCCAGCATTTCTCCCTTCTCCTTCTATTAGTTTTCCTCTCCTTTGTGAGTACTTCCAGTTAGTATTCCCATGGTTAATTTCTCCTTTCATAAACCCTCTTTGTCCCCTGTCTTCCTCCAGCTTCTACTTCATTTCTCTGTCCTCCCTCACCACTAAGCTCTCCTAAAGAGCTGTTCCCCAAGCCTCCTCTTCCCTCCCTCATGAACCCTCTCCAGGCAAGCATCTTCTTCACCACTCGAGCAGCGCTACCTTTGAGACACTCTCTTCACTTCTAGGACATCTCTCTGCTGATTTGCGTCCTACTTTGTTAGCTACGTTTCTCATTCTCTTGGCTGATCCTCCTGTCTCCAACTTCAAAGTGTTGGCAAACCTCAGAGCTCAGTCCTTGGGTGCCAGCCCTTTTCCATTTACCTTTCTTCACTGGCCATCCCATCAAATCTCATGGCTTAAAAAACCTGTCAATATGTTGATAACTCCCAAATTTGTATTCCCATTGGGACATCTCCCCGAAAATCCAGGCATATATATATCCAATAGCCTACTCAAAATCTCCATTTGCAGGTTGTTGCCCCCTCCATATTTTCTCAGAACTGTGCATTTTGGCCAGACTTCTAATTGCAAACATCTGTGATTTTGCTGGAAGACTTTCTCATCTGCAAGAGTCTACATGGCCTAGTTGACCCTTGTATGCAGCTGAGTTAACCCTCTCTTGGAGTGCCCTTCAACCAGTGACTAATGGAGGTTGTTAGATAAATGTTCCAGCTCCCTCACCTTAGGGACCTCTGTGCCCCTGCATAGAGGTATGTTGTGCTTCCCAGGGCTCCCCAGAGAGTCAGCTCCATTTACCCGTGGCATCAACTAGCTTGGTAGTACAATCTACATGCGCCCTTTCCTACACTTGTCACATTTCTCCAATTCCCTACAGTGTTTCCTGGGATTATCTCCCAAATAAATTACTTGCATCAAAATACTTGTCTCAGGGTCTGCTTGTGGGGAAACCCAAGCTAAGGCAGATGCCAAATAGGTATCTCACCTCCAACATGTCCCAAACCACATCCAAGATCTTTATACAAGGCCTTTACCCTCTCTTCTCATGGTCTTGCCTTCCTCAGTAAATGAATGATTCTGCCGGTTGCTGGTCAAACACCTTGACACATGTCTTTCTCTCACACCTTATACCCAACTAGACAGCAGATCTGCCTTCAGAATTCAACCCTTGTTTTTTGTCCACAGGATTTTACTCTCTGGAATAGTATAACAGTCAACATTTTAAAATTGTTTGTCTCCAGACAATTAAATGTACTTCCACAAGGAAAGAAATGTCCATTTGTTTCATTTGCTGTTGTGCTTTCAGTGCCTAGAAGAGAGTCTGGAAACATAGTCAACCTTTGAAAAATTTTTGCTTAATGGGTTGCATAGATGGAAACAAATGGTTAATGAGAAAAGGCTTTGGGGGTGAAAGTGTAAAAGGCCACTAACCTAGATTGCTTCAAGATTATGAATGTAGCTGTTTCTCAAACCAAACTTTTTTGTTATTTAAATATTTCTACAATTAGAAAAAAGCCCTCTGAGGACTTTAGATACCCATGGTTTATGCTATAAGAGCTTACCACAGTAGAGTGCTATGTTACAAAAGTGGAGAAAGATTCTAATGAATCATTTTTAATAAGGAAGTCTCCCTCTTCCTACCTCTACCACCCCAACAGTTGTATGTGTTCAGCTCTACACACCTGTTCTCGTAGGTATTTTGAGAATACATCTGCAATTGCTAGGACCACTTAGAAGAAGTAAAATTACTCTTGGGGTCAGAAAATGAGCTGGTATCTTGAGCCTGATGATCAGCAAGGGGCAATCAAAGAGGCATGGTGTCATAGAGGTTAGGGTCCTGGGCTCAGAAGTCAGCCTGCTCATTTCAGTCCCAGCTCCGTAGCTCACCAGGGGCACAGCCGTGGGCAACGCTACGTGACCTCTGTAATGTCAGCTTCTGCACTTGCAAAATAGTGGTGCCGATCTAATGAGATCATTGTGAGGATTAAGTGGGCTAATACATGCAGAACATGGAGCAGAGTGGCTGAGACAGAGTAAGTCCTGAGTAAGTGTGAAATCGCCTTCTCTGGTTGGGTTTATATGATTAACTTTCATATGTCCCAGACTATACCGTAGCTCCCAAGAGATAAGCTGTGCTTTTGCACAGCATTGTTATTATGTTTGTATAATGCTTTCTCTATTTTTTAAATGTTTTCTACATTTAATGTTCAAAATAATACCCCTGTAATCGGAAGAGTGTATATTATCGACTTTAGTAAGGAAGCATAGAAAGTTTTTCTATAATAGCTTATTATAATAAGCCTGGGGACATTGCAGAGGAACATGCTGGGAGGATTTTTGTCACTCTACATTTGCCCACTAGAGATTCTGAATGACTGTCACACGAAACCACTCTTACAAATGGGATAGGGAGGGATTGTGTCCCACAGATTGAGTACACCCTGTTCAGTGGTATTTCACACAGTGTGTGCAACAAATAAACATTTTCTCTCAACTCACACTGCCCTCCCCAGAACAGATGGGAATGTCATCTCTCTAGGTTTTGCCACATCCTCTTTGTTCCTTTCAGATCGTTGTAATCACTGAGGCTCACCAGTGCTGTGCCCACAGCCAACTTCAGACAAGTTGATGCTTTGAATACAAGCCCACAGAGGGCTGCAGTGCTGGCTTCTGTTGTTTATCCAGCCTTGTCTTTCTCTGCCTCAAGATATCCAAAGTGGGTGAAATGAGGAGCAGAGTTGAGAACAAGTCACACGAATGGTTCCAGGCCTCTCCAGAGGGACATTGTAAACGATAATAGAGCCATTGCCACCAACATAGGCACAGAGCCTGGCTCTTTGCTATCCCAGGAAAGAAAGTGGCCAAACTGGGGAGAAACTCACTTTAAGGAATTAAGGAAGGAGAACCTTGAGGAGGTAGGCATAATCAATATGCACAGGAAGCATCAAAGGGTGAAGGAAAATGAAGCTGGTTTTTCTCTAGAAATTCCTCTATCGCACCAGTTTGAGAAACACAGGTCTGGACTGGTAAAGGGAGTTGGAATGACGTGGAAGAGAATATAGAAGAGTATGTAGGTTATGATTAATCATCATCAGTAATGCATAGGCATGATTTATAGATGAGAGGTAGAACTCTTGGGCTGCCCAATATACTATATACCTATTAAATATGAAGATCATAGCTTTTTGTGGTCCAGTAGAGAAAGATTTCTTCACAGCATAGCTATGTCTCCAAAGACTTTGCCACTTGACCATAAGTGGAATATCCCCCAAGAATGTAAGCTCCTTGGAAGCAAGGCTCCATCCACTGTATATCCCAGCACTGAGCACAATGCCTGACACCTAGTAAGTGATTGTTATTTGTTTGTCGAATCAATAAAGGAATGCATGTTAGAGCGAGCTGGAGGCTTAAGCAAAATATATAATAATATACTAAATAATGGGAATAGAATGGAAGACATGTTTCATTATAATAAATTCTACATCTCCATCCAATTATTTTTCCCTAACCTGGCACTTGTGGCATTGTTTTGTTTCCATTGTGATAATGGGAAACTATGTTAATATGCAGATAGTAGAAATGAAAAGACCTAGTCTGGTCCACTCAGATCCAGTCCAGCCACCCAATTTGGAGAAAGGTTGTTAATTTCTCTAAGGATTGGTTTCCTTGTTTATTAAAGAAGGGTTGTAGCAGCTGCCAGAGAACCTCCTATCTCAGGCACTGGTGACTAGTTCACAAAGCCTTGGGAACTATGAACACCCCTTTGCAAATGTGTAACTATTATAACAGCCTTCATATAGTGCTTTTATTTTTTCGAAAACAGGAATTTACTATACAATCTGGTAATATTTTGAAGGAGTTGTATTAAGAACAGCAGCTCAATGCTCTTCTGTATGGATGAGCAAGTGTGCAAGTACTTAAGTCTGAGTAACTTGCTCACAGTTAAGAAGTAGGAAGGAACAGAGCACATTTTAAACGCAGGTAGTCGGCTCACTGAACCATGACACTCAGGGCCACTACGTTTTTATGAAGACATCTATTTTGTTAAGGAATCATAAATTTACATAGCTTTCCTTGTTCTGTTTCTCCTTTCTCATAGTTAACAGTTTTCACTAGATAAAGTACCAGGCTTAATGGCAACTTAGAAGAACGCAATTATTCATAATGTGTCCTCACAGCTCACCTAGTTAGAAGAATTCTTGAGTTTTCCTGGAGCTCCACAAGGGCTGTGGCTGGGGACCTTCATTTTAGCAGGCTTATGATGCTGAGGAGCCCTCAGTCTCTGGAAATCCTGTCTATTGTGCTGAATTGAACAAATTAGAAAATCAAAATCTTTTCTTCACATTTCTATCATAACTAGCCTCCCTTAGCATGTAGATTGAAAGCTGGGGAGGTTTCCAACACTCCTAACATATAACCAT
The DNA here is from genome assembly GCF_022837055.1 of Prionailurus viverrinus. NCBI lineage: Eukaryota > Metazoa > Chordata > Mammalia > Carnivora > Felidae > Prionailurus > Prionailurus viverrinus. The sequence goes on along the minus strand of NC_062571.1, from coordinate 22,589,106 downwards.
TGTAATGTTCTGAATTATCACTTTCTTGTTCATATATCCATTGGTGGAATTTTGCTAGAAAACCTAAAATAAATCCTTGCCATGCTAGTTAGAGAGAGAATGTTTGGTAAATGGGGCCAGCTCACGCCTAGCTCAGTAAAAACGCTGTGGATTGCTCAGCTTAGAAAGGAAGCTAGGGGGAGGCAACAGTATATTATTTTTATTTTAGAACTTTCCCAAATTCCATAGAACAAGTTTAAACCAGTGAAACTAAATCTCCAAATTAAATTGTGCGAAACATGCTTTCCACAGTGACAGGTGGAGAGATTAGACAACTTCCTTCATGTCCATTTTCATTACTAGTGTTTTTACAAATGACTCATTTCTAACAGTGATTTTGGCAAAAATCACAGGGATTCTGGAAACTGTTTTTACATTTTCATCAATATATATTAGAATTATGGCAATCTCAGTGGACTCCAACCTGGGTTCAGTGTCAGAATTTTTGGGTTCTTAGAAGGTCCTCAGATTTATTGGACTAAATAAGCAATCTGTTTGTATATGTTATTTGCACACCCTAGTGAAACTTAATAGATTTTAAAACACCACAATATACAAATGCTTTCATGACAGATTTAAATAAAAACAAGGTAATATCCTAGGAAATATTAATGAAAACAATGCTGAATAGTTCATTCTGTTTATCAGACGAAGATCTCATAGATATTACTTAAAGTTTTCTTGCCCCAATGTCTTGTCTCCCCTCTTCCTCTGGCCTTAGTGGTTGTGACTGTTTGAAATTCTTCTGCACCCACTCCCAACCTCTACTAACTTAAATTGCTAGGCCATGCAAGAAAACAAGAATAGGATGGATAATGGGCTTTATAAATTGAAAAATTCTGCACTAATTAAAGTTGCCATTAATAAGTGAATCATATCGTTATGTCCTCTATGTTTCCATAAGTGTGGGATCAGAAGTCAAAGCGAGCAGAAGAACTTTACCGTTAAAGTTAAAACCATGTAGCTTTTTTACATGGCCCTCAGGTCTGGCATGCAAGTGTTTTCCTTTCAGATCAGCCCTTCATGTATTTCCAATTTTTAAGTTAGTCGTCAACATAAAAAGAAGGGAGAGTTCACTCAAAAACAGATTCACATCCTTTCTTGAAATATTAGAAAACCCACTTATAGCATGGCTCCCTGATGGTCTAGACGAGCCACCTATCATGAGCTTGAGCTGGGTGGGCCCTGCCCCATTCAGATGCCGTCTGTATGTACCTTCAGTCAGCTGGGCCTACGCTTCCTGCAGAAAATGTTATTCACCCAGGGAAAGTGAGGCTCCTGTTTTCAGTCCTGATTATGCTTTTACGGTTTTATATTCGTGTGACTGTTTCACAGGAATATGCTTATTCCTTTTCTGGTGAGTCACATATTACTCATATGACACATATTTCCAAGACTTGTCTCGTTCAGACCTGGCTCTGTTTACATAACACAATTGAAAAATTGCTATTTTTAAGGGTTAATTTGGTTAGCTCCTATTGGATTTACTGCTCTGCAGAGTCTTCTCTTGTCAGAATAACACAATAATAAAGACACCTTGCACCATTCACTTGCACACCAATAGTGACTTCCTATGATGTTATGACAATTGGGAAAATGAATGCACCATGTTTAGTGCAGTGTCTGGAATATATCATGAGTAATAATATCACTGGCATTAAATGTGTCTGCCTATATTGAACACATGAACTGGATGAAATCTGATGAAAATCATCTAATTTGAAATTTTGATAATTTTGGTTTCTTAACTTGGTTTTCTCAAAGTATCCCCCTATCAGAAGCTCCACAAAAGTAATTGCTATTTATTCAACCAATCAAAAATTATTTACTGACTATTAGGGAATGTTCTAGCTATGAGGGGAGCTGTATTAACCAACAGGCAACCTCTTGTCCTGGAGGTTTTTACACTTTAGCTGGGAGATAGACAGTAAACTGATAGAGCTACGTATTAATTCACATAGAGATAAAAGCCAGTAAGAAAAGTACAAAGGGGCACCTGGCTGGTTCAGTCAGTAGAGTGTGCGACTCTTGATCTCAGGGTCATGAGTTTGATCCCCACATTGGGTTTAGAGAATACTTTAAAAAAAAAAAAAGTAGAACAGAGTCAGGGCTACAGTAAGGGATGGGGTTGGCTGGAGGTGCTATTTTAGCTAAAATGTTTAAAATATATTTATTCTCATGTTTATTTGAGACTTCCTTTTTGCAGAAGCATTTTTTGTAAACATGGGACATGTCATGATAGCAGAATTTAATGAACATAGCTTGAAAGTAGAGGATGAAATGTTTTGTGGTGGTGCTGAGTTGCAGGGAAGAGCCAAGGTCAAAGAAAGACCAACTGAAGATTCAAGAAAATGGGCTGATTGATGGTTAAAGAAGTTCTGGAGGAAATGAATGACCCCAGAGGGCAGGCAAAGAGATAAGCATTGGACAGCCTGAGAAAACCCAAATACCCCAGTTTACCCTTTTCTGTGGGGACAAAGAGAAGTCAGCACTTTTTCCAACTGTGCATAAAATGTTAACCCCCTGAGTCAAGGGAGGCTCATCTTTTTTTCAATACTGACTCTCTTTTAGGGTATTACTATATTCATGTGGTTGTTACCCAAAAATATACTTATTTCATTTCCTATGACTCACACGTTACTCAAAAGTCATTCGTTTCCTGTTAACTTTGAGACTGCAGAGTCTCTTGAGGATATTTCTTGAACAGTTGTGTTAACCCCACAATGCCACAGCCCACATCATCCCTACAGCCCCGGGAATAGGTGCCATTTCCGAACTGGCTTTACTCAGTTCTGTTCTGGTCAGTTCAGCAAACAGGTCTCGGTGTTGTGCTAAGTGAAGGAGGAGCAGAGGGGAATAGGCTACCTGTCCTTGGAGATGAACTACAACAAGACTGATCTTCCCTGCAAGAGCCCCACCATGTCTGTTGTGGGGAGGATCCAGGCGTTTTCAGTGGGGCCTTGTTGATGGCACTCAATGATGGAGCTGCAAAGCTTACTGTCTAGTGTGGCCAGGATTGGGATTGGGACCTGGGGCAAACTGCAAAGGAAGGGTCCCGTTAAAGTTCACACCTCTGGCTCAGCTACAGCCAATTGTTAGCACGCAGAAATGAGGGGGTAGTTTTGCCAATGAATCTGATTTATTTCATTTCATTTTTATTTTAAAGAGAGCATGTGAGCAGGGGAGAGGGGCAGAGGGAAAGAAAAGGGGAGAGAGAGAATCTTAAGCAGGCTCCACTCTTAGCACAGAGCCCAATGTGGGGTTCAGTCCCACGACCGTGGGATCATGACCTGAGCCAAAATTGAGAGTCAGACGCTCAACTGACTGAGCCACCAAGCATCTGACTTTTTAAAGAAGAAACAGAAATATGACTTTTTATGCAAAATCTCTTTATTTGTGAACATTAGCAGTAAGAATTTTTAACAAATTGTTTTTAAACCTGAATGAATGTTTTAATGAAGGAAGACATAGAATCCATTAATGAGCATTGTGACTTTGAACAAGTCATTTTTTCCTGTATGGATTTGTTACCTCGGAAAAATTGAGTCCCATGGTCTGTGAGACACCTTCCAATCCTAAGATTCCATGTTTGTCACTTGGAGACCACAGCTGAATTGCTGATATGACAAGGTCAGTAGGTTATGGGACTGTGCCCACCTTACTCATGTAGGTCCCTTTAGTGCAGAACCAGAGCATGGAGCACTCTTGCCTTTCTGGACCATTAGCGAATATACCAGCAGGGAGCAGACACTTTCAACATCCAACAGACATTTATTGAGGGCTTGCTCTGTGCCAAGCCCCGTGCCAAGACCCAGCGTTCAGCTTCTTTATATGGATAAAGAGATTTATTATTTCCAACTCTGAAATGCAGGGCTCTTTCATTTCTGCCTATAGACTCTGAACTCTGGTCCTCCTTCTTCATTTAACAAATATTTATTAAGCATCTACTATATTCCTGGTCTTGTTCTACCCATGAACAAGACAGACACAGCTGTGCTTGTACCAAGTGAAATTCTGTGGGAGTTGGGAGGGAAGGAAGAAACAAACTAGGAACTAGCAAATCTGAAATTTATCAAATAGTGAGACATAGAAAGTAATGGTGACATGAGGGTTATTTCAGGCCTATGTTAGATTGAGTGGCCAGAAAGGGCCCATGTGAGAGGATGCTATTTATTCTTTGACCTCACTGATAAGAAGGAACTAGCCTTGGAAGACCTGGCAGAAGGGAGCATTCCAGGCAGAGGAAACAGCAACTGGAAAGACCCTGGGGCAGGAATAAAATTAGCATTTGGAGGAATATTAAAGAAGCTTGTGTGGCTGGAGCATACATTGGAGGGAAGAGGTAATAGGTGATATCAGTAGAGACTTTTAAAAATTATTTTATGCATGGAAGTTTTCTTTTCACCCAATTAGAGTATAATTTCTTTAAGAGAATTGGACCAATCTCTTTTTTGTCTTCTGTTTAGTTGATATTTAGTTAACTGATATGGCAAAGTAGAGTTAACATTTCAGTGTGGTTTGATTTAGGAATATTCAGAATGGGTGTGTCTAATAGCCTAGGAGGTTTGCAGGGGTGTGTTCTTGTCCAGCTGCTATTTGAGCAGTGCACGTGTGAGAACACATGATCTTCCCTTTCTTCCCAGCTCATCCATGTGCTGTTTTGACTGTGTGTCGCTTCTGAGCCAGAAGCCAACAGACCTCCATCTGGTTTAGGAGATAAAGAAGAAGGGATGTTTCCACAAGTCTTTGTAATTAAACCACCACCACCACAAGATGGCCTTTCTCCACCAAGTCTGGCACTTTGATGAGAGAAGGCGTGCCTATTCCCATCTCTGATAACTGCTTCTTCCCAGCCCCCTTCGTCTTCTGCTGCCTGAGAGATTAAAGGTGGTTGGAATGCAGGCTGGAGTAGTTCAGTGTTCTCACCCCTTCAAAGAAAGCACATGACATACTCCAGTCCTCTGCAGAGCAGCAGACCATCATGTGACTTGCACCACTTGATCCTTTGAGTTCCAGAGTTGAGGAAAAGGACATTGCAGATAGAACGATGTGTGCAGATATTTAGTTCTACCTTCTTTTTGAATTTCTAGGGGAAGAATACGTTCAGCAGAAAGGAGCTAGCTTCAATAATTTCATTTCTACACGTTTTAGGTATTGGGCATTACTTATGTTAGGATCTGGGACGCAACATGATCAGACTGCCCATCCATCTGGGGTAGGCATCGTGGTCCCTGAGTCTAGAGTTGCTTCTTAATAACTTGTCACATTGATATATCAAATTGTTCTGTCTCATGCACTTTTGTTGATGAATGCATTTTTAGTTCCTCATATTAAACTATCATTTACTCTTCTCTTTAATATATCCAAATCATACATAGTTTCTTCCAAAGAATAATTTTCTGGAATACAGCTAGTGTTTCCCCGTTCATAAAAGAGAACCACTTTTCTTTAAATTATCCACATTTAACATGGCTCATATAATATAGAAGTATATGTATGTTTGTGTGTGTGTGTGCACATGCATGGGTGCATGTTGATTACAAAAGCCGGGCCTAGAAAAAGCATTTTAGCTTCTTCCTTTCACTTGTGAAGGTTAGTCTTCCACTCATACGTCAGCCCCAGAATTAGAGCTTTACAATTAGAGTTGAATAACCGTTGGAAGATTCCTAGAAACCTAGATCATTGTGTGCATGTGTATGTGTGCACACATGCATATTAAATCTCTATGTAAGGGTTTTCCTCGTTTTCTTTTTAATGTTTATTTCTCTTTGAGAGAGAGGGAGACAGAGGATCTGAAGTGGGTTCAGCACTGACAGAGCCTGATGCAGAGCTCAAACTCACAAACAGCAAGATCATGATGTGAGTCGAAGTCAGCTGCTTAACTGATTGAGCCACCTAGGCACCCCTATACTATAAGATTTTTAAATAAATTGGACACATTGATTTCTGCCTAATAAAACACAATTTAGAAAACTGCTAAATGCTGGATGTGCAGCAGACCCAACTCCTGTTTCTCTTATTTACTATTCTGATAGTTTAGAGAATATTTTAAAGAGTTGGCATATTTGTTAGTGTTTTCCCTTTACTTGCAAGTGTTAAACAGGTTAGTGTTCAAAAGGCAGAGGAAACTACCTGTAGAAGTTATTCCAGCCTTCTAAATCATTTCTAGGAGTGTGTATGGATGTCATAATTTGTGGACACCCAACTGGAGTGATGTGTTGATGTCAAGGAAGCACAATTGTAAGCTCACCATCTTTAAAGATTTTGTTCTTAGGCTATTCAAAGTCATTATGTTTTCCAAATCACAAGACTTGATTATGCACAACAGCAGAAACATAGTCAATTTCATCTAGCTAAGGATGTTTACACTCAATGGAGACCTTCAGAGAAGGGAGGAAAAAAGTGATCATCATTTCATAATCAGTTTTGAATTTTGCATGCTTCATGTTTATGTATTAAACAGCATATGACACAATGCAGAAATATCTTGCTGTTCTGTTTCTTCAGGCTACACTGAACACAGCCTTGGAAGTCCAGAAATAATCTGGCTTTCCTAATGCAACTCAGGCTCATAAAACCAGGGTGTCTTTGTTGTTAATGAACAGCATCTTTTATAATCCGTTAGCTATGAAGTATGCAAGCATTGGGAATGCGTATATATGAAGGGCTGATGGCAATATGTTACCACACATCATTTGTTCTCTTGTATCTTTGCTGAGGGGACCCCGTTTTTATTCTACCTGCCTCATTTGCACATAAAGCCATTTGAAAAAGAAAGGAAGGAGGGAGGGTATGTTGAGTCCATCGATGTTATTTCTCATGGAACATGAGGCTTTGAGGAAGTGCAGGAGCAGGGTTGAGCGGCAAGGCTTGTATAGATGAAGGCAGGAAACTGTGAACTCAATGGGAGGCAAAAGTCTGCCAGACATCCAGTTAGAGAAGAATTTGTATCCTTTCTATTGGGGATAAAGCAAGCCCCCTGAGAGTTTGATGAATTGATCATTCGCACCATAGACTACCCTGTTTTATAAAAGTAACCACCAAGGTAGCTCTTGTGTGTCCTTGTCTAGATTGGGTATTACTGGATATTAGATGGTAGAGGCCTGAGGCTCTGGGAATGGAGAGAAATGGGATCACTTGGCATCTCTCTACCCTACCACATTGAGTTCCTGACCCCCTGGCCCCATAGGAGCCATCCAAAACCAGGCTCCCTCCAAAGTCAAGGGTCTTCTGTCTAATCTGGTCTCTCAACTTTTCTTTTATCCTCTATCTTGTCTGTTTCTCTGCTCATGAAGGAGGGTAGAATGTGCCCTGATGAAGATATGGAAATGTTGAATACAGCCAATCCAGATTACTTTACTGTTTAAAAGCTCCCTTGTAGATTAGATCATTTGCCCTCTTACAGGCTCAATGAGCTGCTTTTTCCATGTGTTCCTGTGAACAATGCCTATGTCATGGTCTCAGCTTGAAAGAAGGGGCAAACAAGGAAAAGAGAGAGCACACTTTGTTACTACAAGTTTTCAGGAGTCATATCAATGATGTAAATGCTGTTATCATCTTTTTTTCCTTTTTGAAAACATTTTATGTTTTTGTTCAATATTGAAGAGAGAAAATTATGCAGAAAATAGGTTGTAATGCTCAATGTTTTGTGTGTGATTCATAGGATAGAGAATAGTGTTAATATTTTAAATTATTGCTCAAAAAGATGCTGCTGTTTTCTGTCACACAAAGCTAATGGGTGAATGCATTCTGCTGGATGGCAGGGAGTTTCTGCTATTTTCCAATCTCAAAGATCAGACAGCATGCTAGGTATCCACGATACTTTCAAAAATGCATCAGAGGGCTATAACCTCCAAACCCCTGGCTCTAGATTAGGGGCTAGCAAATTTTCTTTCTCAAAATGGGCAGATAGCATTTTCAGTTTTGTTGCCCATACAGTCTCCCACATATTCCAATAAAACTTTGTTTGTGAACACTGATGTTGGAACTGCAGGTTACCTCCACGTGTCATGGAATATTATTATTCTTTTAATTTATTTCACCTGAAATGTAAAACCCAGTGTGAGCTCAGTGGCCATACAAAAACAGGTAGCAGGTCAGTCTGGGTGTTCATGATGTAGTTTGAAGAACCCTTTTCTTATCTATCCTGGGATGTTAGTGACATCTCAAGACAAACCAATCTTCACAATGAAGTCGGTATGTGGCGGCCCACTTTCAGGATGGAGTCGTGGGAGAAGGCAACTCTGCAGACATTTGCTGAATCTTGAAAGGATCTGTGAAGCACCCAGGGTTTCAGGAACCTCCAGCAGAGCCACAAAAAATTCTTCCCCTTGCTTGAAATGGTCCTGACACTGGAGATTATCTCTGAATTCCATTGAATATGCAGATGCTACCAACCTCTCCGTGGTTCCTCTCTGCCTCTTCCCACCTTCCTAAAATATCTGTTGGGCACATTCTGTTTGGAGCCCTTGGGGAGAAGTTGGGGGACACAAATAGGCAAGCAACACATGAGTGTTCACAGCCTGCGGAAGAGTTGGAGAGCTGAGTGGAGAATCTCACCCAGGTGAGCGGCCTGTTGGAAGGGATGTGTAGCCATCCACACTGCCCACCCAGACTTCATCCTCTGCTCACAGAATTTTGAGAACCAGTTCCAGCTGGATGACTCATGATTCAGGATGGGTTGACACTGAACCGTTGGTTCCTAGTCAGGAACTTGGGTTGGTGGGAAAGACCATAACTTCTAGACTATTCTGTATTTTAAAGATCCATCCAGAAAAGTATTACCAGACTCTGCTTTGAGCTGGTAACTGTTCTTTCTACAGCCTGGTGCAAGTTTCTGTCCCTTTGTCTGAGCCCCCAAATGCTGAATACCAGAAGCAATGCTCATGCCATCATTCTTCATGAGCATTGCCTTTGTAGAGCAGTATTCATGCACCATGAAAATCACAAGTTAAATCTCATTTTGAAAATTAAATCCCTGTGTAAATACCTTAAATCTTTAAGCTTGTTATAGGAATCCCATCATGAATTCTAGGCACAGCAGTATCTTTCACAGTGTACCATCACAGAACTACTCTTGGGTTTCCATTTCTTCATCTTTGAAATGATGGGGTTTGATTAAATGATCTCTGAGATTATGCAACTTATTCTACTGTTTATCTTTTATGTCAAAATATATTTTTAAATATTGGATTTCCTTGAGGTAGGGCATAGTTGTTCTCATAAGATGTGGTAAAAGATGGTAACATAACATACCCCATTATGAAACATTTACTATTTTCAGCAGACCCTCCAGACCACCAGTTCAGGCTATACCAGCCTCCCATGTCAGCCCGCATGCACCATTTAGGGATGTTAGCTTCTATCCGTGCTTCTCCTTTCACAGCTGCAGTATCTGTGAGATGAGTGGCGTTAGTTTGGGGAACAAAATGTACTGGCCAGGGGTGGGTTGCAAGACACAATTATGGGAATTATTACTCTTCTTACTTAGTATAATTATAGAGCATTTTTCTCTGAAGAGTTCCACAGAAAGGTTGAATCCATTGGGATTATTTATCCTAGAGAAGAGAAGAGCAGAGGGGAAGGGATAACTCAGTAACAGTCTGGAATGTTTGGAAGGCAATAGCCAACTGTTCTGTCTTCTCACTGAAGACAGAAGATGAAGAAACCGGTGAGAGAGGTCTAAATGAGATGTGAGGAATAGTGCCTTGCCACTAAGCATGATTAAACACCAATGTGAGTTCCTTCTGGACAGGTCTGGGTAGACTGGGGGCTTAGATGCCCTGCCTGGACCCAGACACCTCGCTCTCTGATTTACATTGCAGACACCTGGAACAGCCTATAGGATCCAGGGGACAGATTCACAGGTCTGGACTCCTAGGCCCCCACCATTCTGATAGATAGGGTAGGGTTAACACAGACATAATAGCCTGGAACAGGACAAGAAACACAATAAATGTTATCAGAAAGATGTCTGCAGCTCGAGAGGAAAGAGCTGGGCTTGGGTTTGATGGACTTTGCCCCACCTGGGCAATGCCTGGCCTGGGGATGGTGAAGATTTCTTATGCCAGCCTCACCTTCTCCACAGCATCAGCAGATGGGACCTTTCTCCCACATGTTAGGTGCCCAGCCTATATGTGGTGACTGTATAAATGAATGAATGCAGGAGAGAGGGAATAAAGAGATGTACAGTCAGTAGTGAAGAAACTCTTCTGGGCATTTCAGAGCCATGCCTGGTCCTTCCCCGACTGTTACTCCTCTCTTAGGTGCCATGTGCCCCCCTTGGGTGTCACACTCCCTTGGGAATCACTAGCACTGTGGTCAGCAGAGCAGGCTCTAGGGCAGAGGCCCAAATTCAAATGCCTCTGGGTAGCTCAGCACCCAAGGAGTGAAACAGACCAAGCAAAGTAAGACAGTTGGGAATACTCAGGGCTGAGGTGGATAGCCGTCAGTCAACACCAGGAAACTGGCCTAAGGGAAACAGTCCCAGAGTTGCCAGATCCTTGATTTTTTTTTTTTAAAACAAGAACTCTAGATTTTGATATGAAATTACTCAATCTTTAAATGTTGGCAACTAAAAATATTTTTAAAAACACAGTGAGGGCCAAGAAAACGTGTGTTTGTTATCTACCACCAGTGTGACCTTTCCTTTAGAATAATGTAGAATTAGATTCACAGCTTGACTATTTAGTTGCTGTTGACCTTGGCAAGTTATTTAACATTTCTGAACTCTAGTTTCTCTCTCACGAATGTAGAAAGATTTCTTCATAGCCTAGCTCTGAGGACTAAAAGAAGATATGTAAGAAATTAACGTAGTACCTTGCATGCAGAGTATTTAATAATTATTAAATAATAATAATAATAATAATAATAATAATGGCTACAATTATATTATTAGATTGAACCATATGAAAGTCCTGGAATACATATGGATTTGACCTATAAAGATGGCAATTTCATGTGGTTCAACATAATACTAATATAAAATCCTACCCCATATACATTTTTATTATTTTGCCATCATTATTAAGTTTACCTACTTACTCCCTAAACACATACTTATGATCCCCCCTCTCCTACACTCTTCTCCACAGCACCTATCCTGTTTATCATACCCAATAACTCATTTATTATATTTATGACCTGTATAGTCTACCCCACCTCTGCTGGTATATAAGCTTCACTTAAGGCAGAGATTTCCTGTAATTTATTCATTGTCTTTCTACCCACCTCAGCCCAGTACCGAGAATTATGTAGTAGGCTCTCTGCAAATATGTGTTGAATGAGTAGGCTTGTACACTGGCCTTCCCAAAGTTGAGTTTAGTCTCCTACAGACACTTTCCTCAGCCCTTACAGGTTTGAGGAAACTATTGATTAGAACTGTTCAAATAAAACATAAATGATGATGATCATCTTATGGTGAAGGGTTTTTGGGGTCTTTGACTCGAGCTCAAGTATAATGTAAGACTAGTGAAAAGTTGTGTAAGTATTGCTGACCCCAAATCTGAAAAACTGAATTCAATTAGTAAAATTAAAAATACCTAAATTGGAAGAAAAAATTGACCAGAAGCCTTCAATGAGGTTTTGTTCTGCTTTGTTTTTCTGGTCAAATACATGAGCATTTTATATGATGCCACATTTTTAAAAAGATGGAATGCATTTGCCCTTGGATAAAAGGAAATTCAGTTATCTCAAGATAACTCTCCTTGGCAGTACAGTATGCTTTCACTGTGTGTGTGTGTGTGTGTGTGTGTGTGTGTGTGTGTGCGCGCGCGCGCACGCATGCATACATATATTCAGTAGTAAAACTATTGTAGCAAAAGGAGTTAAAATCGTAAAAGGCAGTCTTGACTGGATTCCAGAGACAGGGGAAAATGGCGGTATTGTCTTTAGGAGGAATGTCAGAGTAGCCCGCATACAGAGGAAAGTGCTGATAAGCAGAATGACAAAAGCCAGTTTCATGAGTGATTCCCAGCAGCTAGGGTACACTCCCAGCTGATTGCCTTGCTATTTTCGGTATTCCACATATCATGACTAAATACACAAAGCTTGTCTGGAGGCCACAAATATGGTAAGTCAGTGGGTAATTCTGGGAGCTACTCTATCGTTTGTAAGGGCCAAGGCACCTTCCATGCTCTTGTCTGCCCTGCCCACTCCCTAGTTCACTAGCTAAGAAAATTTTGAGCAGCTCCTACCTTTTACCAGGAGATAGGGAAAACCTTTACATTTCCCAAGGCAGATATTTTTAGACTCAATGCTCAGTCCAAAGTGTTAACTAATTGAGTTATCAAGTTTCATACTTGGCCACAGAGAATGGCAGTGGAGGAGGGAGAGAGCTTCCCAGAACAAGTAAGCCTTTACAGTTTCCGAATGAAATGTGTTTTCCTTATAGAAATGCTGCTTGGGCCTGAATAGTTGTGTCTTTTACAAAATGTGCGTTGCCAGATAGGAAGGAGGCTAGCCTATGTGCATCATGGATCGCCTGAGTTCAGTATGTGTAGGACAATGGGCTGTCCTTTCTTTCTGTTTTGCTTGGATCCGGACTCTAGGTACGTTTTGTCTCTGATGTAATTTGGAGTGTGCTGGGCTCAGGCATGTCTGAAGAAGATGCTTAATGAAATGCAAAAAGAATTTGAGGAGTTTGGGGTCCTGGAAGGGCATAGTGGACCCAAGAATGTAAGGTTTAAATGTTCACACTTTTCTCAAGAGAAATGTGAGAGCTTTAAAACTCAGCTTTGTCTGGTTTATTAATTTACAAGGGGAAGTATGGAATCTTACTGTTGGGAAGGAAAACATTGTAGAGTTAAAGTTTGTTTTTAGAACTCATATAAGTGGCAGATGGGGGATGGGATGTATTTGGAAGTTGGAAAATGTAATTTTGTTTTTGTTTCACTAGAATTGCACATAATATAAGTATATCATCTCATTTAATAATGTTAAAGAATTAGCATAGTAAGCCATTGTCCCCTTAAGGGATACTGGATGGGTATTTGCTTGATGTGTGTAAAATTTTGAATGTTTGATTCTGAGGGATTCATAAAATACGATTTTGATTATGGCACAGTTTAAGGTTTCATGTAATCTCTCTACCCGTGTCTTTTCATTTAGCACCAATTTATCTACTTATGAGAACACACATATGTTCATATATGTACTTTGCTATTAATACAACATATTAAATCCTGAGCACCAGATGAACATTTTGTATGCAATACTTAGAATGCCCAGAAGAAGACATCATAAAAATGAGGACATTGGTGCTAGTTCTCACATCAGGCAGGCAGACATGCTAATGGTTTTGAGAAAAGAACTGTCATTTCATAGTGTTACAGAAAGCAATTCAGATAACTCTCACAATTTTGAACTTTATTTTAAATGGATTCAGTTTTAATCTTTGTATTCTTAGAAATAGGTTCAGCTCTTAGCGAAGAATATTCTTTTTATGCACTTTACTGAATATTGCTGTATTCTGCAGTAGACATGTATGAAATTTTAATCTCTGTGAGACTTGCAAACATTTTGTGTGCCTCAGAGAAAGGCTTTTTCAAATTAAACTTGAGATTTATTATAAAGATATAAACATTGTTGTGAATTCCAGACATTAGTGGTGATTTACTAGTAATGTAAGCATACTGACAGATGAGTCCTAAAAATCATATTATGTCACTCTAAAAATAATCAATTCATCCATCAAAAATTTTGAGCTATATTGAAGGTTGAATTTCAAATGTGAATTCTGTTCTATTAATTATGGAACTGAAAACTTTGCATAAAATCAGAATGACATTTGCTGATGACCTAGTGAGACTTGGCTTTGCAAAATACTAATTGCTAAGAAGTTTCAAGCTAAGTGCAAATATAACAAATCTTAAAGCATGTACTTGAGAAGTTTTGGCCTCTAAGAATTGATGAGTTATTAAAAAAGAAAAAGATCTGAGATCCAAAAGGAAAGCTCAGATAAAAGCAGACCATCTTGTTTCTGCCTCGTGTCAGAATATATCAACTAAATGGTGAGAGCATTTGATCTCGGCCCATATGTGCAGCATTTTCTGTTTTGGTGGGCATGCTGTTTAAAAAATGTGTAATAAAATGACAGACTGAATTTGAAATTATCCTGCCCTAAGCAGTGACTCTGGAAGGGTACTGACCCGACACAGATCACACAGAAGTCCCGACACAATAGAGAGTAGCATATACTATTGCTGTCCTGGGTTTAGTTGGACAATGAATAAGAATTATTCATCTCCTGGTTTCGCCTCTGACTTGAATGGAAGACTGAACAGTTTGTCTGCATGAGCTGAACTATGGACAAAATCCTTGCAGAGAGGGTATAGTAGATAATTACATTTTCACAAATGATCATTAATACCTCCTGCTACTTCTATTTGGCTTGTGGTTTCTGTAATATTGTTTAGAGATTTTCTACAGGATTGCTTAGTCTGTGTTTTGGGAGAAACTTTCTGTGATTTTACAACTTGTAATTGGGAAACATTTGCAGCACAAACCTTCTAGAAAGGCAGAGTGTGTGTACCTCTGTCAATTTTAGAAATTCTCAAGGGTTGTTAATCAAGTCTTTATGAAATAACTAGTTTTGCCATAAATGATTGATTAAAAAATTAACTCTTAAATAATAATCAAGCCCCCAAAAAAGCTAGACTTTGAGCAAAGCCCAAATTTAATATAATTTTAATGTGCATTTCAGAGGCAGCTAATAAGATCTTTCAATAGCTGTGAATTATTTTTAAATCCTTTAAAGTTGCTGTCATACCAAATAGAAGTTATTGGTATCACTTCATTTTCTATCTTCAACTCAGATGGGTTATATTTTGTATGTCTGATTTTTTAAGAATGTGTTAATGAATACGTATTGAATCCATAATTTTATTGTTGATGATTTTCACTTTAGGAAGCATAGGGCAAGTGGGAAAATTCATCTAGTCAAACTCAAGAAAGGAGTCACAATACCTTTTTGCTGCTGACACTATCTGTACAGTTTCTTGTTTTAAAATGGAAACTTTCAGTTATATAGTAACTATGGTATTTACTTACCAACTACATGTGCTTTTTTTTATGTGACAATGTGAAGATACTACCTCTTCTCAGTTATAAATATAGATGATGATCAATCCTAAGCAACGTTTATAAGACAGAAGAGAATTTAAAATCTAAGTGTCCTGCCTTTTTAACAGTCACTCTTCTTTATAACACTAAGGCATTTTTAGTCACAAAGTAAAAATATATTTGCCAATTCTTTATTTTAATGCAAATATTGATGTGTTTTACTACAATCCCCCAAATATATGGCAAACGCTAGTATTAAGAATGAAATCATGTCTTCTAATTGGACTACTGATAAATATATTATTAGACTACACAACATGAATTTCAGAGCATGTCAGGCAAATACCTACAGTTACTAATTAATCATTTATTAAGCATATAAATCAATAAAGACTTTAATTCTTTTATTTTAGGAGACCTTTTTTACTCCCACATGAAATACAGATCTAAACAGACATTTCAGATAGATACTCTTCCAGATAATAATGTTGGAAAGTGAGTGCATTTTTCTTTGGTCAAGTGACAAGGAAGCTATGCAATTAATTTAAAAAGTAGAAGTTGATAACGTTAAAAATTGCTTTGTAAAATCTGGGTACGCGTCAGCTTTTAGTCTTGAATTCTTGATTATATTATGTTCCAATTCAGCATCATTCTGATATGTTATTGACTTATATATTTCCATAATTCAATGACTATTCTGCTGTATTTTGAAAACACTTGTATCGATAAGGTAAATTCTATACTTTGAGTCCTGTAGCTTTTCAAACACAGACTGTGTCTTACTCATCTTTTGATCCTCAGAATTGGGCACATATTGGGCACTCAATAAATATCTGTTAAATATTTTTAAACAAATCCTTATCTCCGAAGAGTGTACCCGCTCATCAAAAGTAATTGCTCAAGAGTATTTTAAGCATCTCATCAACAGAGTATTTGAATGAAATTGAAAATAAACAGATATTATGTAGCTGAAAAGAAGCCAAAACTGTTTAGTAAACTAGATTTAAAATAATGTTTGGCCTTCTAGTCACCATTGGTCTTCTAAGACACACTATTTCTAAATGTTTAAATTATTTGAAACAGGAAAATTTACTAGCTAACTTTGCATTTTAGTGACCAAAATTAGACTATTATTTCCAGTCTAGAATTTTCCCAGAATACAGGATTCATATCTATAATTGTGTTTACACACTAATGACAGATTATCTATAAAGAATTCTCATGTTGGGGCACCTGGGTGGCTCAGTCAGTGACTTCGGCTCAGGCCATGATCTCGCGGTCCGTGAGTTCGAGCCCCGCGTCAGGCTCTGTGCTGACAGCTCAGAGCCTGGAGTCTGTTTCAGATTCTATGTCCCCCTCTCTCTCTGACCCTCCCCTGTTCATGCTCTGTCTCTCTCTGTCTCAAAAATAAATAAACGTTAAAAAAAATTAAAAAAAAAAGAATTTTCATGTTATCTTTTTGAGATGGTGGCACCACTTGCAATGAGATAGGCTCTTAATTTTTCATGTGTCCTTTCCAAGGACATTAAGTTGATGTTCTGGGGATGGTTATCCTCTGGAGAAGTGTAATAGCATCAGAGTATTTGGAGTACTTGGGCACTTGGAAAGAGCCAACATATGAAGAGGTATATGGGCACTTGGAAAGAGCCTACATATGAAGAAGGCCGAAGTAAGGTAGTGAATAGGAAATAAGTACGTATTTGACAGATGGGAGAATCCATAATTTTATTGGCAATAAAATCAGTAAAGAGGTACAATTAGAGTAATCCTGGTCCATACTTTGCAAAAATAGCAGCACTGCACTTATTCACACTCTGTCTTCCTGCTCAAGCCTGTTGGCCAATTATTCTGTTAGGAGGTAGTAGGCTTCAATTGACAGCTTTGCTGTAGACCAGCCACTCTCCAAGTGTGGTCCAGGAACCCCTGGGTATTCCTGAGACCCTTCCAGAACCTATGAGGTCCTTCCTTTTCTAACTACATTATCTATCTGAGGCTGGATTCCTTTCACGTACTTGAACCAAAACAACACATGGCCAAAGACTGAATGCCGCAGTAGATATGAGAATCTAAATATCTTCTGTTGTCAGGCATTAAAGAGATTTGCAAAACTAAAACAACACCATCCTTCTCATATTTTTGGTTTGTTTTGGAAAACATTATTTTCCATAAGATAAATATTTTATGTTATGTAATGTGTGTTATTATTTTAAAATAAATTATATATTTAATTATCAGTTTTATGTTCTAATATGATAAATAGCAATTCAAAAGGTCTTTGGGGATCCTCAATAATATATAAGAGTGTAAAGGGACCCTGAGACAAACAAGTTTGTGAACCACTACTCTAGACAGAATGCAGTGTGAACCTTCTTTGCCCTGGATTGTATCCTTAGCTTAGTTGCTGAAAGCACTGGTCAAATAAGGTCAAATTCATATATTCAGTCCCTGTGTGATCAGTTATGTGCACTTGACTCTCATGGTAATCATGATAGGCAAGGAAGCTAAAAAAATTATGACATTTTAAGGTGATAATAACAAATAGTATTAATTAAAGACCAACTGTGCACCAGGCCGTTTCTAACTAACTGCTTTGCATATATTATTTCCCTTAGTCTTATCAAAGGCTGTACATGTTAAATTTTACTACTATTCTCATTTTACAGATGAGTAAACCAAGCTACAGTGTATTTAAGCCTCTTGTCCAAGGACACATAGTTTGTAAATTGTGGAGACATGTTTCGAATGCAGACATTTTGGCTCCAGAGTCTGAACTCGGAAATCATCAAAGTATATTGATTTGCTCATAGAAAGTGTTAGATTAGATCTAGCTCCAAAAACTTAAAAAATACATACAGCATTCTACCCCTAAGTCAGCACCTTCATCTTCATACATGAAAGACAGCTTCTTAGATATGAGTGTTTATTCCCATGATCCTTGCAGTATGTCTTAGCTGTTTGATTATAATATAGCTGAACATTTCAAAGTCACCCACCATGTTGTAACTACTGCACATTCTAATGGTTACCTTAACTTTGGGATAAAGTCTACTCTTATATGTTGAACTTTAAGTAATAAAAGATAACATCCTTCTTTACATTTACCATGTGTTTTCATTGTATTTTTTGAAGTTTTAAAAATTTCTTTATTTTGAGAGAGAGCGCATTGAGCATGTGAGCAGGGGAGGGGCAGAGAGAGAGGAGGGAGAGAATCCTAAGCAGGCTGTTCGCACAGAGCCCCCAGGCAGGGCTTGAAACCATGAGATTATGACCTGAACTGAAATCAAGAGTTGGACACTTAACCCATTGAGCCACCCAAGTGCCCTTCATAGTATTTTTTAAAAGACCTCTTGCACATCTGGGCATTACTTGCTCTTTCTCTCTCTCTTCCATTTTATTGCATTCAATGTAAATACGTTGCATCTTCTAATTACACATCTTGTTCAGGAAAATGTAAATGACACCTGGATATTATTTAATATTCCCAAATCATTCTATCTGTAGACCTACCCATATATTTCTGACTTCACTAGTGACCTAAGCTTATTTTAAAATATGGTTTTTTTTTTATTCATTCAAAGAACTTATTTAGCTATATTTTCACCGAGGGGTTCTAAAATCCCTTTGTTGATGATAGGGTCGAGTAACAATGAAAAATTAAAATGGAAAAAGCAATAGCATTTTGGTATATTGGTGTTATTGAGTCAGTATGAAACTGTGTTCCCCACAATCCCCCCCCCCCAAAAGCAAATAGTTTCATTCCAGCTGCACCATCTGGCACACAACATTTTAGGATGGTAAATTCAAGAACCCTTCATCTCACTAGCTAATGCCTCTTCTCCCTCTGGTGCCATGGACCTCACCCTTCAATTCCTCTGGGCTTTTATCCCCAGACCTCTAATTATCTGACCAGGAAGCTAAGTCCAGTGTATTGTGATTTCCTGGCTGATCCCCACCATACAAGGTATATTTATGCAGTGGAAGAAACTATGTATATTCACAATATTAAGTCTATCCACACTAAACACCAAGATATTTTATTTTCTAACCTCAGAAAGAAAAAGAAAAAAAAAACTGTTGGGAAAGTGTTCATCTATTCAAGTAAACACTTTCTCTTTTCTCCTGATACCTAGACCAATTTTAGCTTATCACTGTTTTCGGTTGCTATATTTAAGATGTGAATAGTTCGCTGGATTAAATATTTTAGGACTCATGCCAATACCTCCTACATAATAAGGATCCTTAGGCATGAAGCCCTGTTCTGATTCATAACATACCAAATAAATGGAAAAATCCCAAACAGTTGATGTGTCTTATATAATCTACCATGTGTAATGCCAGAAGTAACTGCTATGTATTTCCTAAGTGGTAAGTAGCAATACCTTCGTATTACAAGATGCATTTCTAAGGGACTCTGCAGTTCTTTGTGGTTTAGCCAAGTTGTGCAACAACTTGCTGCTTGTTTTAATTTTTTTAAGTTTATTTATTTGTTTATTTGTTTGTTTATTGAGAGAGAAAGAAAGAGAACGTGGCAGAGAGGCAGAGAGAGAAGGAGAGAATCCCAAGCAGGGTCCGCACTGTCAGTGCTGAACCTGATGAGGGGTTCAAACTCACAAACCTGAGTCGAAATCCATAGTTGGACGCTTAACTGGCTGAGCTACCCAGGCACCCCCTACTGCATGTTTTATAAAAAAAAAAAAGGTATACACAGACCCCCAGATTTCAGCTGCATAATACTACCCGACTGGGGCTCAGAACAACTTCATTTGATCTCTAAAGAGACAAAGCTGTCTGTTTCTAGCCCTCATCATGCAGCATGGGTCACAATGTTTAGACGCATCACCATGCCGCACAGGATGCATGAGATAACTGTGTATGTAGGGAGTTACAAGATGAATGGTAGTTTGGGGAAAAGAAGGGGGAACAAGTAGACATTGGAGATCCTACTCTTTATTGGAGTGTGGCAGGAAAATCTTCAGCCAAGAACTTATACTAGTTCAAACCATAAAATCATCAACCGCTTCCTTCTTGCTCTTGTACCATGAGGTAGGGAGAACATAAAATCCAGGAATCCTGATTTCTATTTTCAGCAATTTCATAACTAGTTAAGCAAATCATACTTCTCTTTGCTTCAGTTTCCTATTTGTACAGTAGAGATGATGCAGTAATCTACCTCAAAAACCAAAATGTGTTTTTAAAAAAAGAAATGTACATTTTTTTGTAATACAAAGCAAAGCTCTATATTAAGCCAAGATTTAATCATTACTATACTGAATCTTTACTTTCCAGTTTACTAGTTCAGGGCTATGTCTCTTCAGATTATTTAGTACATATTGTTGAGGTGAATCAAGGGCACTTCCATAAATTACTCTCCTGCTCTACCAATTATAAAAAAAAAAACATGATGGGGGTGCATGTCAACTGATCTTTCCAGGGGTGGGAGAGCCTGATCGCTTAAGACAGCCACTTCCTCCAGTGAACAATGGAGTACGAATTATGCCTCAAGTATTTTATAGGCAGCCTTGCTCATGGGAGAGTAAAAGAGAATTTCTCAAAAGACATGTTCATGTGGGAAATAATTAAGACAGATGAACTAGATGAAGCATAGCAAGAGAAGAGAAGGGATGACTGATAATGAGAAAGTTTAAGACCCCAGTGGCTCTATATTTTTTTGTTCAGCATTTACCTTTTGCCTAATGAATGGAAAAGGCTTTCAGTCATATGTTTTGGAGAGCCTGGCATCCACCAAATTTACACGTTACAAACCAACATTAACTGCTAACTACTTTATGCAACCTTCAATTAGATTCTTGTTTTACCTCTTTGGGGAAAATAATTCTCTGAAATAAAAATGATTACAATTTCCAAAGGAGCTAAACCTTCCTCATGTTAATATTCCATTTTTGTGGATTAAGGTGGGGGGAAAAAAAGGAAATTCTCCAGGGCTGTTATATGTTCTGAATTGTTGAGCACTGAGAGAGCTGTTGATAGACTTGCTTTTTTTTATTTTTCTAAAGCAACGTATTACCATTTCTCTTGTGCTTCTTCATCCCAAGAGATAACCAGAAACATGTCCAAACACAGCAGAGATATCAAACAAGCCTGCTAATGAATCCAAAAAGATACATTTCAGAAATGATTTCTCCATCTCTGGCTGTCTTCCAGGTTTATTTATTTATTTGGATCTTTATATTTCAGAATAACAAAAGCTAAATGTTTTATGAATTTTAAGGTTAATGTGTCCCTGCTGCATAACTTTACTCATCTGCAAGTGAAGACAAACTCACCCTGTACTGAAATGTCCTTGAATGGAATGAAATGAAGAGATCATGTTGTTTTCACTTTAAATGTCAAACATATTTTGGCTCAGGAGCCACACACCCCTTTCTACATCTTGTGTTAGGTACTTTGGCTAAAATGGAGCTTTCATTAACATTTTTCCATTTGTGTTCATTTGGGAAAACACCACTTATTAATTCGCTGTGAGAGTACTTTCACATTGTACAGTATCAGGGAGGAACCCACTTGTCATTTAATTGAACCATTCTGTGCATTCCTGACATCATACATACCATTCTGCATCTATATACAAGAGTGTTGGGACATAATCTGTGTCCACATCCCCCTAAGGTACTCTGCAACGTCTATAGTGTAAGGAAAGTGTTTTAAATGAAAGTTTTCGGTCAAAGTGGTTTGAAATTCTGTCCCAGGCTACTACGAAGCAGCACATTAGATTACTATATTGACCACATATTAGGACATACAAAACTCTCCTCTCCTGATACAAATGGCCTTACATCCCTTGAGGCGTAGGCGAAACTAGCTCTTTGAAATCTTTATTTATGTTCCCAGAAAATTTCAGACAAACTCAAATAAACCCTGTTTTACAGCTGAACAGAATCGACTTCACGTTGAGAAGTATTAGAAACACCCACCCACCACCAATACCCGATGTGCTTTTTTTTTTCCTATGGGAAACATGTTTCTTCTCTGTATTTATTTTTATTTCTAATCAGTCTCCAGGAGAATTTTAGGTCTCTGAATTCTGGGTGAGAAAAGACACTGCAAGGGGCCTGGATTCTGGGTCTTCCTTTTGATGTAAACCAGATCATAGTAGACAGACTTGATGAGAGTGGGTTTTATCAGCCTGGCAAAGTAAATCCTTAAAAACACTGTCTTTATAAAAACAAAAGCCTTCCAGCACTGTATTTATTTTTTTAACTGGTTCCCAGTTCCCTCTACTTAAAGATAAAGATGGAAATGTTGTTTTGCCTTTCAGTTTTAGAGGGGCCGCTGTGCGCAGAAGCCCTGGCAGATCTGAAATGTGCAACAGCAGGGGCCTTGCTGGCAGAGGCCCCAGTGGAAAGATGGTAACCATGCCTAACATGTGTTAGGGGACAGTGACCTCATTTTCAGGGATGAACTAAGGTTAGTTCCAAGCAAAGTCCTTACAAACAAAGGCAGCCTTGTAGCAATGGGAAGGAATCTGTGGAGGCAACCCCTGTCCTTTGGGTGGTTTTGATAGAGATGATTACAAATATAGATAGTCTTTGGAAGCATTTCCCTTAATGCTTAACTAAGCCCTCACCCCCTCTCTCACTCCTCCCATTGCTGATTTATAGGTGGAAACCCACTGGTTTATTTCCAGTAACTAGGTAGCAATTAAATCAAAAAGAATGAAATCTTAATAATTCAAGATCTTCCCTAACTAGAAGGGTTCTAGTTTTTTTTCAAGCACTTGCAATACAAAAGACACACACACAAAATTCCCTTTTGAGATCTCTGCACCTCACCCCCCAAAAACACATACCTAAAAAGGACTTATCTGCTACGATAAAGACCTAATAATACCCCTGGGTGGGGAAGGGGGGGCGGGGACCAGTCTCCTAAAGATTTGCGGTTGTTTGTTGACAGGAGACAGATTATCCCATGAATGTCACAGTTGTTGTAGGTTGCGCAATTGGTCACATTCTTTTGAAATTGGTCAGAAATTAGATCACTGTGCAAGATATCTATAAAATATCAGCACACAATATCATACTCTAAAATATCTGGAAACTTTGAGAGGGCACTATCTGAATGGCCATGTCTCTGGGTATAAGCTATAATTCCACTCTAGTCTAGTGGGTTAAAAAAAATCCCTCCTTTGTTACTGCCTCCCCCCTCACATGCTTGAGTAGCCCTGTGGCTCCATGTCCAATCCCAAAGCCTTAAATTTGGAAGAATGTGACTCTCAAGCTATTGTTTTATCCCACATAAATATACCAGTCTTAGATTTTGAGGAGTTCTACAAAGCAGTTCCATTTCTATTTCAAAACTAAAACTGACATTAAATCACAAATTAAGGAGCAATAGCACAGAGGACGTTGGGATTTTGATAAGTAGCCCCCATACTGTGCAAATCCCCTTCCTGATTGAGAATAATTTACAAATCTGTATTACTTTGTTCACCAAAAATTACTGCTTGATACTACCAAGGAAAGCCTTCCATCTTTCACTTCTGGGTACAAAAGTTTGCTTTAAATGGGGGATATAGAAGAGTAAAAGAGAAGGGTGAAAGGCAATTATGAAAGCCAAAATTTAAAAATCTTAACATTCTCTTATGTGAAAATAAAAATCTGTCAGCAGACCTTCAGAATGCCTCTCACATTGTTCTTTTCCATCCTCCCTGCTATCCCCCCAAAGTATCCATATCACATACAGCCATATTTGGTTTTTTTTATGGCAATGTAATTAACATACAATGTTTCATTAGCTTTAAGTGTACACCATAGTGATTCAACAATTCTATACCTTATGCTTTGCTCACCAAGATAAGTGTAGTCACCATCTGTCGTCATACAGTGGGATTACAATATCATTGACCATATTTCCTACTTGGCTTTTCACCTCCATGACTTATTTATTCCACAAGTGGAAGTTTGCACCTCTTTTTCCTCTTTCTCTATTTCAGCCATCTCCCCCCACCCCTCCCCTCTGGCAACCACCAGTTTGTTCTCCTCATTTAAGAGTCTGGTTTTTGTTTGTTTCTTTGTTCATTTGTTCTTTAGATGTTACATATAAGTGAAATCATATGGTAATTGTCTTTCTCTGTCACATAGAGCTGTATTTTTACTCTCACCTAATTCTGTGGTGCTCACGTCTGGTTGCACATTAAAATCATTTGAGCTGTGTTTATTAAAATGTCTCATCTCAGACCAATTGATGTCTGGGGGTAGGGTCTGAGTGTCTCATTTGTTTGCTTGTTTGTGTAAGTCTTCCCCTGGAGATCCTTGAGGCATAATAAATTAACAACCAGTGACCTATAGCTCTTTTTGTCTCCATTTTCTTCTACATGAAGCTGCTGTCAACTAAGTAGGCTAAAACATAGATTTAAAACTTTCTTCCCACTCATCAAAACCCTGCACTGTGTCCTGATAGCTTTGCGATGAAGTTAAATCAAATTTAAATGCCATTCCAAACCTTCTGTGAACTTCTCCTTTACCAATCTCTCTAGGGGCCTCCCCTTTTCAATAGATTGTCTATTTGCCATTCCTGAAACCTCCCCATTTCCATATTTCTGCCCATTTTTCCTTCCTTCTTTTCTCCACTGACTTGGTCCCCTCTAGAATTCCTGCCTCTCTTCTTAGTTGTTTTCCCAGCCATATTCAGTGTGCAGAAATGGCTCTTCTCAATAGCATCTATAGACTTCATCATCTTCTTTAGGATCTTCTACCTTAAATTCTCATTCCACCTGCTGTCTCCAGCCTTCACAGCTAGATTATAACATCATTGAAAGCAATAACTGTATCCTCAAGGTTGAGGCCAAGTAGATATCACTGCTTAACTGCCAGATATTGAACCCTGTATTGAATATGAATCCTTAATCCTCATGATGGAATAAATAATGTAATACTCACTTTGAAGATTTGTTTTACTAGTTAGAAGAGATATAAGATTTATTTCTTGAAGACCCAGACTTGTGAATTCATGATCCACACAACACCATAGTGAGGTTGAGAATGTGGATTTAACTAAACAGATTTATTTATTTTCTGATATGTCTGCATAGATATGCTGGTTGGCATTCACATTTGAATTGGTGCATCCAATGTGAGAAAACTAAAAAATTGCTGCTCTTCCTGGGCCATATTTTCTGAGGTATGACCAGGCAACAGGTCTGTTAGATCTGGCCATCCAGATCATTCTTCTGCATGTTTTTATTAGAAGAAGTTTTGTTAGAGGTGTCTTACAATCTTCTTGAAATTAACTTCTTGAGAAGCAGAAAACAAGGTTAACAGATGGCCTTTTATATAGCAAAATTTATATCAGTAATTATTTGGTTAATTTAAAAAAATGATTCATAACCAAGAACACTAAAAGGTACATATATTTGGTAAATATTTGAGTGTTACCTTAAGTCACATACATGTGCATCCATTTGCCCAACATGGATTTAAAGATGAAGACTTTTCTCAGAGTATGGATCCCCGACTATAATTCTCGTTGGCCTTCCATACCATAAATGCTCTTTCTAGGAGTCCCACTTTTCATCTCTTTAATGGAAATCTAGAGATTAAAGTAATCTGTGAAATAATCTGAGTATAGAATCTTTCTGGATTTTTCTGATTTTTATTTTAGCCCCTTAAAATCCTCTCATTCCTATCTGATTTAGCAGGAATATTTTTAGGAACTTCTTTCTACTATGTCTTTCCAAAGTATTTAACTTAGTTTTCATAAAAGTATCCTTTCTCTGCATTGTTTTAAAGTTTAAATAATACCTAATTCAATTATGTAATTACAACAACCAGGACCACTGGTCTAAACATGTTAGAAGAAAACCACAACTGACTACCAGTAGGAGTAGGGGTATCTATTTGGGAGTCATCCTGTGTTGGACAAAAGGGGTGAAAAGAACCCCTTTATTGGTGAAGAGAACAATGACCACATTCCAGCAATATCTGGAAAGTTCTAGCAGAGTACCTGTCACTCCGATGACTCTAAATAAACGTTGCTGCTCTTTTTCTCTTTCTTTACTCAAGGAACATGAGTTCTTTTATATTATTCTGGAACATTTAGCCAAGGAAGCATTAGAATTGGGAATAAGGGCAGAGTTCTTTTTTTTTTTTCAACGTTTATTTATTTTTGGGACAGAAAGAGACAGAGCATGAACGGGGGAGGGGCAGAGAGAGAGGGAGACACAGAATCTGAAACAGGCTCCAGGCTCTGAGCCATCAGCCCAGAGCCCGACGCGGGGCTCCAACTCCCGGACCGCGAGATCGTGACCTGGCTGAAGTCGGACGCTTAACCGACTGCGCCACCCAGGCGCCCCAAGGGCAGAGTTCTAAAACCAGGTAGACGTGAATTCAAATCTTGCTTCTGCAAGTTTCTAGAAAACTGCCCTTGGGTAAATTATCTAACCTTTTTCATCTGTAAATAGAGATGATAGTAACACAGATTTTACAGACCTGTGAGAATGAATTTGGGGTGATATACAGAAAATGCCCCACATATTAGAAGTGTCCAACACTGTTAGTTACAATACCATGTTATTAGGTATCAGAGCACTTAAAGACCTCCTGATTCATAAAACACAATAGACTGCAGGCCTCACCTGCATACACTTTCTGACAGTTATTACTGAAGCAGATACATTGCTCCACAGGTGATCCCAGCAACCATCACAAAAATAAGGTGCTTTGCCTAAGGTGAATTGGGAAACCAGAGTAATCTCAGACTCGCTGAGCATCACCCCTTTTATCTTCTCTTCAAGTGTGGAAGAACCCCTAAGTCTGTCCCTGGACTCTTACCTTTCTTTGGTGAAATGGAGAAACAGCAAGGAAGAGCAGACTTTTTTGGTTCCTAATTAAGTTTCTGTAGGATTTCGCTTCTTAAGGAATAATTAGAGCATTGGACCATGCAAGGGATCAGCATTTCTTGGTTCAGCATGTACTGGGATTCTGTTAGGTAGAACTCTGTCCTGAATAAGACAAGCACCTGCCCAAAAAGACATTACTGTCCATCTTGATAGACTCACTGGATCCTGAGCAAAACAGAGCACATGCTGTAGGAGTCCCAAGGTCAGGGGAGGGGTGTCATATCTGGTATTTGGGGAGAAAATTGCACAGATGAAGTGACAGTTGAACTGGTCCTAGGACTTAGTTACTACACCTGTTGACAGGGGAGAGGGAGTGAGGTCTACTAGTCAGCAGAGAGATGTCCTGGATGACATCACAGTGACAGGATATTATGGGGCCTGTCTAGAAATAATAAGTGGGAGAAATGAAAAGGTGTCTAGATTGCTGTCAAGATCAGTATTTGTGTTTTTGGTTTGGGTTGGAAGTGTTTGTTTGAGTCAGGATTTAAAGGGCCTTGGAGGCTATGCAATAGCAATTGAATACTGTGATTTAAAAGCAGAAACATTTTTACAAATGAAGCTTGCCATCAAACATCAACATAAAAAGTAGATACTAGCCTATCTACTTGGGATGAAACTGCAAATAGGCATAAGGAAATCAGCTTACTTCGCCTCACTCTTGATCTTAGTTTGTCTGCTAGGGCCCCACGGAACCACTGGTATTGAGGAAGGAGCCTGGGTTTTTATCAAATACTTATGGCTTTCAATCCTTGCTGCTTACTTATTAGCTGTGTGACCTTGGGCAAGCCACTTACTTTCATGAAACTCAGTTTTTCACATCTGCAATGCAGGTTCCTATCTTGATTGAATTTTTAAGAAATAAACACTAACAATGCATGTGTAAAAATTGCATATGTAAAATGCTTAGTGGAGTCTGACCTATAGTAGGCATTCACTAAATTGCACTTACTGTTTTTGTCATGATTTTCTCAGAACCCTCAGTGGCTCCCCAGTGAGCTCCTGAATAGTGTTCGGTGCTCCTGGAATATTCAGCTAGGTATAGTGTACTGGCTACAACCTCTGAGAGGTTTTCAGAATGATCTGGGTATCACATGGCTAGGGCCTGAACTGGGCAATTAGAACAGGGTGAATAGAAAAAAAAAAAAAAAAAAAAGAAAAGGTTAAGCATATTCCCAGCTGTAAGGAAAGCTAAAATGTTAGGATAATGATAAAAATAAGTCCTTTGAAGTGCACTTGTAAACTGGCACAAAAGTAAGGGATCTATAGAGGTAAAAATGACATGAAAGCAAGAACCAGTTTTACTTGTCTACATAGACACAGGGCCCAGGAGACGAAGCCTAGAACATGCCCAAGTGGGCAGTCTAATAAGAGATCCCCTAATAAACTGGGCTCCAAAGGGGTTTGCTCCCAATACAGGGGTGGACAGGAAATAAATCCACCACATAAAAAGAGTAACAAAAACTTGCCTGTCTCAATTTGTCACCAGCTGGAAGGGAAAAAAAAATCTTCCCTGAGAATTTGTAACCACAAGGAATCCCTCATATCCATACCAGCTTGAAATCTAAATTTATTTGTGTAGTCTTTAAAACAAAACCAAAAAAACTCTCAAGGCAAACATTTATTTTAAAAATAATCTTGGGTTGACAGTGCCTCTAAGCAACTGGAAGAAGCAATGTTAAATTCGTTTTTGGAATATGGCATCCTTAACCCAGGCCCGAAAGAATTCCCAAAGATTAATTTCTAAGGAATATGAAATCATGGTCAATAATCACAAACCACAGAAAGTGTAAATTGGTACAATCACTTTGAAAAACAATTTTCCATTCACTGGTACAGTTGAGTTAGCACATACCAAGTGACACAGCGTTTATGATAGTAGGTATGTACCTTAAAAATCCTTGCCGGTTTGCACCAGGATTAGAGCCAGAATGTTCATGGCAACCCTGTTCATAGTAGACCCAAACTGGAAACAACTCAAACATTCATCAACTCCACAGTGGATAAATAGATTGTGTTGCAATCACATAATGGAATCTTCTGCAGCCCCAGTGATAAATCGGCTGCA
The DNA here is from genome assembly GCF_022837055.1 of Prionailurus viverrinus. Classification (NCBI taxonomy): domain Eukaryota; kingdom Metazoa; phylum Chordata; class Mammalia; order Carnivora; family Felidae; genus Prionailurus; species Prionailurus viverrinus. Next base: position 22,560,088 of record NC_062571.1, on the reverse strand, counting down.
GTTATACATGTCAGCGTGAATGACTCTAAGACAACATTAGACAAAGGAAGCATGTCACAGAAGGATCCATAATGTATGATTCCATTTACAGAGAGTGCAAAGACAGTCCACTACATAACATTTAGGTTGGGGAAGTTTACATAGATGTTGAGAATGATTAACTAGAACAGAGGATGCCTTTGGAGAGCCGGTCAAAGAAGGGCTCATTGGAAGTCTATGGAGTGCTTGTAACTTTCATTTTTGAGTTTACTGGGCATGAGGCTGTTTCTTCCATTATTTTTCTTTAAGCTGTTCATATATGCTTCAGGCATTCTTTTGTATGTATGATATACATTATGATAAGTGCTTTTTAAGAGGAGGATAAACACTGTAAAAGTCCCTTGAGGCAGAATGTTTGATAAGAAACATACACATAATTTTCTAGAAGAGAGTTTGAGGGAGAGACTAAAGAAGAAATAAGTAAGTAATCAAAGATTCACACTTCGCATCACACACACATACACACACGATCTGTAGCTATTTATGGTGACAAATGTTAACTAGACCTATTGTGATGATCATTTTACAATATATACAAATATCAAGTCAGTACATTGTATACCTGAAAGTAAATATGATTGTTATATGTCAATCATACCTCAATTAAAAAAAAAAGATTCACACCAAAATTGTATGCCTGAGCGGCTTGGAAATCTTGGGACCTTTAAATACAAATAAGAAAATGAAAGGAATTTATGATTCACATCTCTGACATTAGTACCTAGTTGCTGCAGCAGATGCTTTATACATTGATTATAGATTATAATGTTTGTTGTTGCAGTGAAGGTCAGGGAATTGGCGGACATGGAAGTGGAAATGTTTTGGGATCCAATGGGTGCAATGTACATGCAGAATGTTAGGCTTCAAGAGAATGGTGGAAACCACGGTAGTGATGAGGTCACTTTGGGAACGAGCACAGGGGGGGAAAGAAATATGAGTTCTGAAAATAGGAAACACCCATTTTTTAGTGATGGGTTTGGGACAGTAAGGAACAAAAAAGAGTGAACAAAGACAGGGAAACTAAGGGAAAGACTTTCAAGAAAGAGAAGGGGGTCAGTAATGTCAAATGGTTTTACATTAAGAAAAGGCAGAGCTAACGTTTAAGCAATGGGATTCGATGATTGGAAGGTCATCAGTGATTTTGTGCAGAGAGGCTTGACTGATGAACCAGATAAGCCATATTGCCAAGAACTCAAATATGAATTAGTGTTAAGGATATAGAAGCAGTGAGACTAACCCAGACCAAGCCTTGAACATGTTTGATGCTAATAGGGTGATTTTTTTTTAATATATGAAATTTGTTGTCAAATTGGTTTCCATACAACACCCAGTGCTCATCCCAAAAGATGCCCTCTTCAATGCCCATCACCTACCCTCCCCTCCCTCCCACCCCCCATCAACCCTCAGTTTGTTCTCAGTTTTTAAGAGTCTCTTATGCTTTGGATCTCTCCCACTCTAACCTCTTTTTTTTTTCCTTCCCCTCCCCCATGGGTTTCTGTTAAGTTTCTCAGGATCCACATAAGAGTGAACACATATGGTATCTGTCTTTCTCTGTATGGCTTATTTCACTTAGCATCACACTCACCAAAATAAAGTTATAATCATTTATTGAGTGCTTGCTATGCACTCACACTAAGCACCTGATATAAACAAGCTAATTTCATTCTGATACTAGATTATTTTATGCCCATTTGACAGCTGAGAAACTGGAGGCACACGTAAGAAGCTTGCCAAAGTTACTTGATAAAATTTGCCTCTAATAAGTGGAGTAGCTAGGGTGCAGGCTAACAGCAGTAGAGAAATAGAGGAGATCATCATTTGCAGGGAGTGCTAGGTAGAAATGTGGGGGAAAGTTTTTTGCTTTGTTTTTGTTTTAAGTTGTTTAAGAAACACCTGAGTATGTCGGTAAGCAGAGGACAGGACACCAGTAGAGAAAAGGACCCTGAAGCTTACAGGAAGGATGCTCTTACCCTTCATACAGTTCCCAGATAGTTGGGGAAATGAAATAAAAGAAAAAGATTCAGGAATTGGTAGATCAGGTATTAACAGTTCTCAGACATTGCTCCCTGAGGTTTGGAAACAATGGAGCACAGCTCTATTACATACTCACTGAGCCTCCAATCTACATTTCTTCTGCCAGTCCACTGTCAGCCTGATCTTGAGGCTTCAACTAAACTCATTAAAGGAATTGTGGTCTAGAGAGGATATACCTGAAAGTACTTAAATAGTTAATTTAATGGTTGGATGGACTGATGGATGGATGGAAGATGAATGAATGAACCAAGAGTTCACAAGCATAAACTATGGAGCAAACATTTATTAAGCCCTTTCTCAAGCTAGTGATTAACAGCCTAGACTCTGGAGTTAGACTGTCTGGGTTTGTATTTCTGCCACTCATAAGCTGTATGTCCCTGGGAAAGTCATTCATCCTTTCTATAGCTCAGTTTCTTCATCTATAAAATGGAGCTAGTAATTGTTCTTATTTGTATCAGTTGCTTAGGGCTGCCATAACAAACCACCACAAACTCAGTGGCTTATGGCAATAGAAACTTACTCACTCACAGTTCTGGAGGCCAGAAGTCCAAAATCAAGGTGTCCACAAGGCCACACTTCCTCCAAAGGCTTGAGTGGATAATTCTTCCTTGTGTCTTCCAGTTTCTGGTGGTTCCTAGCATTTTGTTGTTGTTGTTGTTAATGTGTATTTATATTTGAGAGAGTATGTGAGTGGGAGGTGGGGGCACAGCACAGAGCTGATGTGGGGCTCGAACTCACAAACCTTTAGATCATGACCTGAGCTGAAGTCAAACACTTAACAAACTGAGCCACCCAGGTGCCCCACCTGGCACTCTTTATCTTGTGTCAACTTAACTCCAGCCTCTTCCTGCATCTTTACATGTTCTCTCTTATGTGTCTGTGTGTCTTGTCTTTTTTTTTTTTTGAGATATAGTTGACATATACCATTATATTAGTTTGAGGTGTACAATATAATGATTTGATATTTATATATTTTCTCTTCTTGTAAAACCATCAGTCATTGATTTAGGGCCCATTCAAATCCAGTCTGACCTCATCTTAACTAATTATTTGTGCAAAGATCCTATATCCATGTCCTGTGTCCTATGCCATCTTCTGGGGTTCCAAGATTTTGGAGAGACACAATTCACTACACTACTTCATGTAAATATTATACGGACTAAACTAATGTAAGGATTCATGCAATTAATACATACTGTAGTAAGTGACTAATATAATGAAGTTAATGTAAGTACTTGTAATAGTGTCTAGCATATAGTCAGATGTATAAAGTATTAGTTTATTACTGATGTTGGCACTCAGGAATGATTATTCATTCCAATCACTGCTTTCTGCTGAAAATATCAATATGCCAGTATAGGTGGAAATGCTGAGTTATTAGATTAATCCATAATAATACTTGACTCTACCCTTGAAGCTGTTTCCTTGAAAAACACACGTGGTTCGTATTTCTTTCCTGTCTAGTAAAATGACTAAGTAGACAAGACATGAAATGGTGATGAAAGACGTTATCATTTTCCAGATTCTTTGTACAGATTTTGATCATCTACGGGAAAAAATGCTGACTGACCTGCTTATATTCATTTTGTGCCAACTGACTCACTAGGCAATGATCTCCTCTGTTTGACTTTTCACGTGGCAGAGCTTACCTTCTCATGAGAGCTGATTTCCTTTCATAGGGCTTTGTCTACAACTGGCTTTAAGAGGCGTTGTTTTGATAGCATGCTTAGGACTAAAACCCAGGCTGTAGTCTGTGTAAAGAGTGACTCCCAAGTTTTTGATGAAATGACAGCTCAGAGACACAACACATTGATATTGAGCCAAATACAAAATAGTATATATTTTTAGCATTAAGGAAATAAAGAGCATCATATAGGTACTAGGGATAGAATTTGAAAAAAAAATAGGGAAGAATCCATTATTTACCCTGCCACTTAAGCAACATGATTTGGTAAAGTGTAAGAGGGAGGTGAAAGTGAGCCTTCACTGGTGCCAGTATGTTTTGCTCACATCTGTGCAGCCAGATGTCAGCCTTGACTAGCGCCCCATCCATGTTCAGCAAATATTTGTGGAAGACAGGGCTGCATTGTTTGAAGGTGGTTGAGAATAAAAGTAGGATCTTCTTGGTTCTTCTTCTGAAGGCAGGAATAACCACACTCCCTAAGTTGTCATTTTTCTTCAAGGCAGGCTTCATTTTCTTCCTCTTGCTTTTTCTTTGTATTTTCTTCCTTCTTTATTGCCCATACTTTTTCTTGGAAGTATAAAGTAGCTGATTGTTCTGTATCAGTGTGTTAAGCATGCCTGTGCATAACCAGAGGGCTGAGAAAAGGGAAGAAAATATTTTTTTTTGTTTCTTTTTCTTAAAGTTCTTAGGTGATAAATTAGCTACCTTAGAGAATTATTTAATACTAGGGTCACTGGGTGAGACATATACAGTGAAGGTATCCACCGGAAAACTCTTAATCATTTATCTACTGCTCATGGATTCATGTTAAACATGTTCTTAAACATGGATCCGTGAGCAGGGTTGGCAATCCTGAGCCACATGAAATCAGTGTGCAAATTTTGTGTGTACGCACAGGTTTGGTGTGTATGTGCAGATTTGGTGTATGTGTGCATATATGTACAGTTGTTGAAGGAAAGGGATTTCTCTGCAACTTTTGTTAGTCTCAAAAGAATCTGAACTCCAAATAGGTAGATAAGCACTGGATTAGAATTTTTTTTATCGTTGTATTTTGTTTTGCTTTAGAGATTCTGGTGAGAAAATTTCGGAGAGGAAAATGGGCAGTATATACAGTTGTCAAAACTTTTCAGATATGGAATCAACTCAGAGGCTTTCCTTGAATTATGATACCTCTGTTTGAACTTCTTTAGTAGCTGTTTTTATGCACTCAGAGTCAGAATTGGGGATGCTTAACTCACAGTTGTTATCTCTGGCAGTTGAAACATCCAATACTGATGTCATTTGTTCCCAGAACAGCCTCAGAGCCCTTCTGGGCAAATTCGCTGATAAGTCATTGAGCAGGCACAAAGAAGATGATGTTTTACGGTACAATGAGCCATCCTCGCATAGCTAATTTATTTCTAACTGGACGTGAAACCAGACAACCGTGCCCCCAACCATCTCAAAGTAGCAAACCTCTTTAAAAACTGTATTTTATTTTTCTTGAAATTCCTTCAAACTTTTGGTTTGTCCTTTGTCTAATTTGAAGCCATATCTCTTGTCCTCCTCTTACTTAACCCTCTGTTCTGATTAAATGATTTGCATGCTTGACTCACATCCCAATTTTATTTTAGCAATAGCTACGTGTGTTCCCAGATACCAACTCAATGGCTTAGTTTATCATCTTTGGCAGTCAGCTTTGTATTCTAGCAGGTTCTCCATTTAGATAGCTGCGCTGCTGTTACGAATAAAACTTCCTGTATTGTTGCAGGCAATATTTTAATTAGTACAGTTATTTCCATACAATTTACTTATTTGTTGATTCATTCATTCACAAAACCATTTTTAGGCACCTGCTGTGTGCCAGGATGCTTCTAATTCCAGGGGAAACACAAAAATGAATGTTATACATATAGTCACTGGCCTGCAGTAAGTCAAGGCATGTGGTAACTCAGGCAGGCCTACAATCTGTAAATAAATTGGTTTTCTCTTTATTTAGAGCAGTGGTTCTCAGCTGGGAAAATCCCTCTTCCCCAACTGCCAAGGGAAATTTGGCAATTCAGGATATATTTTTAGTAGTCACAAATAGGTGATAGTTGTTAGAGGCCAGGGATGCTAATAAACATCGACACCAAACAAGACCATCTCCCACATCAAAAAATTCCTTGGATCAAAATGCCAGTAGGGGTGGGTGGTTGGCTGAGTTGGTGGAGTGTGCAACTCTTGAGGTTGTGGGTTTCAGCCCCATGTTGGGGATAGAGATTACATAAAATAAAATAACATCTTTCTTTAAAAAATGTCAATAATGCTGAGATTGGGAAGGCATGATTTAGACAAAGGAATACTTCTTCAGGGAGAGGTGTACTGCTATAAATGAGGAGGGCGGAACACATAGAAATAGTGGTCTATCCTTTGAAGACCTGAGCAAATCAAATCCTAACTAAGTTGACCCACCCCAGAACCAAAGACTCTTCTGAGAATGGAATTTCCTTTATCACAATTACATTTCCAAGGATGAAGTAGCACTCCTCAAAGATTGGCATCTTGTCAGCTTCTGTATGCCTACCCCTTGATCAAGGCTACCTCTGCTTATTCTTAAGGGACTTACAATTTAGAGAGGAAGAAGGACAGGTATACCAAAACTATTATGCTGTGTGAGAAATACCCAGAGGAGTCAACAAAATTCATGCTTTGTGAGCACCAAGCAATTAATCTCTGACTGGGAGGTCTGGGAAGGCTTTCCAGATGAGGTGGCCTGTGAACAGGGGCTTTGAAGGTATTTGCCAAATGGCTGAAAGAAGACAATTTCCTCTGTTATTTCAGCCATACCCCCACATGATGGCATTGATAACCAATGATGAGGTGTTTTTGGCTACCCTTTCAGGAAAACCTGCTTCTATGTTGTTCTACACTGAGCAAGACTCCTTTACAAGTTGTGCAGACCCAACTTTGAATTCTTTCATCTCCCTGTCTTCTTTCCATTAAAGGTTCACTGGCATAGGTGGTTTCAACCCCACAATCAGAAGTACTAGTGTTTAGCAGAAAGGCAGAGTTGTAAGCTTTTGGTGAATGCATTACAGATTTGGTTTTTGTTGCTTTCCAGTTTATATGTATTTATTTATTTGCTCTTGCTAATGTTCCTAATAGAGTTTTCTTAGGTGGTAGCCTTAGCTTGCTTGAAAATATATGGAAAGTACTCTTCACAATTTGTACAGAAATTTATAAATGCTTTTCAGAAACATTCTATGTTCTAACACATGGCTTTGTGCTGTGGGAAAATCCAAGAGAACATCCTACAAATTCCTGTTAAACTAGTATAATAACATTAAACATATTTGTGAACTTATGAATTGAAAAATTGGTGGGGACAGTTAAATATGAAAGAATGGAATAGATGTTAAATTTCTGTAAAATAGAATAATGAGATTTTCATAATGAAACCACCAGGAAGTTATAGGATTTCTCTTTAGTCCCTAGGAATTGTATGTTGATTGAAGGCACCTACATATTATGGGAAATTTTCTCAGTTATGACATCACACAAAGGGTAACTTTGTATACTTGAAACTAACTTTTCAAGAATTTATCCTTTTCCTGGTGATTTCACAAAGACTTTTTAGAGTATTTTCATGTTAGAAATACAATAGTTCAATTTAAAAATATCGACTTTAAAAATCTTTTTAGTTTGGACTATAAGCTGAATTGCTCTAACATGTATATGAGTTTCATTTCATCAAAATGTTTTTCTTTTTTCTTTTAGTCTGATGCCAATGCAAGTTACTTAAGAGCAGCTCGAGCTGGACACCTTGAAAAGGCCCTTGACTACATAAAAAATGGGGTTGACATAAACATTTGCAATCAGGTTAGTTGTGGTTTTTGTTGCTGTTTAATTTTCTAGTTAAAATTTTTAAAAATCCAGACTATAAACTCCTTGAATCTTTCCTTAGTTGTTACCAAGACTTTCTCTTTCTTGCCTTTTTTCTTTTTTCTGGCTAAATATCATCAGTCAGATTTTCAAATTACTCTGCTTTGTTAAAGGGGCATTCACACATGTAGGTATGCATTCTTTAAGAATTCTTAAAATTTAGTAAAAAATGATACTAGAACAACCTGCCTAATTTTCAAGTACCTTTATTCCTAATTCAAGATTCTGTACTGCACACATACAAGTGATTGTTGGTGGGATGTTATCTTCAGAGTTCTAAGTAGACTGTTTGCTGCTCTCTTCTCAACCTGCTATGTAAAGTTTTCCCTTCATTCTTAATCAGAATGGGTTGAACGCGCTCCATCTTGCTTCTAAAGAAGGCCATGTAGAAGTTGTTTCTGAACTGCTACAGAGAGAAGCCAATGTGGATGCAGCTACAAAGGTCAGTATCACATATTTAATGGTTTTTATGTCAATTGACAGATTCAGTAAGGATTCAGCCTTTGATAAGAATCAGGGCAAGCTTCTCATGAGATACTTATCAACCAACCATGTTCTCTTTGGGGAACTTAGAAACATAGAAGGATTCCATATTTTATAAAATGTTGAAACAAAGAGATAAAGAGGGTGAGTGATGTATCTTTTCATTTTACAGAAAGGAAACACAGCCTTGCATATAGCATCTTTGGCTGGGCAAGCAGAGGTGGTAAAAGTCTTGGTCACAAATGGAGCTAATGTCAATGCACAATCTCAGGTAAACCTACCAACTCTATTGCCAATAAATTTTGTTATAATTTATAAATGTTTGGGTCAAGTCCTTGCTTGGCATATGTATCCTCTGAGAATATAATTCCTAAGAGTTATATTCAATGAACAGTTATGTTGTTGCAGATTATTTAAATTCATATATATCCTCATTTGCAATATATTTATGTGAGAGAGATTTTTAAAAGTCATCCATCTAGAAAGGGGAACCCTCTTGCACTGTTGGTGGTAATGCAAACTGGTGAAGCCACTCTGGAGAACAGTATGGAGGTTCCTCAGAAAAACTAAAACTAGAACTACCCTATGATCCAGCAATTGCACTATTAAGTATTTACCTAAAGGGTACAAAAATACAGATTTGAAGGGGTACATGCACCCCAATGTTTATAGCAGCATTATCAGCAATAACTAAACTATGGAGAGAGCCCAAATGTCCATCAACTGATGAACAGATAAAGAAGATGTGGTATATATTTACAACGGAATATTTCTCAGCCATCAAAAGGAATGAAACTTGCCATTTGCAAAAACATGGATGGAGCTAGAATGTATTTGCTAAGTGAAATAAGTCAATCAGGGAAAGACAGATACCATATGATTTCACTCATGTCTGGAATTTAAGAAACAAACAGATGAATATGTGGGAAGGTGAGGGAAAAGAGAAGAGAGAAAAACAAACTATAAGAGACTCTTAACAATAGAGAACAAACTGTGGGTTGATGGAGGGAGGTGAGTGGGGGTAAATGGGTGATGGGTACTAAGGATAAGCACTGTTATATGTAAGTGATGAATCACTGATTTCTACTCCTGAAACCAAATTGCACTGTATGTTAAGTAACTAAAATTTAAATTAAAAAATAATAAAAAATTAAAAAGTTATCCATTTATGAAACTGTATGACTGGTAGTCATAGACACAAATATTTAGGGAATATTTGTAATGTAGGGTCTTTTAACTATTTTATCATGCTAGCTTAGGTCCAGCCTCAGTATTTATTAACTTACAAAGGAAATGAGAGTTCCTGTAAGTGAGGAAATGCTCTTAATAGTTCATAATATCTCAGTGCTTTATATAGCTGAAAATGGGAAGACACTGCTTAATTCCTGTTTAGTAACTAAGGCCTCCTTGTTGTTCTGTGAAACAGATTAAAATAAAAAAACACACAGAATAAACTTTAAAATTTCCTAAACTAAAAATTCCAGATTCTTTGTATTGGATATACACTAATAATTTATTTAGTAGGTCCTCCTGTGTGCTGAGTCTTGCATGAATTTCTAAAAAGAACACAAGTATATTACTGTTTGGTAGACTTTCAGTCTAAAAAAAAATACTTTAAAATAGGTTTAAAAATTGGTCCTCATAATTCAAAATTTTCATTATTTGAGTTCCCACAGAAATAAGATTGTATAGAAAAGCAAACATCATCATAACACAGAAATATTCACTAAGGACCTGACCATTTTTAAAACTGGCCCTTGCTCAAACGTTCCTTCTAGTTGGATGCTTTCATCTACCCTTATGTGTAAGTGTGAACTCCAGGAGGTTGGATATTGAACAAATTGATTATGGAACAAAACAGCAAGTTTTGCAAGAAAAAGGATTGCATGAAGTTAGGGGGATGGCATGGGGGAACACTGGCTGCACAGCTGTGGGTTGTGTTTTTTTCTGGCAATGTGTGAAGAATTAGGATGATTCTCTGATAAGTGTTTCAAGTGAGAATGAGTTGAAATCAAATGGTTTAATGATTTAATCAAAGATTAAATTACCCTCCCCCCCAAAAATTAGGTGAGGTCTTTGGTTTGCAAAATACATTTGCAAAAAGACTGTATTTTTACTTAAGCAGTGAAAATAAAAAGTGAAGGACATCAAGCTACCATATAATTTTGTTGGAAAAATTACCCTTTTTTTTCCACGGAATCCTATTTGATTTAGGCTTTGTTCATTGTGAGAACTTGTACATGCATCCAGTTATAGCCAATATTTGCTTAACTCCTAAACTTGCTTTTACAGTTTCTAGTTTTGTCTTTTACAATAAAGTCTCAAACTAACTTTTTTCATTTTAAGTGTACTTGATTTCCTCAGCCTTTTTCAGTACTGATTATCTTTGGATAACATGATCCTCCTATATTTCATGGGTCCACAGAATTGCAGTGACACCCTCCATGGTTAGTAACATGGTTCCGATGCTGTTAAATATCAGTGTCATGGAAAAACAACTGTGTGGCACTTCCAAACATGTGCTTTCATGTATATCTGATCTATTTTTTTTTTCTAGTTGCTTGTGGTTGGACCTTTGATCCATGGTCTATGCCTCTTTATTCTGATTCCCTATGAAGGTTTACTTGGACCAATGATGCTTTTCCAGAAAGGAATGTTATAAAATTGAATATTGACAAGTAAAATATTTTGAAAGAGATGCAGAACAACTGACCATAAGCAAAGCACCATGCTTTTAAAACATTTTTTCAAACGTCCCTATAACTTTTTACTGGAAAATAACTAATGTTAAGCTCTGAGAGAGTGAGAGAACTCTTTAATCCATTTTTTCATTTCCTTTCTCCCCCCACAGAAGAAGACATAAACCTCCTCCTTTTAACCAATGTGCATATTCTTGACTGTTCTTTAGAGCACCCAGAGTTTTTTTAAACCTCCTTGACAATGAGAGACTCTGCAGTTGAAATCAAATCCTAGCCAGATTTGATTTCAATTGATACACATTCCCTGCTGATGACAAATGAGAAGAATAGAGCCCATGGAATTTCTTGTTCCTTACAGCTGTGCTTGGCGTGCCCTGCCCCACAGTTCACAGTCAAGCATGGTGCCTTCATTTGGACACCTGTCCCCGTGTGCCTTCCGAGCTGTGCCATTCCGTGGACAGAATAAGTAATGAGATGGTCATGCAGCAAATGGGTTTTCCATGATAATTTCTGGTGGGAGTACTTCAATAGGAACTCTTACAAAGGACAACTGAGATCAAATTCCATTTAGGTGTCAGCACAGAAAACATCGCAGGAATGTTAATATTCAAGAAAGACCACATCCCTAAGTGAAATTTTAACCAAATAGGTAATATTTAGTAGCCAACAATAAATAGTATAAAGAGAGTCCCCCTCACCTTCCTTGTGTATAAAAGTTCTCCTTATCTTGAAAATAAAAGTGAAATTGGGCAACAACAAGTTCTGATCTTATAAACTGAGGGTCTGTAAACTAAGAATTTTTAGATGTCACTTTAATTCTTGTCATTGCCTTGATGTCACATCTTACTAAGTTAGTTAACTCTTTCTTATCTTACTTAACATTCCAGAAATGATTTAGGCCTACCCTGAGAAAGAAATTGGGTTGAATAATTAAATTGTGATTATAAAGAACTCTACTATGATTAAGTCCATAATACTTTGTACTAAATACAGCAACAATGATTACTAGTGTTTGCAAGTGTAAACTCTCAAATTACCACACCAAATGACATCCCTCACTCTTTTCTCCTTCTCTCTTTATTCTGTAATATAAGGCACCGTGTTCATAAAGAAGCAAGGTCTGTTTCAAATAATATTTTATCATAACTATCAAAGTATTCTAAGTGGACAAGTTTTCATAGTGGTATTAGCAAAGACAAGACCTTTTGCAGGTATTTGGTGGGGGTGTTTTTAAAAATTTTTACATTGTATTTATTTAAGTTATGAATAGGTGATATATTCACATGGTTCTACCATCAAAATGCATGGAAGGACAAACTGGAAAACCTCTTCCCACCCCAACCCCCATCTGCCCATCCCCACCCATCTGCACCCCAGGGTGAAACAGGTAACTTCTGACTAGGTTTCCGTGTTCCTTTTCAGAAAGGACAAGACCTTTCGATTAAACCAGTGCCTCCTTGGTCTTTTTGTGTTTTTAAATGTTTTCCTTCGGTGAGGAGGTCAGGTCTTGAGGAAGTCAGAAAATAGGTGTGGTCCAGATAAAGCCTCTCTGACCTTTGACCTTATAGCACACCGGTAATCTAACCTACATTCACAAAAATCAGTATCACCTGTAAATCAGTGCAAATTTATCACCATGCCCTTATAAACATTTTAATTCAGAGCAACACTTCATAAGGTACACCGGCTGGCTGTAGAAACCTAGGATGGATAAAAAAAGTTCATGGATAAAATTTAAGCCCTTACTTTCTATTTTATTTTCTTTGGGTAGATATTAGGCAGCATGCCTCAGCATGGTCTATAAAGTTGTAGGTCTGTATATTTGAATGCTTATGATAATATCACAATAAATGTTCTGAGCCGAAGGTACTGAAGATAATGCATCAAATCAGGTATCAACGAGCATACCTTCTCAATCTTGAACTGTTCTGCCTTTTGAAAATTGAGTCTATTGTTGCTACAGAAAAAAAAATGCAAATTAGGCACCCATATGTTCCCTTTTGGCCAGCTCTTTGTTTTGGAAATTTCCTAAGTTAGGAAATTAATTAAAAAAAAAAACAGTGGTGTACTTTTTTATCTTAAAAGAAAAATAATATTCTTTCTGAAATCTGACCATTTTCCCAATGTAGGTGCTATTTTACAAAAAATCATTTCAGCTGTAGGTTGTCCATTGACAACACATTGGAATCCTTGTGCCTTAAGCCTCTTTGTATGAGAGTGTAATGATCATATTTTCATTCAGTCTTTCCAAAGGATGCTTATAATTACTCCCTAGAACCATAACTAGATGGTGTACATGTATTCTCATGCCATGTTGATCCTTTCTTGATTTTAAAAATTTGTATTGGGATTTTTGGGATTAAAACAACAGAAACTAACTTGAACAAAAATGGGAATTTATTGAAATTATTTGGGGAACACATCAAATAGAAAGCTAAAGGAGCTTTTTGGAAAGCTTTGGTAACCAGAGAGTTAGGGTGGGAGTAACCAGAAGCTAAACAGTAAAGTTGCCCTTCAATAATAGTTTTTACAGATCATTTGAGAGGGGGGAGGGGGGATTTGGCAGAAAATAGAATTAAGAAAAATAGAGAGTAGACCTGGAAGAGAAAACAGAAGATATCCTGTGCCTACTCTGTGGTTGAAGAAGTTCAGGCTAAATTGTCTTAAAGTCCAACCAAGACAGGCACTACCTACATTTCAGGGAAGAGGTAGTGCCCTAAAGAAAATAGGAGTGACATTGCTAGAAGAGACAGATGCTTGCTGACCAAAACTAAAGCAAAACAAAATAAAGAAACACTCAAATTTCCACTATAAAATGGAAATGTCCATTATGGAGGAAAAAACAAAAACACCAAAAACATTTTATCAATATGAACCACAGAAGTAAAATGAGACCATTCATCCCCATTCAATGCCATATATTGTGTGATTCCATTTATATGAAGTGTTCAGAACAGGCAAATCCATAGAGACAGAAAGCAGATTAGTGTTTGCCAGAGGGCATGGGGAGGGGTCAATGGGGAGTGAATACTAATAGTACAGAATTCCTTTTTGGGGTGATGAAAATGTTCTGGAATTAGATAGTGGGGATGGTTGCCCCACTAAATTTTACACTTCAAATGGGTGAGTTTTATGATATGTAAATTATATTTTAAAAAATATATATAAAACTGAAAAAATGTGAAAGAATGTGACCATTCAGAAAATGACCAGCTTTCAGGTAATGGCAATAGAATGGCAAACACTAACAAAAAAAAAAAAAAAAAAAAAAGAGGAGAAGCAACTGTGGGAAATGATTAATTATAGGGCTCAATCTTACTGTGACTCTTATCTACATATGATTTTTGAGTGATCACAGTTCTACACAGTTCAATTTCTGTTCTTGTGAGAAGGGCATGTGGAATGATTTAAAAGTCATGCTTGTTAAGAATCACTCTTTGAAAGCTCCAGGTCTGTAAGCTCCAACATCCCTTAAACCTCAGTACCTGGTTTTGGATTATCTTCCTGGCTCATGAAACGTTTGGTTCTGGAAGATAAACTCAAGAACTGTCTACGTACATCAGGCCAGAAGCCGGATATTTGTATGCAGACCAGTGTTCCTTAGGTAACCTTGAACGACAGCAAACCTCTGCCCTGAAGTTGAGAGAATCCACTGACATAAATTGTTGATATTTATGTTTGAGAGAATAACATCTATTTTCAAAATTTTTCTTAAGAACTTTACTCCTGGGGCGCCTGGGTGGCGCAGTCGGTTAAGCGTCCGACTTCAGCCAGGTCACGATCTCGCGGTCCGTGAGTTCGAGCCCCGCGTCGGGCTCTGAGCTGATGGCTCAGAGCCTGGAGCCTGTTTCCGATTCTGTGTCTCCCTCTCTCTCTGCCCCTCCCCCGTTCATGCTCTGTCTCTCTCTGTCCCAAAAATAAATAAACGTTGGGAAAAAAAATTAAAAAAAAAAAAAGAACTTTACTCCTAAAAACTGGACCTTCCATCTGGAAATTTCAGCTGGTGAGGAAAGACACTCAGTAGTTCACTGAGCTATAACAAAAATCCCCCTAGTTTTTACCTTTTTCTTCTTTCTTAATATTTTCTGTTGTTTTTTTCTGTTTTTTTAAGGAATATTAACTCAACCAAGAATTAAGTAATCTTCCATCTTGGTCAAATAAGAAAATAAAAAAATAATCGGCAATATAAGGGTAATCCTAAAGTACCTCTCAGTTTCCCTCAAATCTATGGGAAGAGTGACAAAGACAAAACACACCAGGCACATACACACATACCTGCCTGTATGCACACGCACACACACACATATGGACACACACATTTTGTTGCAATTATTCCACATTTAATGTTGATCAAACCTTTCATGAGAGAACAGGATAGCAGTGAACTTCAGTGATGTAATTTAAAGGGAAGAAGCTTGAATGCTTTGTCATATTCTCTAGCCTCTAATCTCATGTCTCTAATTTTGAGCTTGGCAACCAGATAACCTAGCATGTTATAATTATATGTAAAATAGAGTAAGTAGAATAGATGAGCTCTCTGATGAATAAAGTATATACACTATGGTAGATTTGTTATGTGACATCACTTTTATCTGCTTGAGGATCTTTTTTTTTAATTTTTAATGTTTTATTTTGTTTCTGATGGGGGGATGGACAGAGAAAGGGGGTCAGAGGATCTGAAGTGGGCTCTGTGCCCAACAGCAGTGAGCATGATGTGGGGCTGGAACTCACAAACTGTGAGAACATGACCTGAGCCAAAGTCGGACACTTAACTGACTGAGCCACCCAGGTGCCCTGCTCAAGGATCTTTTTAAGTTACTTTTAAATTTTTAGCTAAAAGCCAAAAGAGTGGTGTCACCAGAGGCTGAATTATAGATAAGTAAGGTAGTCATATAGTCACTGATATTTATAACAATGAACCTAAACCTTTTGAAGTATAAAAGTTTGAGTAATATTTGGTACATTTTATTTGGAATATATTTACCTATATTCCTTGTAATTGCATAATGAATACAATAAAATTTCCAGAACATACAATTAAACAGAACTGTATTCTGAAAAATGCATTCAAAGAAAATGTTATCATTTGAAAAATATGTTTTGGTGTATGTATTTGGCAATAAGATTTTGAAATATTACATAGATGAAATATTCAAATATTTCATAAATATGAAATAAATTATTCTAGAAAACAAGCACACATATGCAACATATTTTTAGTCAAAAGCTTAAGATGCAATGTACACATTCATTTACTTTAATCCAGATTCTTTGGCAGTGGCCACATTTCAGACAAACATAAATACACATATAGAGTGTGTGTGTGTGTGTGTGTGTGTGTGTGTGTGTGTGTGTGTATTCTGAACATGAAAATACTATGGCTTTGCAAAACAATGCAAGGAAGGAAACTTACCAAAACGTAGACTACTAATTGAATTCTGTTTTGAAATTGAAGTATACCTTTGCTCCAAGTCATCCCATTTGTAGCAACTTTGAAGCTATTTGAAAGTAATATAAATTCCTTCCAAATTGTGAACTATTTTAGACTCTCAATTTAATTTTAAAGTATTACACCTTTTATATGAAATAGCTAATTATTGTGTGGGGAAAAAGTTCACTGGGACATTGACCAAATGTATTTTTCTTCAAATCCTTACATCATCTAGGAAAATCCTTTGCTCATTGTAGGCACTCATTAAGAGGTTGATGATTAAACAAATGTACTTATTTATCTAAAGTGGATCTATTGGTATGAATTATACACACACCATTAATTATAAACTATACCCAAGTTACAAATTATAAGTGTTATGTTATAAAGTACTTTGAATTACACTTATAAATTCTGCTTAAACTATCATGTTTAGGCTTTCTAATGAATATGAATATCCACATTAAAGTATTCTTAAACTTATTATACATGAGCATTTTCTGAAACAAAAAATACCAGTATGGTAGAAAACTAGATTGGCCCCATAAATCCATAAATAAACATTTTATTTCTTCTTTTGCAGAATGGTTTCACGCCATTGTATATGGCAGCCCAGGAAAACCACCTGGAAGTTGTCAAGTTTCTTCTTGACAATGGTGCAAGCCAGAGCCTAGCCACAGAGGTAAGATATATTGGTTCTTTCTGTGGGTAAGTTCCCATGTTTACAGGGCATTTTGTAGGCCTGGAGTTGTAACATGGAGAATTTGTCCCACTAGTGTTTCAATTATAGTCATATATTAATGTGGGGATTCCTTATTTTTTTTTAAATTTTTTTTTAATATTTATTTTTGAGACAGAAGAGAGCATGAACAGGGGAGGGTCAGAGAAAGAGGGAGACACAGAATCTGAAACAGGCTCCAGGCTCTGAGCTGTCAGCACAGAGCCCAACACGGGGCTCGAACCCATGGACCGCGAGATCATGACCTGAGCCGAAGTTGGCCGCTTAACCGACTGAGCCACCCAGGCGCCCCAATGTGGGGATTCTTAAATGTTTATGAAATACACTAGAAAGTCTATTCTTCGTCTTTAAGGAATCTTCATTGCATAGATATCCTTTCTGCTCTTAAATGCCTGGCTCTATCTTATAATTGAGCTATTTACTATTTACATATTTGTTTTAGAACACTTTTCTGTTTCTTATAATTTTGCCTCACAGGCAACCACTGTTTTGAAATATGTTTGTAATAAGACAAGTTTGAAATCTGTTTGTTCCAAATATAAGTTAGTGTAGTTATAATAATTGAATTTATGTATTTCTAAAATTAACTGGATTTAATTCACACTTTTCAACAAAACTATTACGTTTTAAGTGTTAGATTAACATAGTATTGAAGAAAATTTTGCGGTCTTGAATAGAAGAGTTATTTTTAAATAAAAAGCTATTTAAGTCAGCGGGACTATCTTAAGTAATACAGTTTATTTTTTAAACTAAACTGGATGGAAGATTATGATTCCTGGTAAAGCGTATCACTAGAAATCTATTGCTAGGGCACCTGGTGGCTCAGTCAGTTGAGCATCCAACTCTTGGTTTCGGCTCAAGTCATGATCCCAGGGTGGTGGGATTGAGCCCCGCATGGGGCTCCACACTGAGTATGGAGACTGCTTAAGATTCTGTCTCTCTCCCTCTGCCCCTGTCCTCCTTTCATGCTTTTTCTCTCTATATATCTCTCAAATTAAAAAAAAAATCTATTGCTAATATTAAAAGATCAACATTTGGGTATTCTTTATTTTTAACAAAATCATAAAAACAGATGCAGAGTTATCCCTGTCAGAATAGGGTTCCTCTTACATTCTGATGTGCTTTCCAAATGGCACAATAAAGGTAGCAATAGAGGAATTGCATATAACCTCACCCAGCTTTTGAGATCATGCCTTCTGGGGAAACCTCTAAATAAATGAAGAGGCAGTTTGCACAAAAAGAAATACAAATGACCATAAATGTATGAAAATATCCCATCCTCACTGATAGTCAAAGAAATATTAATTTATTAATCAGTTAAAAAATTAGACCCAGTCTTTTGCCCGGGAGATAAAGAAAAGAATTTGGAGAGTAGAAGAAATTGGAACTTTCCCACAGTATTGGTGAAGTTGACCATTGGTTGCAACACTTTTGCAGAACATTTAGCAGTAACTGTCAAAAATTAGTATTTACGTACCTTTTTATAATTCCACTTCTAAGAATTTACATTCCAGATGTATTAGAAGGAGATGCCAAAATGGTATATGAGAGGTTCACCAACAGAATTAGAACAATTTTTTAAAAACTGGAAAAAAACTAAATATGCACCAGTAGGAAGCCTGTTTCATAATGTTGCTATACTCACACAATAACATGCTATTTGGAATTATCAGAAGTGAGGCAAGACAATATGCACTGATAGAAGAAAATTTCCATGGTATATTGTTCTCAGTGGTTTATTCTGAGCAGTAGGAGGGAGATTTACTTTTCACTTTATATCCTTCCATACTGTTGAGGATTTTTATCATGAGATGTATTGTTTTTATAATAGTACTCTTAAAGGCAGGTAAGAACTACTGGTTTATAAAAAAAAAAAAAGAAACTACATTTGGTAGGCGTAGAGCAATGCCTACTTGTTGGATAAGAGAAAAACCCACTCCCATTTTTGAATAAAAATACTAAATAATATAAATATTCTAATGAAAGTGATTTCATAGTACTTTTTTTTTGCCTGTGAAGGACAGGCAGTTTTAGACTGTGATATACAGATCACCAAGTATCTCTCCTTTAGCAGCAAGCATTAAGTCCAACTTACTGCTAAGTCTTTGGCATGATTATGGTTTTTAATTTTTTTTAATGTTTATTTATTTTTAAGAGACAGAGTGTGAGCAGGGGAGGGGCAGAGAGAGAGAGGGAGACACAGAATCTGAAGCAGGCTCCAGGCTCTGAGCTGTCAGATGTGGGGCTCGAACCCACGAACCATGAGATCATGACCTGAGCCAAAGTCAAATGCTTAACCGACTGAGCCATCCAGGCACCCCTGATTATGGTTTTTAAAACCTTTCCTGGGGTGCCTGGCTGGCTCAGTCTGTGGAGCATATGACTATTGATCCTAGGGTTGTGAGTTGAAGCCCCACACTGGGTGTGGAGATGATTTAAAAAAATAAAAATCTTAAAAAAACAAACAAACCCTTTTCTGTATTAACTGTGTACTGCATATCCCCTCTTTTCCATATACATCTTCCTTCTTTTGCTAATTAAGATTCTGAAACATGAGGTAAATGTATTTGTTCATTTACCCCACAAATAATTATTAAGCACCTATTGCATGCCAGATACTCCCCAAGGCAATGAAGTTTCTCTTGGAGCTTCTGTAATATTTTCTTTTGGCTTGTATTTTTTTTTTTAAGAATAACTGCACAGAGTGAACCAAACTGTTTAAACTAGGTTTGCAACCAAAATCTGGAGCTGCTAATTTTAGCTATTGACACCTTAGAACTGGTATCTTTGTGTTTTTAACTGGCTTATTGCGGGAAGCACATTCTTAGGGGTGCTGATGGTATCAGTTGCAGTTAATTTTCTGGTGCAAAGTCGTTTTCTTTATGTATAGGCCTTGTGGGTTTAGAAGTTCATATTAGCAGAAATGTAGCCATTTACTTATGATTCAGAACCATAAATGGGCTGTCATTTTTACCCTTTAGATTTTGTCCAGGTTTAAATAATTTTTTTTTTAATGTTTAGTTTTGAGAGGGAGAGAGACAGAGACAGAGCATGACAGGGGAGGGGCAGAGAAAGAGGGAGGCAGAATTCGAAGCAGGCTCCAGGCTCTGAGCTGTCAGCAGAGAACCCAATGCAGGGCTTGAACTCACTAGTGATGAGATCATGACCTGAGCTGAAGTCAGATGCTTAACCAACTGAGCCACCCAGATGCCCCCTTTTTTTAATTTTTTTAATTTTTTTGATGTATTTTGTCCAGGTTTTAAAAGGGAGGTGCCACCACATTCACTCTTTTTTGGTGGGGAGGGGCAGAGGGAGAGGGAGTGAGAGAATCTCAAGCAGGCTTCACACCCACACAAAGCCTGTCCCATGACCACAAAATCACGACCTGAGATGAAATCAAGAGTCAGCTGTTTAACCAACTGAGCCACCAAGGTGCCCCATGTTCCCTCTTAATACACAATGTTCCTTTTGCCATTCTATCCTTTAAAAATGTTTTTTTCTTTTGCTTTGCAAAAGTAATAGATTATGTAAGTGAGAAAGTATAGCAAAAAGCAAAAAGCAAAAAGAGCCACTGTTAATTTTCCCTAGAGTAAACACTTTGTTTATTCACTAAGACCTTTTGGTACATGTTATCTTTACAAAAATGATGTCATATATTTACACAGTTATGTATATTGGTTTTCTCATAACATTAAATTACATTCTAAACTTTATGTCCTTAAGTGTAAATCTGTGATATTCTTTTGGGGATGTCTTTGTTGTATTCAGCTTTCTTGTCTTTCTTAAGGCTACAGGGACAGTCCTTCTAGACACATTAATGATCATCCTTTCCCTCGTTTGAGTCTTCTTGGAAAAGTTGAAAGGGGCAGATGGAACTTCAGCTGGATCTCGAAGCATGAAGAATGGATAGAATTTGTATATGTAGAGCAAGGAGGAGGACATTTCAGGGTGAGGGTCATAGCATGAGTATAGGAGCTGGAGCAGAAATAATTTGCACATCCACAGCTAATACGGAGACTACAGGAAAGGATTTATATGAGAAGAGCCTGGTATTGGGGCCAATATTTTGCACATCCTTAAAAAGAAACACAATGATGTGCATTCAGTCAAATAAGTGGTAGGAGCCCTTATCTGGTTGTTCATCAAGGAAAAGAATGATGAAGTGGTGGTTTAGGAAGACAAGACATTAGTATACAAGTAACTAGATTTTCTTTTCTCCCTTCCAAATACCGTTCCATTGGAGTAGTCCTCTACGTGTAGCACCAGGGCTACTGATATACAATATCATGAGCCAAGTGAAATAAGTAATTCGCCAGTTCTCTAGTAAAAATAATTGATTAATGTTCTTTTGAGTGTCTAATAATAAAAGCATTGCAGAATTCAAATTTGTAAGCCAGTCTTAGGATTGTCTACTCTGTGCTGTTTATTCTGCAGTCAGCAATACTAGACCATCCACAAATTACTTAACCACGGTAAAATCTGTAGCTGCCTTTTCTTTGTCAGGTCCCAGGGACATCAACAGGAAGACTCAAAATATACAGGAGTGTATATCTGAATTTATCCTAGTCAGATTGTGCCTGATCCCTGTGTATTCTCCCTTGGTTGGTCAGAGAAGTCAAGAATTTTTCATAAAGACCTTTCCTAAAACAGCAATTGCAACGATTCATTAATTAACATGTTTAGATTGACCACCAGATAAATGCTAGGCAACAAGGTACACTGATGAACCAGACAGGCATATCCCCCAGCTTTAAAATATCAGTGGGGGGCACCTGGGTGAGTCAGTCTGTTAAGTGTCCAGCTTCAGCTCAGGTCATGATCTCACAGCTCATGAGTTCGAGCCCCACATCGGGCTCTGTGTTGACAGCTCAGAGCTTGGAGCCTGCTTTGGATTCTGTCTCCCTCTCTCTCTGCCCCTCCCCCACTCACACACTGTCTCTCTCAAATATGAAAAATTAAAAAAAAATTTATATATCAGTGGAAATTTGTATATCTTATTTAAATAAGATCCTTTGAAAATTTTGCTTGGATTTAACCTGAAATATTATTGTTTTCACTGTGGTTATTTTCTGGATATTGAAATTATGGTATCTTTTTCCTCTTTATGTGGTACTTTTATGTATTTTCAAAACTTACCCAGTTAATGTATATCACTTTTTAACAGAAGAAAACCCATAAACTTTTTATAAATTTCTTATCATTGTATGCTTTGGTAAATATAAATCAGTATAAATATAAATAAGATAAATATATATAATATAAAATATAAATATAAATATAAATATAAATGTGTCTTTCACATGTCTGCCTACTTGAATATGCTAGCTTTAACAACCTAAACAAAAATTGGTCACATGGTCGCATTCTTATTTATTAATCAGAAAGAACAGATCCACAGGCATCCTTCTTGACCCATCCATTTATTTGCAGGATGGCTTCACACCATTGGCAGTAGCTTTGCAACAAGGTCATGATCAAGTAGTTTCTCTGCTGTTAGAAAATGACACTAAAGGAAAAGTGCGTCTTCCAGCTCTTCACATCGCTGCCCGAAAAGACGACACGAAAGCCGCAGCCCTGCTGCTGCAGAATGACAACAATGCAGACGTGGAGTCAAAGGTGAGGCACGAAGGAGGTGAGCTGGTCATGCCACTCTCCTGTGTCAGGCACCCACACTGTAAGAATGCCTGGTCTCCCTTTTGGCAAGCTTGCCCCAAACACTGAACTTCATGGGGAGTAATAAAAATACGTGTCCAAGCACCTAAAGCTAGGAGGTAATAACTGTGGACACCACCTGATGCATGCTAACAGGGAGGCCACCTCAGGCATTAATTAGTATGCCCTTGTCAGTTTCCTTCCTTTTACCATATATTTTTAACGTATTTAACATGTCAGCTCAAACACCAGGGTGGAAGATTAGAAAACGCTAACAACGATGTGCACAAATAAACCTTTGGTTGGTATCTAAGATGAGAGGCAATGCACTGAGTATTGATGGGTTGTGGAGAGCATGCTGGCAGCCAGAGTCCCGGACGAAAATTCTCATGGCCTTGACATGTACTCCCTGACAGTCTCTGTGAAGGAAATGTGGCATTTGGAAGGGGCCATTGTGTAGCCCTTCATTCGGTCTAGCTTTCTTTCTGTGCCTCTTGTGTTCCCATCATTGCTTTCATCCTCATTACTTAGCTGTCATGAGCTTGCTGCCGTCCATGTCACTGACAGTGAACTAACCGTTCATTTTTTCCTCCTCTTTGCTTCCAAATGTGTTAACCTAGATGGTGGTGAATAGAACAACAGAGGTATATATATATATATAAACATATACATAGAATCTGTATCTGCATCATCATTTCCCCATCACTTAGTGCTGCTGCCTCATTTCTTTCCCTCCTTCTTTGCATCGCCTTCTGTAGGCTAGATACCTGCTTTCCACCCCTGCCCCCCAAAGTAGCATGTGCCAGAGAAGATAGTAGTTTGATTACCAGGGCTTTCTGCAGCTGAACCTGGTGTTGGAAGGGAAGGATGAGGAATCCTTGAGACTTAAGGGCATTGCAATAGAGTTGTGTGAGATGAAGAGTTTTGACGCTTTAGATGCTTATCAGCTATACCTGAAGCTGCAGACAACCCTGTCATTCTACTCATCCAGGACTGATTCTTCAGAGTTCTGCATGACACTTACCCTCAGTGGTGTCAGCAAAATGAAGGTTACCTCTGAATGGTAGCAATATCTATCTCCCACCCCTTCCCACAAGACTCAGTCAGATAGCTAGCATGGCTAAGAAGCTTGCTAACAACTTAGAAATGCATCTAGTTCCTATAAGGTTTCAATCTTTGGGGACTAAGGGAATCGCTGCATGTTTTAGCATTTTTTAAGGAAGTAAAATGACCTTGGAATGGATAAGCTAGAAACATGTGTTATTGAATAGGCATTTACTAATAAAGAGACCAACTTGTGGATTCTTTATAAAATGGAATCACCCATTATACAAGACCAATTGTAGTGACCTCCCCCCAAATTGGTTTTATCATTGAAATTGGCATTTGCTCTATATTAAATATATTAAACAAATTGAATTTTGACAAAGAGTTTCAATGGACAATTCTATCTTTGATAATAAAACAGCAGTACTAATCAAACTTTCTATAAGCTATAGATTTTTCTTGTCATTCCTGTTTTGACTTTTTGAAACGTTGGCTTCTGTATAGTTCTGCTACTGGACTACTAAAATTATTCAGTCTGCACCCTTGGTTCCTTCCTGGCTATTCCTCTGCCTATGAGTTTGGCGTTTATTTGAAACCCTGTGAACAATTGGCACTAACTGAAAGAAACCTAGTACAGAATGGAATGTGGACCTTAGCATATTTTGCTTCCTCCTTTTTCTTTGGGCAGGGTTATGGTTTTCGCGTGTCAGACAAGGGGCCGGCAAGAGTCCATTGAATGCCTGCTATGTTTTCTTTACAGAGTGGCTTCACTCCTCTCCACATAGCTGCTCACTATGGGAATATCAATGTAGCCACGTTGCTGTTAAACCGAGCGGCTGCTGTGGACTTCACGGCAAGGGTAAGAGCATTGCAGTATGACCTGCCCTGAAAGTATGGGAAACAATTCTGAGCCCTCTGTTCCCAGCATGAGGAGGGGACTGAGACAGATGACCTCCAGGGGTCCTGTCTACCCCTGTCCACCCACAGTGAGAGCTGTGGTTTTCTACTTTTCCTGCTGTGTTTTCTTGCTTTGATATAGGCACACCTATTTCCTAACAGAAAAAATAAGCCAAGATCATGGGAAATGGGGGTGGGGAGGATACATATATAACCGAACATGTAGAAGACACAATTCAAGGAATCATGACTGTTTCCCATGTACTGGGAAAGTACAAACCCTTCCCCAAGTAGAAATTTCCAAGACCATTAGAAATAAGTCAGATGGCGCTCATCATGCTTTAGGTATCAGGGTCTTGACCTTGCAGATGGGAATATGGTGGAATATCTGGATGAGACCTAAACTTCAGAACCCAAAAGCTAGAGACCATCTTTTGCTTTTATCCTCTGTCTCCTACAGACTTTCATAATGAGTAACAAGGTTCTGTACCCTGAGTAAGTTCTTATCCCTGGAGAAAGGAGTTACAGTATCGTGTGCACCACCGGATGGAAACTGGGATATCCACACCAGTACTGCTCTGAGCGTAAACACCAGTCCAATGCTAGGTCCGAGCATAAGAAACCTCAGCAGCAGCAGTAGAAATGAAATAGGAAGCAGGATAGGGGAAGATCCAGACTCCCCGGGTTCCAATTTTGGCTTTAACTTTTCTCTCTGTATCCCATCAGTTTCCTCAATTATAAGATGAAATGATCTGAATTATGAAGTTAAATCATAACACAATAATATCACCACTCCCTCACTGGGTCACTGTGGGGATTAAAAGAGAGTGTATGTAAAGCACTTGGCACAGTACCCGACACATTGTCGACGACAGCATCAGCACTGGGATTTCAAACATAGCATGTGAAGTAGTGTTTTTGCTAAAACCTTACACATGAGGAGAAAATGGGATTAGACGACACTGGAGAGAGGGCGTATACCGAAACTAGCATTCATTCCCAATAGCTGTGGAAGTAATATGATCTTTGAAGTCACTACCATGTGGCGGATGCCAGGCTAAGCATTTTTCAAATGTCACTTATTCAAAAACTGTTATTTATCCCTGTTTTACAGAAGAGGAAACCAAAACTTAGCAATAAGAAGCAGCTGGTCCAGGATCCCAGAGCCAGCAAATTAGGAAAGGCAGGATTTCAGCCCCAAAGCTCCTAACCACACCAGTATTGTGTCTCCTGTAGGTGACTGTAGGGGTTCATTTTTCCTTATCTTCTTATAATTCATTAGTTCTATAAAAATTAATAAGAACTCAGATTGTACTAATATAAAAGCTATTTCCCACACTATTGTCATCAGCTTGCTATAAGCCTTTATCGGTTTTAATGACTCAAGAGTGCCAGTCAGTCCACGTCACTGCAGAGCTCTGTTCTTACTGCATTAAGTGTATCCTTGGGATTCACTGACATGGCTGGGCTGAAACCTAATTTGACATTTTGAAGGACAAAGTGAAGCACCTCTTTAAGTCCAGCATCAATAGGGCATGTCAGTGTTAAAACTGAAGTTCTTGTCTTGAAGATGCATTCTTCTGGTTTTATTTCTGTAATATACAGTATAATGAAAACCTCATTAAATCACATCTTCTAATTAGGACATTTGGAAAATTTATGTCAGGGTAGTGTTTGAAGTTTGTCTTTGTGCCATTGTTCAGAAATTTCCTGATGCTGAAGTTGGGGCAATGTTTAAGGAATTTAAGAGGACAAATTACAGTATTTTTGGACTCCTTCAAGCAATTCCAAAGCATCCACTTACCTTAAAACACTGAACGTGGTAATCACAAATGAATGCTAATTTATTGATTAAAGATCAATGGAGATCTCAGACCCACTTCCTTAACCTTGCCTGTGATTTAAAATAACCACATTGCACTTATGTATAAAATATGTTAAAATTCAGAGTGTTTTCTGATTTACAAAGGCATTTTCTCCAGTCATCCCTAATTAACAAGGCCTGCCCACACTCTGAGCTGAAAGCTGTGCTTTAATTGGATTGTACTTTGTAGGAGGCCCGTGTGGTTGCTTACACCCCAACACTTGAGGCTCCCCTCTGGTTGGTGATTGATGACTTGCTTTAGGAGGTTGGAGAAGAATTAGTCTTCACAGACAGCTTAAAGAAACCCATTTGAGGTTCCAGATCTCTAGTAATTCTACTGCCTAGTAATCCAGCATCTGCACTTTGGTACCAAGGCCTCTCCCTGGCCAGCCTCAGCCGTATCTTTCTGAGTCCCAGTCCTTCAGGGATGTAGCAGAAACAGCAGCTGGAAAGTAAGATACTGTGGAACACAGAGGGGGAACAGATTTTACCTGGTCAGAACAATAAAGGAAGGGTCATTAAGCCCTGCTTGCTAAAAGCTAGCTGTAAATCATGACCGTAAATCATATGCCTCAGGAACCCGGTTCGAACGAGGTATTGATTAGATGGTTGGAGGTAAATTTCAAAACAACAGCAGCCCTTGTCTTAGGGGGCTGTGATATCTGTTAGCTGGCTGTGACGGATCATTGAAGAAAGGCAGATGGAGTCTTGTAGTTCTTTGTGGGCTGAGGACGTGACCTAGACAATGGCTGCCTGTTAGCAAAGAGAGCTGAGGAATAAGACCAAGGACAGCACCCTGGAATCAATTTCCTGCATGCGGTAGATGTGCATTTCCAAAGCAGACACGAGGCCGAAACAAACACGGTGTAGCTAAAGGGAATACACAGCAGAACAGATTGTTCTCTATGCTTCTCTGCAGGGCTGGCTAATTTATGCAGCAATAAAGCAGATCCTAACCAGTGGCGAATGTGTACCTTGGAGTTGCAATTAACATTAACCGATTTATAGCACACTCACCTGTTTACTACACCTGTCTTTGATTTTTATGATGTCAGTTTTGATTTTGCATTATAATTTTGCTATTTGTATGTAAGATACCTTGTGTGACATCTTCAATATTTCCTTCTGGATTATCCATGAAGACCTGGTCAGCCCCATGGGTCCACTGCAGGGAGTTAATAGAGTAGCTGCTGAACATGGCAATGCAGCTCCAGTGTTCTTCACTCCCTGAATTGAGTCTGCTAACATGGCATTGACACTGTCAGAATTTAAGCATGACCCCTGCTCTCTTAGCAAATTATTCTAACTCTCTTGGGGGAAGAGAATGTAACTAAGACACACCAGAGTTGCTACTGATTATCATTCCAGTAAAGCATTTTGCACTGGACTAACTGAAGGCCAAATTACTATGTGGATGACCGCAAAGTTCCTTTTATTGACTGAAGGAGATATATTTATACTTTATTTATTTATTTATTTATTTATTTACTTACTTACTTACTTATTTATTTTGCTAAGAGTTTTTTTCATCAAATATAATCGACCACCCAACTTAATGTTCACTCATGTCATTGACTTTTCGCCTGTAAATGATTATCCAACTCCCCATTTTGGAAAGGCAATTGAATAAAATATCCTTATATTGGTCTTGCTATTTAGTACTTTTTGGGTTTGATCTCTGGAAAGAATTAGGGATTTATGTGTTTCAGTGCTGTACCTCATTTGTTTCCAAAAGGATTTCAGGTGGTTTGCAAATTAATTACATACAAATTAAGCCATCTGAGGATGAAACAGAAAAAGTAAATGTTACCAAGCAGCTGGAATGAACCAGCAAATATAACCAGAGGACAAATTTAGGTGTAGGGCTTTGATATATGTAGTGGAAAGAGGAGCTAAGATTATATAATTTTCATTTTTTGACAGAAGAAGTCTTACAGTTATCTATAGAGACAATTTTGTGTGTATATGAAGTAAATATGATTTTTTATCCTCTATTAAGAACAGTGAGTTTCATAGTTGAAAATACCTTTAATCACCACATTTCAAAAGACTCAATTCTGATTGCCCCATCCTGCGTATTGATGCTAAATCTTTGTCCGTGAAGGCACCCGGCCCCAGGAGGTTGTGGGAGGGAGGCTGTGGGCCAGGTACTCAGCTTGATGATGTTCTAATTGTGTGTGATTAGAACTTGGCATGTGTGTCACAGATGAATGATGACTTAGCATGTCCATTGGACTGCCTTTCTCAAATATTAGATCCTTTGAACAAGATTTTTGGAGGTGCTGGGTCATATTCAGAACTCAGTTAGGGATGCCTGGGTGGCTTGGTCAGTTAAGCGTCTGACTTTGGCTCAGGTGATGATCTGATGTTTGTGGGTTTCCAAGCCCTGCATTGGGCTGTGTTCTGACAGCTCAGAGCCTGGACCCTGCTTTGAATTCTCTCTCTCTCTCTCTCTCTCTCTCTCTCTCTCTCTGTCCCTCCCTGCCCCCTTGTGCTCTCTCTTTGTCTCTCTCTCTCTCTCTCTCTCTCTCAAAAATAAATAAATAAACATTTTTAAAAAAGAAAGGTTATTTTAGATAGGTGAACTGCTAAACCTACTGGTGGAAAAATAAAAGTGTCAGACTTACAACCTGCCCACATACGTGGTCAACATGATTCAGCATGTGTATGAGCAAAGCAATGCCGTGGATAAACATTATCTGGAGGTTTCCTTTCTAAATTAAATTCAGTCTAGCAAACATTAAAGGGCTTCAATTATGGACTAGATTTAGAGACTCAGACTTCAGAAACCTACTGCCCTTAGTCTATTAATTTGGTTAGGCCCCAAAGTGCTAAACCATATAAGACAGTCTCTCTCTTAATTTCCCAAAGCACAACTGAGTCTAGGCTATAATAACAAACATGACTTTTCCAAAAACATAGCGTGATGAAGGGTATTCAGATGACAGAAGCAAAGCTGAAGGACTGGTTCTGGACAACAGTGCCCCCAAAGTCCACTGGCTTTATGACCCAGTCTCCAGGGTACCTCTAGGTACCACCTGTCTGAGCCCCAGAGGCCACTGTGTTGCAGACTATCCTGCTTCCCACTAGTGAAACCCCTTTTATTGTGTCTCTCTTAGCCAGATTCCAAGCCCCTTCACCTAGTCTCTGGACCCAATAAGAGCAAACATGGTTATGTTTCCTAGACCATTTTAACTCAGCAGCCATTATCTAGTGGGGACTAACTTTAATTTAAATTAGGTTCAATTCAAAATTCTATTTCTCATTCTCAGTAACCACATTTCAGGTGCTCAATAGCCACCTATAGCCAGTAACTAGTGTATTTTGTGTATTAACACAAAAGATATTTCTTTCCATCAGCACAAAAAGTTCTTTAGAACAAAGCTGAGATACCATTAGTCTCAGGTCTTCCTTCCCATCAATATCATAATTATCTCTAAATGTAGCTCCCTCACCCAAGGAAAATGATCCCTTAAATAGTTCTGCAGAGCAATTTTACTCTGATGGACTTGCCCTTTTTGCTCCAAAGGAATATTTTGCCTTTCTCATTATGAAACTAGAAACTACCACATCACCACCAAATATAAAATCGAAATGTTTTTGCAAAAGAGAAATAAAAATTACTAGAAGCTTTGGTGTGCCTGGGTGGCTCAGTCAGTTGAGTGTCCAACTTCGGCTCAGGTCATGATCTCATGGTTTGTGAGTTCGAGGCTCTGTGCTGACAGCTCAGAACCTGGAGCCTGCTTCAGATTCTGGGTCTCCCTCTCTCTCTCTCTCTGCCCCTCCCGCACTCATGTGCTGTTACTCTCTCTCTCAAAAATAAGTAAACATTAAAAAAATTTTTTTTAATTACTAGAAGCTTTAATGTAGTGATTTCTTCCCAACTCATGCTATGAGAATTTCAGATGTACTGGAAATCAAGATAAATCTCAAGAGAGGTTCCCAGTCACTAGATTTTACCACATGGTTACTTCACTTCTAAAAACCTCAGTTTTTAAATCTGTGTAGAGGGTGCTTGTATCCTGTTCCTCAAATATGCATTCTCTGACCCCCTAAAATAAGCTGCTCCCCCCCCCGTCACACCACTGTATGTGTTCATCACACTGTGTGCTCTCGCTGTCACAGTGGGTGTTGCCTGTTCTTTCATGTGTGTGGTAATGTCTGGCACACTCTGCTTATGAGTTCACTAAGCCCCTTGAAGGCTAAGATGCCTCATTCACCCTCTCTCGAGCTCCTGCCCTGTGATATTCTCATCTCACCTGGTAAATATCCTCTTCCTCAGTACTCCCCAGGTGCTGAGCTCTGTGACAGTCACTTTACCATGAAGTTAATCTTTTCAGTCTTCAGTGAAGGACTCCGCAACAGAGAACCTATTTCTTGCCATGTCGATTTTTTAGGAGAGGTAGGCATTTTATTTCGGAGAACCATTACTCATTGTACTATAAGAGGGCAGGACCTTTTTTTTTCCTTTTTTCTTTTCTCCTGCCTGACAGCCCTTTATCTGCCTTTGATGAAACGGTACTTTGGCATACAGCTGCATCCCACTCAGCCAGAGGGCTACAATGTGAAGACATGTGGGACTCTGCTTGTTATAGAATAAGGACTCAGTAGATGTTCATTTTCTTCCTTTCTTCTATAGGTGAAATTTACAGGAATAATGATTTTCAAAATAGTTATAATTTATTGAATATTTACTAAGTTTCAGCTCTTTGTTAAGCATTTGACATGTATTATCTCAATCCTATACAGGCTGAAGTAGGGATGTAATGAAATACAACTCCCATGTCCTTTTTGCTGCACTTACAAGACTTTGAATTCCTCAAAGACAGACCTGTGTATTATTACACATTTTGGAATCCTTAGGGTAGGGTCCAGCACTTAGTACTGGGAAGGACTCAATATCTATTGATTGAATTCAAGATTGAATGAACAAGTAACATTCAGGCATCCATGTCCACTACTCCTGGGCAGGCAGGCCCTATCGAAACCCACTTTCCTCAAGCTCCAATCCTCTCCTGTCTTAGAATTTCAGGCTGAACCTCACCTGACTTGAGGGAGCTGCTTCCCAAACTGACATCAGCCGCATTAAGGGAGATGCAGAATCCATAGGATTCTAATAGCGAGGTTCTAAGCAAGTGTACCAAAGCCACAGATTGAATGTCAGGTGCCAAGGGGTAGGTTTATTTGAGCAGCAGGAAGACTCGTTATTCGACAGTGTAGATGACCTTGGAAGACAAGGCTAGAATAAAGGACTAGTCACCCAAGGCTGCTGCCAAGCTTTGTTCAATTAAGAGTGTTTTGAACAGGGCCTCAGGTTCTGGACTGTCAAGTCCCAGTCAAGCCCCCACCAGAGGGCACTAGAAAAGACATCGGCTACTACACAGAGAAGCAGGGAGCATCATGCCAGTAAGAGTGTGACTCTTGAAACGGCTTAACAGGGCTGTGGCACTTCTGGAGACTCTACTTTGGATTGGATACAGGTTCCAATGCAAATATATTTTTTACTATATTTTACCTGCATTATACAATTTGTTTTTCAGATGAAATGCAATAGAGGTGCCTGGGTGGCTCAGTGGGTTAAGCGTCTGACTCTTGATTTCGGCTCAGGTCATGATCTCATGTTCTTGGGATCGAGCCCCACATCAGGCTCTGTGCTGAGAGCATGGAGCCTGCTTGGAATTCTCTCTCCCCCTCTCTCTCATCTTCTCCTACCCTCTCACTCTCTTTCTCTCACTCAAAATAAATAAACTTTAAAAATAAATAAAATAAAATAAAATGAAATACAAAGCAAATGAAAGAAGAGAAAAATCACCCCAAACAGTCCTGTTAACTCTTTTAACACACACACACACACACACACACACACACACACAACACATTCGTTTTTATTGACAAATATTTTCAAAGATAGAGAAAATTAGATTTGTATCCTAGTACAGGTTCAGAAGCATTAAAGACAAAGACTTAAAAATTGGGTTATATAAACCACCTTTGGAATGAAAATGGGGATTTGGAAGCATTAGCAAAGGAATGTGAATTATGGGAAAGTAGCAATGCGGCTACTGCATCAACCATGATATTGTTGCCATGGTGACATTAACACATCAGGAGGAACAAAACCAATAAGCCAAGGATAGAGTGGTGAGAGATACACCTTGTACAGAGAGATTCTTCTAGCACGCTATGCAATCTCCCTCCTGCCTTTTTCATTTTATTTCCTGACTGTCACATCAAGGGAGAATCTCCTATAAAATAACTAAATATTTTTTTTTTTATTTTTTAGAAAAGATTTTATTTTTAAATAATCTCTACATACAATGTGGGGCTCAAACTTAGAACCCCACAATCAAGAGTCTCATGCTTTTCTGACTGAACCAGCCGGGACCCATCCTATATAATTTTTTTTTTAATGTTTTTTTTTTCTCAACGTTTTTTATTTATTTCTGGGACAGAGAGAGACAGAGCATGAACGGGGGAGGGGCAGAGAGAGAGGGAGACACAGAATCGGAAACAGGCTCCAGGCTCTGAGCCATCAGCCCAGAGCCTGACGCGGGGCTCGAACTCACGGACCGCGAGATCGTGACCTGGCTGAAGTCGGACGCTTAACCGACTGCGCCACCCAGGCGCCCCCTATATAATTTTTTAAAGGAACCCTAGACTGCTGGGTCCCATACTAACAATGTGGCTGACTTTGTGTGCTCTTGGGCAGGTTAGTTATGCTTCAGCTTTATCATCCATAAAATGGATCCAATAATGGCACCCAGTGCATAATGTCACTGTGACTGAATGAGATGGTCCATTATACATTGCTTAGCACAGTGCCTGACCCACAAAACATGGACAAGGACCCTAGCCATGTTTGTGGTGGAGGTTGTCATTACTTTTTTCGTCTGGGAGGAGACCCATCACTGTAAACCACATTTATATGTAAAGCATGACATATGTCAAGCAAGTGGCATCATGGCAGCTCTCTAGAGTACTTCTAGAGGCAGTCAGAAATGTTGCTTCCCACAATGTTGGATTTACCCTGCAGTGGTGTTTATCTGCATGAGAAGGTCAGCCTTTAATCATTTAAGAAACGATTACTATGACATTGTTTGAGACAGTAAGAATTCTAATTAGATCATAGAAATTGGAAGGTCCATGTTTCTCTTTGTGTCAGCTTTCCTCTTTGGACTTGTGCCCTGCTTCCTGCAGTGCTGCTCTGGAATTGTTGCTCTGAGGACATTTTTAAACAACCCGAATAAATCCTATTTTAAAATTCCGTGAAATAAAGTTCTATTAAGGTAGGAGTTGGCAGAGCTCCCTTTATTCATTTGCACTTTAAAAGAGAATTATTCATCAGCTGTAGAATTTTCATTTCTTCCAGTGAGTGCAAACAGCGGTGAAGGGCTCCTGGGCCCCTCTGCTCAACATTCAGAACGCTGTCCACACTGTCATCAGATAGCACATTTGGATGAGCCCTCAAATGCACCCTGGGCTGCCCCTGAGCACTGTAGTTCTTCTGTGACAAAAAATCTTTCCTTTCTTCCTCTGGTGGTTTGAAGAATGTGCAGAAAGGGTGAAAGGGCACCTAGAGGGAAGAGCTTAGGACAGGAGCAGAACCAAAGGTTGCAAAGGGATGAACTTGAGAAACATGACCAGTCATTTACTGGCTCTCTCTCAAGTCAATGGAGGAGGTTTAAGAAAACAAGTTCAGGTAGGAGATCAGCATTGGCTAGCATAGTTGGGAAAAAACTGAAGAGCTAAGTTGTGCTGGAAACACAGGGATTAGAATGAAGTCTAAGAAATGGAGGTGGAAGCCTACTTGCCAATGTGAAATGAGACTAGACACAGACAGGCATTGTTGACTATAATCAGGCTGTGCATTAGCTCTCCAGAACTTATTCATCTACTAGTTGCAAGTTTGGGCCTTTAAGTAACATCTCCCTAAATGCCAGCCCGCCAGCCCCTGGTAATCACCATTCCAATCTCTGTCTACAAGCCATTGCAGGACCTTACATGGAAAAGTAGGATGGTGGCAGTGGTGTTTAAGATGTTAGAACATACATGATGAAGGGGAGATGAGGACACTTGGCTGTGAGCTGTGGCTGGCTCCAGTCACATAGGGAAAAGAACTGTGCTCAAGGAGAAGCTTGTCCAACCTCGGGTCTGATGTGCCTCTCCTCAGAGGTGACTTCACTAGAGTCCTCCTACATCCACAGTTTCTCAGTAGGAAAAGGGAGATTGTCCTTCTCCACAGAAGATTTAGAAATTTGCAGAGGCATTTTTCATTGTCATAGTGGCTGGAATGGCAGGACACGACCAGGATGGCTAAATCTTCTCCGATGGGGACAGACCCATGCAAAGAACAGTACCCCAACCAAAATGCCAACAATACCCCCTGAGACATGTGGATTGAACATCTCTTTACAGTGCAGGTAGAGAGGTGGGATATCCCAGGATGGAGAAAAAGGGCCCGGAAGGTCATGCTCAGTCAGTGCATTGAGTTTCTCCCAGTGACATACCCCTAAGGGTAGGTGGGCCAGAAGACCCTAAGGTTCTTTTCAACTCTTACTATTGAGACTTTCAATATGAAGTGGACAAAACTTATACAAAGTTAAAATGAACTTAGGTAACAGCTTTCATTTATTACTAGGTATGAGGTACTATAATAAGCTTCCTATACATGATTTTATTTATTCCTCACAGTAAGCCTGTGAGGTGTGGGTATGATATCCATTTTACACTGGGAAGCAAACAGTTAAATAAGTTGTGCAAAGCCACACAGCTTTAAGGTGGTGGAGCTTGGGCTAAGAAAAAGTAAATACACTCAAATCAGACCCGAAAAAATACTCAGACTATGTAGTTCATACTATTCTAATATTGGAGGCCACATGTACTGGGCTTTGTACTGAATCCAGGATCATCACAAGAAAACCAGAACCAACAGCAGCCTCTCTTGTCTCAGCTGGCATTGTGTTCTCGGCCTGTGCCAGAGCCACAAAGTGAATTAAATACATTTTTTAAAAGGAGTTTAAAAGGTTTTTTTTTTTATTTACTAGTAAATCCCATTACACATTTGAGAACATTTAAATTGAGAGGTGAGCTAACCTAAAAACTAACAAATCATCAAGTTCATTCTAAAATACAATGCCTTCCCATCTCCCCCACATTTTATTTACCTCTATTACTTCTGCATTTTTGAATCCTGAAAGATCATGGTTTGAAATGAACTCTTGATATGTAGAAACTTAATGGCTTTCTGACAAAAAGGTATAATATCCATTTTCCGGTAAGAAGAAATACAAGATGAGCTTGTCTCTACAAGGAGTGAGTTCCTCTGAGTTTGAAAATTAAAACCCACTTTTTCATTGCCTCCAAGTCAGAGCCTCACAGCCAGTGTCCCCAGCTGGCCAGCAGCCTCCTGTTCCCTTATATTCGGAGTCAGTACCTTTCGGATAGGGCTTTGCAATCTGTGTTTTTAACAAATTCCTTGGGTGATTCTTCTGATAAGGCACGATAAGAAAATACTGTCTGAGGTTGATGGGGGGTGGTGGGGGAGAGGAGAAAGTGGGTGATGGGCATTGAGGAGAGCACCTGTTGGGATGAGTACTGGGTGTTGTATGGAAACCAATTTGACAATAAATTATATTTAATATTAAAAAAATAAAAATAAAATGCATAGATCTTGACCCCCCACACACACACAAAAAAAGAAAATACTGACTGAGGCCGTGCTATGAAAATCTTGTCCGAAGTTGAGCCACAGAACTCTTAGTAACTCATTGGCTTATAATAACTATCTTTATAACATCTTAATAATGTAACCTTGAATTTACATTTTGTATACAGTTTACAAAGTACTTTTATGTAAAGCACACCATTTGAGGCCTTAAGAATAGATGAGCAAACGGAGATCCCACAATGTCACTTGTCCCAGATCCTACTGTGAGTAAAATAGAATAACAGGGATTTGGATCCAGACCTGCCCCATTTTAATATGCCTCATGCGTGACCATCAGCTGGCACCTGCAGAGGCTGGGTGGCCGTGAGGGTTGTGATATTGGTCCCTGAGTGGCCGAGGTCTTCGTGGTCCTTTGAGAGCAGCACCATGTCAGGACAAGTGCACTGCACACAGATAAGGCCATTTATGCCAGGACTGCTTCTTTTCCAATTGCTTTTTCCTTAAAAACTTCAAAGACCTTGTTTTCGTTCCTTGACATGTTTGAAACTTCTGCAAGGATCTAATTTATCCAAGCAAGGATCTGGTTTGTCCAAAGACCAAATGAGGGCAGAATACCTGAGAAACTAACAATTTCAAGTTAACTTACATCTCAGAAGCCTATAAGAGTGATTTACTTTTTGGATGGGAAAGAAAATTATTTAACACAGAAATAGATGAATTTTATTCCAGATTTATCAGAAATGATATAGAAGTGTGGCAAATGTATCATTGTAAAGCCCCTTAATAGTTTTGTTTTTAAGAATCTTGGATGGTAGGGTGTTAGAAAAAGGGGTGGACTTCATTCATTAGAAACACTACGGGAAATCTAATATTGCTAGATTAACTTATTTTAATGTTAAAGAATTACAGAATTTTCAAACAACTTTCCTCAATGTACAGAAAGCAGCCGATTACTTTGTAATTGAACTTTTGATACCCCATTCAGTTCAACACTATAAGCCTCTCTGCCCAGATATCGCAAGCAAGGAGGGGCTTTCTTTACTATAAAACAGGGAGGGCTACTTTTGAATGAGTACTAATAGTGACACCTTTAAAGAAATCTGAAACCCATGAGTTCTTATTTAAAATGATAGAGCTGAACTAGCCCCTCTTTTAGATTCTGCATATTTGTATTAGCTCTGAGATATGCTGTTTTCTTTTGGTTGGAACTTGCACATCGGCAGCATTTTCAGTATGGAGACTATGCTGCTTGGATTCAGAGCTGCAACTGATGTTTGCCCAAGTTTAAGGGGAGACTCACTATCCGGATATGGTTTCTCCTTTGTGACCCCCTGGACAAGGCCAGCAGAGCTTTTAGAAGCAGAAAATTTAGGTTAATCCCAGCTCAGGCATTTTTCTCACTGTGTGACTTGAGGCTCCTTTCAGTTTCACCCTACTCACCTGAGAATCTGAACTAACAGCATCTACTGCATGCATGGATTGTTGTAGAGATTAAATGAGATGTATCTCATAGAACCAGCCAAAATAAGAGCCTAATAATTCATACCTTTTTTCATTTTAATTTCATTTGTTTTGCAAAACAAAGAGTTGTTTGGTCTAAATCAAGAGGTGCCTTTTTTTCGCAGAATTCTTTTTTCTAACAAATTCTTATAAAATAAAAAGGCTTTTGGTGGTCAAAAATTCATGACTGTTCATAGAATTATGGAAACTCTGAAATGTATCCTGAAAGATATATTTTAAAAGTACACATTGAACACCCATTAGGATGACTTCTATCAAAAAAGAGAGAGAGGGGGCGGGGGAGAGAAAACTAGTGTTGGTAAGGGTTTAGAGAAACCGGAACCCTGTCCTTTGTTTGTGGGATGAATGTAAAATGATACAGCTACTATGGAAGAGTTTGGAAGTTACTCAAAATATTAAGTACAGAGTTACCCTATGGTCCAGTAGGACCACTCCTTCAATACAAAAGAATTAAAAGCAGAGTCTTGAAGATATATTTAAACACCCATGTTCATAGTAGCATTGTTTACAATACACACAAAGTGGAAGGAACCCAAGTGTCCATTAACAGATGAATGAATAATCAAAATGTTAAACAAATGTTAAACAAAAGGAGATGGTGGGCTGGAGAGAGACCTGGCAGAGTCTTATCTAAATTGTTGATGAGAGATCTGCTATTAATCCAAGTAAAAACTTCTAACAGTATTAACAATAAACAGCTTCATATTATCCTTAAAAGAACATAAATAAATTGCCTGAGGTTTTTAGAGCAGAATAGATCCAAATAGTCAGAGCCTGGTTTTATAGCAGACATCAAACATCTAAGCATTTGCTGCTGCTCCTGGGGAGCCCAGCATCTCCCGATGTCTAATCCTGTAGGATCTGGTCAGTCTCTGTGGGAAGAGTGAGGTGGGAGTGTCGATAGCAT
Organism: Prionailurus viverrinus; assembly: GCF_022837055.1. Lineage (NCBI taxonomy): Eukaryota > Metazoa > Chordata > Mammalia > Carnivora > Felidae > Prionailurus > Prionailurus viverrinus. The sequence goes on along the minus strand of NC_062571.1, from coordinate 22,521,521 downwards.
CAGTATTTTTCAGTGTCAGTCTCAGCAAGACCTGTGTGGACTTAATCTCCTTATCCAGAAATCACAGAAAGAGAAAAGTTGCTGTTAGTAAAACTGGAGAAGAGGAAAAGACTTTGTCTAAAAAGACCTATTTCATTTAAGGAAAACTTCATGAAGTAAGAGGAAAATGGACTTTAACTAACAATGGTAGTCATCTTAATAATGACTGCTGTAGCAGTCATGGAGGGTTCCCTCTCAGTTGAATATTTAATTGTTTTAGAATTTGTGTTTGACTGGGACCATGTCAAGGAACTAAACTAAAATGGTCATATTGTTTAACTTTTCATTATCTAAAAGACTGTGAGTGCTATCATCCACCTGCTCTTCTACTTAGTGAGAACCTCCCAGACATGTTTACAGAAAAGTAGAGAGAGGAGAGGGGACTGGGGATCAGAAGTCTACTGCCCTTTATATGTTTAAATGGAATGAAAAGTCTGCCATTTATCACAAGGTAGGAAGGGGCTCTGATTTCACTTCAGGAAGTTGTGGGAAAAATCTGGCTTTGGTGACAATTTCATAAAGAAACTTGGCCACTACCTCAGCCAGGTTCTTCAGAAACAGCTGAGAAGAAAGAAAAAGCCAGCAATTCCACCATTTCCCAAGAAAGGTACTTGTTTCTTCCAAGTCCTTGGAAGTTAAAAAAAAAAAAAAGTATGGCTTCCCATGTTTCTACCACGTTCTGTCACGTGTATCATGTTCTATCAGCCACTGCTATGCCCCTTCTTCCACCCTCCCCCCCCAGTTCCACTTACTCCAGACACACCCCTTCTGAGGTTTTCACAGGCTGAACTGTGCTGAGCAGACCTGTCCGTCTCCAACACCCCTTGCGTCGGCCCTAAGAACTGTCCCTTTAGCACCTTCTTAGAGTTCACTCATTACTTCAGGTCTGCCATGTGAGATGTGTTTATGTCATCCATTTTTAAATGTCCATATGATAAATAATAAAAAAGATAATAATAGCTAACACTTTTTATAATGTTTACTAAATGCCAAGAAACATTGTTAAGACTACCCTTATTGGTGCATCTAGGTGGCTCAGTCGATTAAGCGTCCAACTCTTGATTGCAGCTCAGGTCATGATCCCAGGGTCATGGGATCTAGCCCCACATTAGGCTCCACACCTAAAAATAAACAACTAAATAAATAATAAATTTTAAAATAAGACTACCCTGGGGTCCCTGGGTGGCTCAATTGGTTAAGCATCCAACTCTTGACTTTGGCTCAGGTCATGATCTTGCAGTTTGTGAGTTCCAGCCCCACATCGGGCTCTGAGCTGACAGTGCGGAGCCTGATTGGGATTCTGTGTCTCGTCTCTCTCTGCCCCTCCCAAACTGGTGCTTTCTCTCTCTCTCTCAAAAAAAAAAATTAAAAAGACTGCCCTTACTAACTCAATCCTTATGACAAGTCTATATGATAGAACTATTATTGGCCTAATTTTATAGATAACAAATCCATGATTCAGAGAAATTAAATAAACTTGCCTAAGGTTAGGCAGCTAGTGTGGGGTCGATCTGGGATTAGAAGCTAAGTGGTCTAGCTCCAGAGTATTAGCTCATAACTGCTGTAGTATTGGACCACAGTGTTCTCTTTATCTGCTGGCACACTATGAGGTGCTGCAGGAATGCTCTACTGGTAAGAATCGGTCCTAGAGTTATACTGTTTAGAAGTTCAGGGACAGCATGATCTGCTCTAGTGAAAAAAGCATAAACTTTGGGGTAGCGAATTATGACAGTTTTGTGACTTTGGAAAGCTATTTTGATTTTTTGTTCTAGTTTCCTCATCTGTAAGAACAAAAACAAAAACAAAAGCAATTAGATAGTACCTGTTTCTAGAGTTGGTGTGTGGGTTGGATGAGATAAGTAATATGGAATACCTGTGAGTTTCCTTCCTCCTTCTGACATGAATTATCTCATATCTGCTCTTGGCCACCCCATGGTGGAGGCACTGTAGGTATTATGTTCATTCTACAGATAAAAACATATATGTTAGTAAAGGATACGGCACATTCCCAACATCATATATCAGGAAGAAGAGTGATGATTATGGTCTGGTTTTCTCATTTCCAGTGACATGCTTACTAAGGAATAAAATTGAAGTAATGTTAGAATTCCCCACCCCCTAAACTCATTATGAAAAATCTTTGTATTTCTAGGACAGTTTTATAGTTTAGGAAACACAGTAAAGATTAATCCTTATTTTTGGATTAGGAAAGCATGAAGAAACAATCATCTAGAATCGCAGCACTGAGGGAGAGATTATTAACATTGGGGTCAATATCTCTACAGCTTTTTTAGAATGTGTGTATACATATACTTATGCATAAATGTGAGAGCATATTTTTATTTAATAATATATTTTGTGGTGTGTTACTAATTTATCACAGTCTACCTTCAAAGTTATAGCACTTTACACATGAGAACAGGATCATTCTCATTTACTTTTGCACATGTTGTAGAGCCCACAGTTCATTTTACAGTGCCTGCTTTAGATAATCAATTATCTTTTATATTTCCCTTCAGTCTTGCCATTTCTGTATTTCTCTGTGTGGGTCTAAGCTTTGTCTGGTATCATATTCCTACTGCCTGAAGAACTTCCTGTAATGTTTTTTGTATTGCAGGTTTGATGGTAATGAGGACTCCCAGCTTCTGTTTATCTTAAAAAGTCTTTATTTCTCCTTAATTTTTTAGGAGATATTTTGGCTGGGAATAGAACTCTCATTTGACAAGTGTTTATTTTTCAGTATTTAAAGATGCCCACTACGTTTTCAGCATTGCATAATTTCTGAGGCTGTAATTATTGTCTTTGTTCTCTATATGAAATATGTCCTTTTTTCCTTCTGGTTACCTTCACAATTTTCCCTTTATCTTTCATTTTCAGAAATTAGATTGATGTGTCTAATTGTGACATTTTCTGGTTTATAGTTTATCTTGCTTGGTGTTCTCCAAGCTTTTTGGATATGTCGTTTCATGCATTTCATTATTTTGAGATAATTCTTGACCATTGTCTCTTCAAGTATTTCTTCTGCCCCATCTTCTCTCTTCTCCTTATTCAACTCATTTGTTTTGTACTGTCCCACATCCCTTAGGTTTCGGTTTTCTTTTCCGCTCTTTTTTTCTTTGTGTTTGGATCATTTATATTGACATATCTTTAAGTTCACTGATGCTTTCCTCAGCTGTGTGAAGTCTGGTGATGAGCCCAGCAAAGGAATTGTTTCTTATATTGTGGTTTTTCTTACCAAGGGTTTCTATTTGACTGAAACCCCGTATCTTTGGTGAAATCCCCTAACTTTCGATGCCTGTAGCTCACTGTTCCACTAGACAGAATGCAGGAGTGACTAAGGTAAATAGTATCTTTGGATATGGGCACATGTTTGTCAGGCTATAAATGTGGAAGGTTGAGCCTAGTCAAAAGTTTACATTTTGTTTGAGTGTACCACAGGCTTCAGCTTCCTCTGGAGGAGAGCTGCACTCCCTTATGCTCAGGGTGGTGGCTGGGTGGGGAGGGGGGTAGAAAATTTTAGGTGGTGTTGGTGCTTCATCCTCAGCTCTCCCTGCACACCTGAAGCATGAAGATGTCTCTCGCGAAGCTCCTGTCTGGCCTCAGCAGCTGACTACCGTTGCTTGTTACTCTATGCTAGGCTCCTGCTGGGACTGAGGGTTCTTTCATTCTGTCTCGGCTTCAGTCTTAGGGAGTGTGCCTGGGCCTCAGGGCTGAGTCTTTCTTAACATTCCTGCCCTTTCGACTATGGCAGCCAACCTCTGCCTTGTGTCTGTGGTTTTAGATTTGAAGGCTTTTCATATATACTGCCAAATTGCATCACAGAAAGCATGTGTAAATTTACATTTCACAAGCAGCAAATGAGGGTTCTCTTAAATAAGCATTTTCATCTCTAATACCAGTAGGCTCTTTTGATATGTTAGGAATCCATAATTTTGTTCCTCGCTTATATAATGGAAATGCAGCACTGAGTCTTGTGCATAGTAGGGCATAAAACATTTTTATTAGTTATCTGATGAATCAGAATATAAATGTCCCATTGAGTGGCCCAAAGGTACCACTTTCATTTCAGTTTGTTCCAAATTGTCAGAAGCAGTCACTACCAGATTCTGGAATACAAAAATATGTATTTCACTCAGAAGCTCCATTTTATAGAGAGAAGCAATAGTTGTTAGATGGAGGCATTATGATCCCTGACTGAAAAATACTACTGCACAAGGATCTAGAAAACCGAATTATCATTCTGATTCTGCCTCTAATTCTTTGTCTTTTAATATACAAATTACTGACCAATTCTATTCTGCAGTTTATGTATCTGTCAAATAGGGTTAGTGATTTTATTTCAATAGAGTGTCACGAAGGTAAAATGAAATTACATAAGTGTAAGCCCTTTACAACACTTTTCAAGTGCTATAGAAATATAAAATATTCCTCTAGGAAGGGCCAGATAGGTGTAGAAAAAAGTGGGAGTTAGACTTTCAAGGCACACTTTTGACATCTATGCATCACTGTATGAGAGAGTACATGAATATGGAAGAGAGCAAAATTAGAAGTAGAGTCTTCTTCTCACTAAAATTAGCCTACTTGTAATAGAGGTTAATTAAATCCTTCTCAACCAGGCAAGGGCACAATTTTAAAGGGAAATCGCAAGTAAGTAAGCCCTGACTCCTGCGGGGAAGGGAGGAGGTCTTAGCACCATATCCCACTCTGGGCTCAGTAAGCTTCCTGGTAGACCATGTCTCCTACAGACCTAACCTGACCCTCCACCTGCTGTCTCAGGTCAAGAATTCATCCACTGTGATGCTTGGGTCACTGGAGTGACCCACAATGGAGACAAGCAAGACAATTAAAAAGCCATCAGGAAGTTTGTGTCCTTCTGCCAGCAAAAGGGGACCAGAGCATACACAATGTACAGCATATAGTTTTACTTCCTCTTTTGTAAACTGTTACACACAGTTGAAACCTTCAGCCATAGCTGGTAGGTATACAGCAGGTCAGCCCCTAGGCCAAATCTGGCCTACCATCTGTTTTTGTAAATAAAGGTTTTTTTTTTAAATATTTATTTATTTTTGAGAGAGAGAGAGAGGAAAAAAAGACAGAGCATGTTCAGGGGAGGGGCAGAGAGAGAGGGACACACAGAATCTGAAGCAGGCTCCAGGTTCCAAGCTGTGAGCACAGAGCCCAACACAGGGCTCGAACCCATGAACCATGAGATCATGACCTGAACCAAAGTCAGATGCTTAACCAACTGAGCCACCAGGTGCCCCTGTTTTTGTAAATAAAATTTGATTGGAATACAACCACTCCCATTTCTTTACATATTTTGTATGGCTGCTTTACCCTACAATGGCAGAGTTGAATAGCTGCAATAGAACTCATATTGCCTAAAAAGCTGAAAATATTTGCTATCTGGCCCAATGCAGAAGAAGTTTGCCTACCGTTGGTCTAGAGCAATGATATTCATCCTGTGTATTCCCACCAGCATTACTGATGCAAATTTGGTTTACTGAGATCTCTTTCTTCTTCTTTCATTTAATGAATCATTTGATACTTCAGCACCTAAAAATAATGAGGGAAAGAGTAGTGCGGATAGGAGAATGTAATGCTAACAGCATTATAGTTTATAATGTTTAAAAAACTTTATAGGAAGTACAGGGCAAAAAGAACATGTTAAATAACACCCCATGAGGATGAAATCATGGAAGTTAGAAAATTCTACATGATCAATTATCCAGTTTTTTCAATAAGTAGTCATGGAAAAAAGAAGGTGGAGTAAGGCACCTATGGAGATTAAAAGACTTAAGGGACATTTCAACCTAATGCAGGTGTGGATCTTCTCATTTGAACAACCCTACTGAGCTAACTGGACATAATGGGAGAATTTGAACACTGACAGGGTCTTAGTGTTATGAAGGAATTATTTTTACTTTGTTAAATATGGTAATGGTATTGTGACTATTTGCTAAAAAAAAAATCCTTGATGCCTAGGGTTTTCTTTTCCTTCTCTCAGACTTCTCCAGAAAAAAAAGTAGTAGGGAGTATAGAAGATATACTATTCCTAAGAGGTTGATAAGTATTGAACCAGAGTGATGAGTACATAAAACTCATGCCTTTCTCTCAAACTTTGTATCTGTTTGAAAATTTTCATTATAGTGTTTAAAAAAAACCATAAGCTTGAGTCATATTTTAATTTGAATCCTGGTTTTTCCAGCTATTTGTACATGTATGAAATGGACATTGTAAGTCAGATTGTTTTGTGGCATTGTGAGGATTATGAGAATTAAGTGAGATAGTAGAGTTTAGCACAGTGCCTAATATATAGGAAATAATCAATGCCTGGTAGCTATTATGTTGTATCTGCTATCAAATGGCAAAAATACAACCCCATAGGAGCCTAGTTCACTGATCATATAATTAACTTAGGTGAACAACGGACCTAAAATCCATATTGTTGCTACAAAGGAATAAGGAGCCAGCATAGAGAATGTTCTCACAACATACACATATTTCCCTGACAGTCTGGAAACAATCATAACACCTGTAAGATGCATGGGGAAAGACCTGTGGTATTGAGTATCATGACTTTAATTTCAGATTGTCCTAACAATATGTTTATTCCTCAATGGTAATAATAAAAAAAAAAACAGTTTTCTGTGAGATTGCTAACAAATGCCTGCAAACACACTTTAGCCCCACGTGCATGGGAAGTCCTGTGACTTTGTACAGTACTGACTGATTTTCCACTTTGCGTAACTATTGTTTTTCCTTGATATCTTGTGCTCATATGAACCCAGAGATGGTGCTGAGCACCATACTCCTTTAACTGAGTCTGGCTGACTTAATCAGCCACTAAGTCAACCACACATTAGCCAGTATGTATCACACAAATTTGCAGGAAAACACATTGACTTAACGGTGCAAAATTTTAGAGCAAAACTAACAAACAAAAAAACAAAACAAAACCAAAAAAGACCCCATCTCATCCATCAGTCACTGCAGCTAAGTGAAATAAACTTGAACCCACCTTCAGAATGTGTTCCTTAAAATTCATCCCTTTTGGAGGGAGAGGGGAGTCTACTGAGTAAAATTACTGTCAGAGAGAAATGTTGGGAAGCATTCTGTTCACAATGGTTGTTAAAAAAAGTAAATAAAAAAGTGAGGACCTGTTGGGGGGGAGTTGGGGAAGCAATGTTTCAGTTGAACTGAAGATACCAAAACTGTCCTTTTTTTCTGTTCTTCTACAGAATGACATCACGCCTTTACACGTTGCATCAAAAAGAGGAAATGCCAATATGGTAAAACTCTTGCTTGATCGAGGAGCTAAAATCGATGCCAAAACAAGGGTAAGTGCAATTTGTGTGCATGCTTATACTTATTTTCAGGAATAGTAATCTTCCCCTGATACCTTCACACTGGTTCAACAGTGGCTTCACTTTTACTTCATTTGTTGTAGCCTCCAAGAAAATGATTCTAAATGTATTTGTCCCAAAATGGAATGCTGATCGACATGTATAAGTCTGTAACACGTTTATATGGCGTATGGTTTTAATTATAAAAACTAAGGCTTAAGGTCTAGAGTTTTAGTCGAGTTTGCATTTTTAAGAATGTAATCACTACCTGACCTGATAGGCTGGGCTGTTTGGTCAGTTTAATACTAAAACTGACAGTTACTCTATTTAAAAACAAATTGGTCTACTTTTGTACACTGCTGGTGCAAATGTAAAGTGGTACAGCTACTCTGGGAAACGGTACGGAGGCTCCTCAAAATATGAAAACTAGAACTACCCTACCATCTGGCAATTCCACTACTGAGTATTTACCCCCAAGTATGGAAAACAGTATCTTGAAGCAATATTTGCCCATTCCTCTTCATCACGGCATTGTTCACAATAGTCAAGAGATGGAAGCCACACAAATGTCGATTGACAGATGATGGATGAACAAAATGTAATGTATATAGATGGTGGAATATTATTAAGCCTGAAACAGGAAGCAAATCCTATCATTCTACAACATGAATGAATCTTAAGGACATTATCCTGAGTGAAAGAGGACAGTCACAAAAGTATAATACTACATGATTCCATTTTTATGGAGTTTCTAGAGTAGTCAAAACCATAGAAGCAGAAGCAGAATGGTGTTTGCTTGGGCTTTGGGGGCAGAGAAATGGAGAGTGTTGTTTAGTAAGTTATAGAGACTCAATTCTGCAAGATGAAAAATTTCTGGAAATGTTATACATAGCAATGTGAATACAGTTAACACTACTGAAATATATACTTAAAAATGGTTAAGGAAATAAATTTTGTGTGTTTTTTAGCACAATTTAGAAATCAAAAAAAAAATACAAAGCTGTCTGGGTAGGTGTTTGGCATGTTGCTTATTCGGTGCAATGCCTTTTGGGTAGAGGAAAGAACTGAGACTCAGAAGCAAGTTTGAATCCCAGATGCTGACCTTAGCCAGTTGACTTAGGTAGGCTGTTTAACCTTCTGCATGTAATTTCTCTTTCTGAAAATAAAGAAAATTAATGGCCACCTTGAAGGTTATTGCAGTGATCAAGCTAATGTTTGTAAACTGTGTTGCAAAAAGTAGACCAGAAAGAGGTCACAGCCATTGCTTATATAACTCACAGGTCCAGTTAGCATTAAACTTGTAATTAGGGGATTATTTTGTCCAACACTTCTTGTGTTTGTTCCAAGATGCGAGCAAGAGTGAGGCTAACGGAGAGGTGATCTCACTATACCCAGCCCCCTCTCTGAGGGTTTGGGGTGGTTTTCCCTATCTTGCCATTGTAGCCCCCGCAATCCCGTGCTTCCTCCTCACAAGAATCCTGATCTCCGTGTTTCCAAAACTGGCCTGGTAACCTGCATTCGATTCCTGTGGCTCCTTGATTTACTACTTCATTTATTGTTCACTGTGTGTGTTCCCTCAAGCAATAAATGATTACGGAGTGGGCCTACTGTGGGGCAGATACAGCAAGACTGCAGGACACTGTCCTTACCCTCATGAAGCTGACAGGCAGTCAACTACCTGTGCTCTGACCCAAGAACAGCCCAGCTGTAGTTAGTTAGCAGGACACCCGGGCTTCCTTTTCCTGATAACTACTGACCCTGAAAATTTGTATGTACCTTAAAAGAAACCAGCTTTCTAGAGAGGAGGAGTGAAGAAAGATGAAGGTTGACCCCTAGAGGACTGTCTGACTGGGGAAGGAGATTGAATAGAGCTCCTAGTGAATTGACTTTGCATTCTGTAATAAGAAGCCGTTACCAATATGCTAGAGCTGTCACTTTAAATGGCAGGGATCTTCCGCCAATATAGGCTATTTCAAGAGGTCATAAGGAATAAAACAGAATTGGTGCTGTGCCACTCGATTACAATGTAAAGCTTAAGGATCATTTGTGAACAGGGAAGATTTTTAGGAAGCAAAATGAGGAATACTAGAGCCAAGCAGGAAAGAAGAGCTTGAAGAGATATACCTGGTTATCCAGCTGGGGTTTTAGTGAGTATGTGGATTAGAAATTACCTTATTTCTCCCTCTCTCGAAATAATCATCAATCACTGGCAAAATTCCTTTTCAGTTACTTTACCTCATTTATGCAAAAATTACCTGCTGTATTTGATACAATGAAAGGAGAAAGGGGCATATGGGGAACTCAGACCCCATGTTTATGAAGCAGATAGTGGCACCAGGGCAAAAACTTAAAAACTCTTCTGGATAAAAGTATTAGAGATATGAGGGCACCTGAGTGGCTCAGTCAGTTAAATGTCTGACTCTCAGCTCAGGTCAAGAACTCATGGTTTGTGAGATCGAGCCCTGTGTCAGGCTCTGCACTGACAGCAAGGAGCCTGCTTGGGATTCTCTCCCTCTTTCTCTGCCCCTCCCTTGCTCTTTCTCTCTCTCTTGCTATTTCTTAACATTAAGAAATAGTATCAGAGATATGGAATAATGTTGTATGTAACTTTGCATACTATGCAAATTCAGGGGGCAACCTGATTTCTCTAACACTTTGTCCCTGTTGTGAAAGCCTATCTTATTTTGAATAAGATGCAGACTCCTTTTTACCATCCATTCAGTTGTAACAGGGATTCAGTTTTCTCCTGTGTTCTGTGAATGGCGCGTGAATGTGAAGGAGACAGACACAGAGAACAGAGAAGCCTGTCCTACTTCTGTTGTTGTCCTACAAGGAGTGGGGTGAGGGTGGGATGGCATTTGGGCACAGACTGAATTCCTGGCAGACGATATCGAAGAAAGCATAGTACATACCCCAAATATGTAAACTATTTTGTGTTCTTCTCATCAAAGCCTCCCTTCTCTCTGGCTGAAATGACTGAGTAGTCATTGGGTGTGTGGGTGAAAGGGAGGAGGCCAGCTAAAATGTCAGAAAGCCCTGAGGCCAAGCCTAAAAACAGAAAACAGAATTGTTCATAAATGCAAGTTTTAACTACTCAATCTGGTAACTCTTGAGAGAATAAATATTGTTATCTACCCATCCACCTCCTACCAATTACTTAGGACTGTTGTGGCTACCTTGCTACATCAATAGTCGGTTTAGAGACAGGAGACATCTCAGGCGCCAGCACTCCAAGGGACCTCGTTGGCTTACTCTGTTCCCTGCATGTGCTGCTGACCTAATAAAGTACTCAGTTTAAAAGCAGACTCTTAGAGCCCTTCTATTCAAGCAAAGAAACTTGATTTATGGTCAGAGTAGGTTAGGAGGACTTGAGCAAGATTTTACCAGCCAGAAAAGCAAGATGAGAGTGATCAGTGATCTGATCTCTAGTCTTAAGTGTGACTTGCAAGTAAAATTGTGACCTTAGGCAAGTTCACCCTTCTGAGTCTTAGTTTCTGTCCCAGCATGGATAGAGAGTTGTTCCAGATGATTTTACAAGCTCTCCCATTTGGAAGGACACCACATATTGTAGCTTCACTGTAAAACTCAAGATGGTTATATAAATCAGGTTGATGTTACCAAAATGGCAAAGTAGGGGAGCTCAGCCTCCAACCCCCAACAAAGATCAACAAGAGTTCGGAAGCATCCACAAAGAAAAGCAGTTCTGGGAGAGCTCAGGAGTGTTCTTAGGAATCTTCAGCAACTCAGTGTGGGGAAGGAAAAAAACCCATCTGAGAATAATTACAAAAGAAGGGAAGGAAGAGCAGCTTCATTTTGCCTGCATCATCCAATCTCCCAGGCTGGCACTGCTCACTGCCAACAGGGAACTCCTCAACTTGGAAGAATTTCCCTTACCAGACAAGGGAGAGTGAAGTGAGTGGCTGGCTTCCCTAGCTTTCAGGACATTGTATGAAGGACCCTCTTCAGTTTGCAAACCAGATTGCAAACTGGTGTAGCCGTTCTGGAAAACAGTATGGAGCTTCCTCAAAAAGTTAAAAATAGAACTACCCTATGACCCAGCAACTGCACTACTAGATATTTATCCAGAGGATACAAAAATACTGATTCAAAGGGGCACATGCACTCTAATGTTTATAGCAGCATTATCAACAATAGCCAGGGTCACCTGGGTGGTTCAGTCTGTTGAGCATCCGACTCTTGATTTTGGTTCAGGTCGTGATCTCACAATCATGGGATCGAGCCCCACATCAGTCTCCACACTGAGCATGGAGCCTGCTTGATATTCTGTCTCTCCTTCTTTCTACACCCTTCCCCAACTCTTGCACGTGCTCACTCGCTCACTCTCTGTCGCACTCTCTCAAAATAAACTAAAAACAAAAAACCAAAAATTGCCAAACTATGGAGAGAGCTCAAATGTCCATTGACAGGTGAATGGATAAAGAAGATATATATATATGATATATATTATAATGGAATATTACTCAGCCATCAAAAAGAATGAAATCTTGCCATTTGTAACAATGTGGATGGAGCTAAAGTGTATTATGCTCAGCAAAATAAGTCAGTCAGAGAAAGACATAGACCATATGATTTCACTCATAGGAATTTAAGAAACAAAACAGATGAACATAGGGGAAGGGGGGGGGAGAGAGAGAAGGAAGCAAACCATAAGAGACTCTTAAACATAGAGAACAAACTGAGGGTTGCTGGTAGGGTGTTGGGTGGGGGATGGGCTAAACGGGCAAAGGGCATTAAGGAAGACACTTGGTGTGATGAGCACTGGGTGTTATATGTAAGTGACGAATCACTAAATTCTAGTCCTGATACCAATACTACACTATATGTTAACTAACTTGAATTTAAAGAACATCTTGGAAAGAAAAAAAAAGTTTCATCCGACCCAGAGACTGGCAAAGCTGAGATGAATAGAGATAGGAAGGAACAAAGAAGAGTAGATGCTACCAGTATCATCCATGCAGTGGGAGTGACTGTGGTTCCCAGCCACCTGCTTTGCGGAAGACCTCAACAGCTTTCTTGCTATTAAAGTAACTAATGGCCGGAAGAGCCACTGTGGACTCCCTGAAGACTTCATTGGGTTTGGCCCCTGCAATATTCACATTCACAGACTCCAGCCTCCTGAGTCCCTCTCTGCTCCCTACCTACACCTCCACCCCCCCAAACCCCCAGACCCTGCTGCTAGAGCCAAGGGTCCACACCAGCAACCAGCCCAGCCCTCTGTGTCTGCACAAGTGTAAGAAGCCAGCCTAGACCGTGTGCTGCCCCACGACTGTGTACGCACTTGGGGCTAGCCCTTCCAGCTGTGCATCTGCACGCCACTGGCCAGACCCTCTACTGCTACCCACACACCTATGGCGGATCCTGTGGCATGGAAGGGCACACCCACAAGCCAGGGCCTTCATAGCAGTCCATGGGTCTGAATCTGGCTCTGTCACCAGTCACTGGCCTTCACTCCTTAGCAAATGTCAGGTAACCTTCTAGCTATGCACCTGTATGCCCCAACCAGACCATCCTTACCAGCCTCCCAAGGCTTGGGACACACCCCCAGGAGACTGCAGCCACAGGAGTACACACGAAGAGCAGAGCCCCCACAGCCATTTGAAGGCCAGATCCGGTCCTGTCTCTTGTCACTGACCTGCACCACTGGGCTCACCTGAAGCTGGTCTTTCAAGCTGTGTTACGGCACGCCCCTTGCCTGACTCCCAACACCAGCCTCCGCTGCTGTGTGCCCACAGTGAGGCCCCACAGCCGCAGCAATACACACAGACAGCCATGGCACCCACAGCTGCCTGTACACCTGCAGCTGGCCCACACCTTTACAACTGGCTCTGACCCCCACCACTATGTGTATGTGTGAGACCGGCCCCCACCACTATGTAGGGGACCACCCTACAGCTGTGTACATACCACCAGCTCCAGCCACCACCACCACCTTCCCACGTCACCAGCCACTGGCCCTGGAGGTGCTGCTGAGGACTCAGACCACCCCCTACAGTGCTCACCAAGAACTGCACAGTTGTCAATGCCGTGAACCCGAGTGACCTGAGCAGATAAGACATCATATACCTCTTGGACCCAAACCACCACACACCCCTGTATTTGGCCCTCTGTACCACTAGACCTGGGGTTACAGCACATTCCAGCGTGCCCCTGTGCACAAGTGAAAGTCTTTCCATATTGAAGTCAACCCATAAAGTATGGAAGAAGTGAGTGGTTATTTAAATGGGCAGACTTTAAATATGCACGACTATAGGGATCTTGAAGAATCAGAGAAACCACCAAGGGAGCATAGTGAGCTTCCAGTAATTGACCTCAAAGAAACGGAGATACCAGTGACCTAAAAACATCACACCCGGGGCACCTGGGTGACTCGGTCGATTAAGCCTAATAAAGGATTCAAAATAATTGTTCTAAAGATGCTCCGAGAGCTGCAAGAAAACATAGAAAAACAATTTAACAAATTAGAGGGAAAATATAAAAACAAAATGAAAAGTTCAGCAAAGAGATAGAAAATATAAAAAGAGAACCAAGCACAAATTTGTAGCTAAAGAAGACAGTGATGGAACTGAAGAACTCAATAGACAGCTTCAACAGCAGACCGGGCCAAGCAGAAGCAAGAACACTTGAAATTATCTAGTCAGAGGAGCAAAAAAGAGAAAGGATGAAAAATTCATGAAGAAGACCTGCAGGACTAAAGAGGCATCGTTAAGTGAAAACAGTCCATCCATCACTGAGTCCCAGAAAGAGAAGAGAAACTTACTGAGGACCTAGAAGTGACACCACCCCCAAATCTGAAGAGTTGTAAGGGTCAGTAGGGGGAAGAAACTAAACAAAGAACCAGGTGCCCCTAGAGAATAGAAACTGAAGTCTTTTAAAAAAAATATTAAAAAGAACCCACTGGTTTTATGAAAAGACAATCCCCAGTTCTATTGAGTAATCAATAAAGCTTTAATACAGCATTTAAACTGCATTTGCAATATGTGAACTATTATTCAGCCATAAACATAAAAGCAAATCCTGCCACTTGCAACAACATGAATAGACTTTGAGGCCATTATCCAAGGTGAAATAAGTCAGACAGAGAAAGACAAATACCACATGTCATAACTCAGATGTAGAATCTAAAAACATCACACCTGGGGCACCTGGGTGGCTCAGTCGGTTAAGCTCCAACTTCGGCGCGGGTCATGATCTTCGTGCTTCACAAGTTCAAGCCCTGCCTTGGGCACTCTGCTGTCAGCGTGAGGCCCGCTTCAGATCCTCTGTCCCCCTCTCTCTCTGGCCCTCCCCCACTTGTGCACACGTGCTCTCTCTCTCTCAAAAATGAATAAACATTTAAAAAATAATAAATAAAATACAATAATAAAACATCACACTCATAGAAACAGAAAGGTGGTTGACAGAGGCTGAGAGGTAGAGGAAATGGGGAGATTTAGTCAGAGAGTACAGACTACCAGTTATAAGATGAATACGTTCAGGTATCTAAAGTTTACTTGGTGGGGGCACCTGGGTGGCTCAGTTGGTTAAGCTTCTGACTTTGGCTCAGGTCATGATCTCACAGTTTGTGAGTTTAAGCCCCACATCAGGCTCTGTGCTGACAGCTCAGAGCCTGGAGCCTGCTTCGGATTCTGCATCTCCCTCTCTCTGCCCCTCTCTGGCTTGCACTCTGTCTCTCTCACTCTCAAAAATAACTAAACATTAGAAAAAATTGTTTAAAAATAAATTACTTGTTGACTATAACTAAGAATTCTGTATTATATATTCAAAAGTTGCTATGAAAGTAGACCTTTAATATTTTGACCATGACATCTGCAAAATTCATGTGAGGTGAAGAATGTGTTAATTAACGTTATTGTGGTAAGTATTTCACAGTATATATGTATACCAGATCATCACATGGTATAACCTAAATTTCTACAATGTTCCATGTCAATTTTATCTCAGTCAAGTTAGGGCTCAGGGGGCAAGAGGCAGAAGCCTCTTGAACGTTTCTGAAAAGTGTTTAGCTAGGATCTGATGAAACACAAAGCCTGTGGTCCTTTTTCTATGTAGTTCATTTCAAGAAAGGTTGTCCTATTTTCCCAGTCCTGTGATGCTATCTAATATCAACTGGCTTGTTGTATATTCTCCTGCAGAATAGACAAGAGTAAGTATGTAGCGTTATCTCTGTGATAACGGTGGCAAATGTGCTGAGATATAAACATATATCAAGGCAGATTCTTCAGTCTGGTCTATATGCAGATCCTAATTTTAAAATAAGTTTTGAAATTTGCTCACTTTTTTCCAACAAAATTTTAATGACTTTATTTATAGACTAAAATGTTTTGTAAGAATGGCTATTTGTGGTAGCCTGATGGGTTTTTGGTTTGGTTTTTTTTCCCCCCATTTAACTCTCGATCTCAGCAAAGCAAGCATGTGTACTTCTTGAAGGAAGATACTTTGCAATGGATGGTCTCTTGTCATTTTCCTTTTCCTTTGCATCAGTTCACAGCCAAATCAAAAGCTCAATATGGACCCTAATCAGAACCATTTTAAGACTTTGTGGCATCTTCTGAGTTCTCTCTTTTCACTGGCTCTTCTCTACCCAATAATAAAGGCAGCTGTGCTTGTATTTAGTGCTTCAGAGAAGATGGAAGGGTTCCAGGTAGAATCAGTAATACCAATACTCTGATTCCCAGAATGCGGCTCTAATCATGCCTCTCCCAGCTTCCAGTTTTCCTAGCAAGGTGCCACTACCCAGATCCACATGTAATCTCATTACCACCACATCATATCCGAGCCACACCTTGCCACTCAGATGCACACATTCATCTTGGTATCTGTAGCACTTAGCATGCTTTCTGGCACATGCCAGATGTTAAATATGTATTTGCTGAATATATAGAAATGAAAGCTACACTCTTGAAGGTTAAATTTGCCAAAAGGTCTTAATTTTCTTGACTTTATACTGATCCTGTGGTAATGTAATTTTGCTCCCTGAAGTTAATGGCTTCCAATTGATTCAGAAGAATGAAGAGATATTTGTGTGCAAGTAGATAAAGCGTTTTCAGAATACCTCAAATCTGTCAGTTGTTAAATTCTTATTATTCTGGGAAGATATCAGGGGACATTTGGATGCCCTGTAATTTTAGCCTGTCCTTTCCCAGAAATGCAACTGGTTATTATTTCTGAGGTTAAATACAAAGAAAAAAGAAATATTGGTATTGACTTTTGCTTTCTATTATATTTCCAGAAGTGTATTGCCTGGCTAAAAATAAATCCTTAAAGTAAATATTAAATATTTTATAGTCATAAGATAGTCCCTATCAAATGGAAAATTCTAATACAATATTTCCTCCTTATAGTTCTAACATAAACATGTTGACAAGAGCACTGAAATAATGCAAGCTGCTCTGGGTTTCTACATTAATCAAGACTAATTTGAAAATATGTCATTCAAAAATAGATTCATTTTTAATTTTTATGTAACAGATATTAAAAGTTAATTGAAAGTATTTATTTGGATTCTAAGAAGGGCAGGGCACCTTCCCCTAAATTTTGCTGTTAACCTTAAACCACTCTAAAAAAATTAAGTATTAATATAAAAAAAGAAAGTACAAGTAATTATGACATGCCCTTAGCGTTCAAAACATGAAAATCTCTTTGAAGGAAAGAATGCTTTTGAGAGTTGCAAAGAGTTCTGAACATAAGAGCATCTTATCTCTTTCTTTCTCCCTTTCTCTCTCTCTCTCTCTCCCTCCCTCCCTCTCTCTCTGTCCTAGTGATTTTACAACATATTGGAGATCTCATTTCCCTTACCAAGTAGAGATCTAAAAGTATCGGATAAATTTTGTGTGCTACTAATCCTGGTTCTCCTGAAGAATCTGTGAAGCAGGCTCAGGACAGCAGTTATTTTAGTTAATTGCTATGTGGTTCTAAGTGCTGGGGCTCAGAAAGTACTTTACTCTTCCTCCTATTTTCTTGTGATGTATGTTGGTAATCCTCACTCCCTACTTCTTTTAAAAAATTCTACATCCATTAGGCACACAAGTACTCTGCAGTTATCAACTATAAGCATCTTTAATTATCCTCCTTGCCAAAGGAAATATACAATAAGTAAATACATCATTACTGTTTTTTTTACATTGTGAAGCTTAATTTGAATTTTTTCCATGTAAGATTTTCTAAGAACTATATAAAAAGAACCTTTATACATTTAAAATCATATTTTATAATAGGTTATTCAGTTTCTACCTACTGAAAATTTAGAAATTATCATCTATTTATAGAAGGAACATTCCTAAAATAGTATATGATAGAAACAAATATAAACTATGATGGTGTAGTGTGTATAAGTCACATATTCATGTTTTTTACTCAGCTGTGTTAGAGTTTTGGCTTCAAGGAACAATGGAGTAGCTTACAATGAACTAAGCATCCTGCTGATAAAAATCATAAACCCCGGAAAAATAGTTTTTGAAAACTTGTTTGTAGGCACTGAAAAATAATCGAAAATTGGCATAAATTGGAATGAATTCAACTTTTGAAAGAACTAAATAACACAAGATGAGATCTATATTTTTATGGCAGGTACTGGATACAGTTGATTGAGAAAGTCACAATTTTATTGTCTTGAGGTCAGAGGATCAAGTTTGAGGCTGTAATGGTGGCTGGATATTCAGGGAGGAATCACTGATAGGAGGGAACCACAAAGGAAGTGCTGAAGTCAATCTACAAACATATACACTCCCCACAATCCTTGAATAAGCAATGAACTATGTGTGTGGAGGTGGGAAGTGGAGGGGGGTGGTATGAAACTACAAGGAGAGCAGAGGGAAATAACAGGTAAAAAATTAAAAGCTGAGAAGGAAGTTCAGCAGTGCTTGCTGCAAGGAAAATAGAACACCACATCAAGGAGACTTGGCAAATATCTTTGGCTTTTTATTAATACTACAAGGACTACATCTTAGAAGTTATGACTATGTCCCAGGACTAAAGGGATTACTCTTGGAATAAGGACGAGTCTAAAACAGACCTGCTATTGAAAGCCTAAAACAAGTCCCTATAAGACTAGAGTCTTTATAGCACATTATTCACAATATCCAGTATTTAATTTAAATTTTATATATGATTTAAAAATCACTAGTATACATGAAAGGAAATGAGAAAATCTGACTTGCTGTCAAAAGAAAAGTTAAGTAATAAAAACAGACCCATAGGTGACTCAGATGTTAGAATTAATAGACTTTAAAATAACTATAATTAGGGGCGCCTGGGTGGCGCAGTCGGTTAAGCGTCTGACTTCAGCCAGGTCACGATCTCGTGGTCCGTGAGTTCAAGCCCCGCGTCAGGCTCTGGGCTGATGGCTCAGAGCCTGGAGCCTGTTTCCGATTCTGTGTCTCCCTCTCTCTCTGCCCCTCCCCCGTTCATGCTCTGTCTCTCTCTGTCCCCAAAAAAATAAATAAACATTGAAAAAAAAATTTTAAATAACTATAATTAATATGTTAAATATCTGAATGAAAAGACAGATATAGTGAGTAAGGCAAAATTTTTCAGGAGAAATAGGAAGTCTTAAAAAAATAGAAACCTTAGAACTAAAAAACGCAATATCTGAAATTTTAAAAAAAAACATTCACTGGATAGGATAAAGAACAGATTGAATACAAAGGAAGAAAGAATTGGTGAACTTGAAGACAAGTTATAAAAATCATCCAAACTGAAGAACAGAAAACAAAAAGATTAAAAATCAATTTGACACCATGTCAGCAACCTGTGGAATACTAGCAAGCTGACTAAACAGTTACAGTGTGGTCCAAGAAGCAGAGGAGAAAGAGAATGGAGCAGAAAAGATGTATCTATTTATTTTCAAATTCAATCACAAACCACAAACCCTAGACCCAGGAGACTTAGAACACCCCAAGGAGGGTAAATACAAAGAAAACCACACAGAGGCACATAGTGGTGAAGCTGATAAATGGCAAAGATAGAAAAAAAAATGTTTACACAGCCAAAGGAGAAGATGCATTATAAATAGAAAAACAATGGTGAGACTGTGATCTAACTTCTTACCAGAAACACTGGAGGCCAGAAACAATGGAACATTCTTTAAGATGCTAACTGAAAACTTTCTGTGAATCGAGAATTTATATCCAGTGAACATAAATTCATAATAAAAGCAAAATATAGTTTCAGATAAGCAAAAATTGAGATGAAGTGTTACCATCAAACCCACACTAAAAGAAATACTAAAGGAAGTTCTTTAGTATTCTGAAGGGAAATAATACCATATGGAAATGTGGATCTAAATAAAGGAGAGAAAAATTAGAAGCAGATTGCTATAAAGAACACTTTTTCTTTTTAGAAATTCTTTAAAGTTTGATTAATAAAAATATCAATTTATTATGAGGCTTGTAATACACGTAAAAGTTAAATATATGATATTTATAGCACAAAAGGTAAAACTAACAGTTTAAATGGAATTATATTATAGAATTCATATTACACATGAAGTTATATAATATATAATACATCATATGTAATATTACTCTATGATATATAATTAATAATATGTATTATGTAATATTACTCTGTGATATATGATTAATAATATAATATTATTTAGACTGATAAATTAAGGATACATATTATAATGTTTAGGGCAACCACTAAAAGGAAAACAAAAGAAAAAAGAGATTTAGTTAAAAAGCCAAAGAAGGAGGGGGTGCCTGGGTGGCTCAGTCAGTTGAGCATCTGACTCTTGATTTCAGCTTGAGTTGTGATCCCAGGGTCGTGGGATCAAGCCCATGTCAGACTGCACTGAGTGGGGAACCTGCTTGGGATATTCTCTCTCTCTCTGTCTCTCTCTCTCTCTCTCTCTGCCCCTCTCCCCTACTTGTGGTCCCCCCCCAACCCCCGAAAAAAAAAAGCCAAAGGAGGAGATAGCCACTGATATATGTGATGATTTGGTGATTAGAAAACTAAATAATGCTCAACCCAAAAGAAGACAAAAAGGAGGGACAAAAAACCCACAAAGAACAGTGGACAAATACACAGCAAATAGCATAAGGGTGTGTTCCAGGGTCAGAGAGAAAGCCATGGTTTTTTAAGCAGAGAGAACAATACAAGGATTTTGCCTTACTTTAGTTTTAAACACATAGAATGTATGACCGGGGTAGCAAGAAAGGGAAGTAGAAAGAGATATTTCTCTCTCCTATACGTGAATGGCAGAAATGAACTCTAGATCTTAAAAGGAGATTGTTTTCCAGAAGGAATCCGATCCTTCAGATGGAGGCAAGCCTAAGTATAAATTCCGATTCCAGCCATTTGCTTGCATGTGACCTTGAGCAGGTACATTCCTCTTCTGGAACAGCTTTCTCATCTATAAATGGAACTTGTAATGCCTTTCTCATGAGTTGTAAAGATTCAATAAGATCACAAATATAAAGCGCCTGTAACCACAGAGGGGTTTCAAAAAATGTTATCTCACACCCTCCTATGCCAAGTCTACAACTGCCTCGCGTGCACAAAATGAGGATACAGTCAGAATTTTTGGTAAAAAGCACAGATATGAGACTAGCAGTACTGTTGGGCTGCAGGTGGGGCCCCCTTATTTATCTCTGGCTGTATTATAACTCTTCTTTCCTGAGCACTACTGGCTTTTTCTTTCATTGTTTTCAGTTTTGAATTAGGTATCACATCCTGTTTCACATCCATGATATAGGAAAAGAGTATATATCCATTGGATTCTCTCTGCTTGGTTTCCTTTTCCATCTCTAGAGTGAGATTTTTTGCTTAGAGGGTTTTTTTGCTACAGAATACAAATAAAATAAATGTCTGTTTTTGAAAGTATTTCCCAAGTCATGAATTTGTCTCATTTCAGTATTGGCTGTGAGCAAATTCAACATGTTAAGAACATATTCTGGTTCCGTATTCTTAGGTCTGATGCCTTAATGTCCTGTTCCATGCTTTTCAGCCGAATAGGACCTGAAAGCAAGCCTTTTTGACCTTCGAGTGTGCTATGTTTTGCTCTTAGGCTAACACAAGAGAGCATTTTGTCCAGCCAGTAAAGTACAGTTTCCCACCTCGGTAATAAGATTACTGTCATTGAAATGAAATATGAGATCTGGACTAGCCAGTTGGCTTTGCTTCAGAATTCTGCCCAAGGGAATACTTGTTCATTATGTCAGTGCTTTAAAAATCAGGGGAATTGGAAAAAAACTACCAACCCTGTGCAATTTCATTTCCCTCCCATACTGTTACTATGGCAACTCAGCATCCCTCTCTCCTTCTCTCCCGTCCAAGTGCATATGCTGCCATTCTTGAGGCAGCCTCCCCTGAGCCCCGGCAATTGCCTTTGTCAAGCATTTTCCAACTGGAAGTTGACACTGTTGTATGCAGCTGAAGAAATGCTTTTTGGTACTGGACCCAGTCTAAGTGACCCTGTATATCACCTATACATTTCTAGGGTTTGGGAGCAGGTTAGAATCCTCATTTTTGTATTGGAAAAAGCATTGCTCTAGTTTTAGGGAGAGGAGTAGACCAGTTCACTGCTGTGTTCCAAACCACAGTGCTCACAATAGTTCTCTTTTTTCAGCTTCTGGTATTCAAATAAAAGGAAAATATCTTATTTAGAATAAATCCCCTAATATTTTTCTTATTCTGAGAACTAAAAAGACTGGTCATATTCTTCAAATCACTTATTTATGGGGAATTTTATTTTTCTGGAAAGAAAGACATTAGAGCACTTCTGAAGGATAAAATGAGTCTGCTCTTAACAAAAAGAATTTTTAACCAACTAACTAGAAAACATTTTTAAAGGACTAGCCCCCAAACCCACTCATTTGCTCACTCCATTCCTTCATTTACTCATTTGCAACTTTCATGAATACAGTGCTGAGTTATCTTCTCTGTGAGATTCAAATATCCCTTAAGCTAGTGACCTTGTCCTCAGAACCAGCCTAACTGAAATGATGACGCCTGCTCACAAATGACTAAGATACCCGGTGAAAAGTTAGAGAAGCTTCCCCAAGAGAAGTGCAGATTAAACAAGGCAGATGTCCTGAAAGTACAGTGGTTATGTCTAGTTATGGAAAAGTCTTCTAAGAAATGTAGGACTTTAAAACAGTACAAATTTGGATCTTGGAGAAAATGGAAAGGGAACTCCTTCCTGGTACCCTGTGTGGGCAGAGCAGAGAGACCAGAACACGAAGAGCTGCGAATGGCTTGCGAGCTGGGGGAGAAGGGAGGGGCATCGGGGAAGGCCCAGTGTAGCAGAGACTGCTGGTGGAAGACCACCAATGCTGATTTGAGAAACTGAGGCTTGGCTGAGGACCGAGTGGTTATTGAAGGCCACGTAGCGTTTCATAATCAGAACAGTGCTTCAGGAAAGTGAATGATAAGCCTCACCCATTTCAAAGCAAAAGAAACCAGTTTGAAATTTACATATTATCTTTTGTCCAAATGCAGGTATTAAGTAAAGTCTGTGCTGGCTAATTTCCCCCCCCGCCCTTTTTTTTTTAAACTGAACTAAGTGTGAATCAGTACATGGCACTTTCCAGTCTGGCCGTGGGTCAGCTGGTCCTGTCTTCTTTGTGACTATAAAAGATGTGACACTAATTAAAGACCTTACATTAACTCTAGGCACTAGTTTTCCACTGACCTGTGAATGTCCCAGCAGCCAGGCTGGCACTGCCTGTACAGCCAGGCAGTCGTGACATCTTGTACAGCTTCCTGATGAGCCATCTCTCCTGCCGGAATTCTGGCTGTTTGAAGTCATGCACTTTTGAAAAGTTTCAGAGCAAATGTACAGCAGATCCAAAGGAGTCAGCCCAACTTGCAGTTGGTCAATGTTAAAAATACTGCAAGTGAAACTGCAGTCAAGAGAGCTATGCTTCAGGTAGCTCTTTGCAGTTAGCTAGGAACTGAAGATCTTACCCTGGGGAGCCCCCTGACTTTATCATTGAAACCAGGTGATGAGAAGAACAATGGCAGTAACAATAGCACTTCACAGCTCTTGCACTGATGAAAAAATCACCTTCCCTAGCTGAGTCTCTAAAGTCTATGAGTGTTTAATAAATAAACACCAGAGAGCAGAGGCAGCAGCTGCAGAATGAAGATAAAAGAAGGCTCAGGATGGCTGAAAGTTTGAAAAGAGGGGCTTTGTCTTAGTAACTCCTAAGTCATGTCTTGACTGTCCTGCACAGTCTGGCCAAGATCTGCGTTCAGCCTGTGCAGGCTTGGAGAAGTAAAGAGTCTTCATTTATCAAATGAATATTATACCTTTCGTATAGGGATAATCGTGAGGATAAAATGATATAATGTCTTGGATTTGTTTCAAAATAATATAAGAAAGGAGAAAAGGTCAGGATATGGATGAATCAAGATTGATCAGGAGATGACAGCTGAGGCTGAGCACCAGACACCTAGAGAGACTCATTATACTATTCAGTCTGCTTTAGTCCAAAATAGGTTTGAAATTTTCCATAATTAAAGCTTTTATTGTAAAATGAAATCAGCAAAAATGTAAATCTGTAAAGGACAGTATGTTTCAAAGGATTGAGGTAGATTTTGCTCTTAGCCACGTTGCATTCAGTACGTAGCAACTTGCTTTGGGTAAGATAATTTTCATGGATAAATGAGTTGGGCTAAAGTAAATACTTTTTTTTCTGTGTGAGCATGGTTTGAACATGTCTGCACACATTCTGTCACCTCTTACATCTTAGAGTCTACTTATGAGAAAATAAAAGAAACAAATTTGACCTTTCAGTCCGTAAAAGACAATCACGTTATGACAGGACCTGTGTGGTGTGTTTTTGTGTGTGTGGCAGAAGGTGGGTGTGATTATTAGTTCCCCTTCAGATATTTATAGGTTTTATATTATTGGGAAGACACTTGGACTTCATGGTGTTTTTTTTTAATGTTTTCAGATTTTATTTTATTCTATTTTATTAGAAAAATGCTATTTCCCACTTGAAAATTTATACACTGCTTTACTTTGGTTTATGAGAGCAAATGTTTCAAATAAGCATAAGAGGCAGAATATTTAAATATGCTCACAGCATGATCAAATGAGTTTGTGATTCAAATTTCATTTTTAAGGGATTTTAATTCTGAGTGAGATGTGGCTAATAGGTTAGAAATAGGATTGTACCTTACTGATTATACATTAGGATAATTAGGGTTATTTTCAAGATCTGCTCACACAATCTGGGAAGTGATTTGAATACACTGATAACATTTTAATGTATCTTAAAATGTGACTGTCCTTAGGGTAGGCTTTGTCAACCACAGGAATCCTCAAGCTGGGGAAAACTTCTCCATAGAGTTTGGGGCCACTTAGATAGCTTTAAGTGAATTATTTTCCACTCCTTAACTCCTAATTCTCCCTTCCCACCTAGCCTGTAGTAAAATAGTCCTTGTCTCCTAGCACAAAAGGAAGACCTAAGTCACTCTCACACACCTGGCACCAGGGTGCAAAACTTGGAGAGAAGAGGGGACAGAACAGAGCAAGGGGAAGAATTCAGAATATCCGTGTCATGTTAACAACTGTATGACTCTAATGATTGAACAACAAATTTGTCTGCTCATTGGATGATTGGAAATCCTGCTGCTGCCAACAAAAATGAAGGAGCTAGTGGAGTTGCCTTAGGATGCATCATTGAAAAAAATCTTTGGTAAAATATTATTAGGTGATTTTGGCATGTAATTCCAGAGTTTAAAAAATTATTAGTTGACACTGCTTTAACAAAAATCCATCTTCTTATTTGTGCAGACAAGATGTCTCAGCACTAACATTTATAAAAACAAAAATTGGGTAGCTCACTAGATCAAGCATCTGACTCTTGCTTTTGGCTCAGGTCCAGGGGTCCCACGGTCATGGGACCAAGCTCTGCATTGGGCTCTGCACTGAGCATGCTGCCTTCTTGGGATTCTCTCTCTCTCCCTCTCTCCCCGACTCATGCGATCTCTCAAAAAAAAAATGGGATAGTGTTTGTACCAAAAATAATAGAATTACCTAAGCAATAAACTTAACCAAGACAGAGAAAGATCTATACTCTGAAAATTATAAAACACCAGTGAAAGAAATTGAAGACAACACAAACAAATGGAAAGATGTTCTGTGCTCTTAGATTGAAAGAACCAATATTGTTAAACTGCCCATACTACCCAAAGCAATCTACAGATTTAATGCAATCCCTATCAAAATGCCAACAACATTTTTCACAGAATTAGAAGAGTCAATCCTAACATTTGTATGGAACCACAAAAGACCTCAAATAGCCAAAGCAATCTTGAAAATGAAAAAAACAATCTCAGATTTCAAGATATCCTTCAAAGTTGTAGTAATCAAAACAGTATGGTTCTGGCACCAAAACAGATACATAGATCAATGGAACAGAGCAGAGAGCCCAGAAATAAATCCATGATTATATGGTCAATTAGTCTTCAATAAAGGAGGCAAGAATATGCAATGGGAAAAAGTCTCTTCAACAAATGGTGTTGGAAAAACTGGACAGCAAAGGAGTGAACCTAGACCACTTTCTTAACCTGTTGGAAAAACTGGACAGCAAAGGAATGAACCTGGACCACAAAAATAAGCTAAAAAATTAAGGACCTAAATGTGGGACCTGAAGCCATAAAAATCCTGGAAAGGAGCACAGGCAATAATTTCTCTGACATCGGCCATAGCAACATTTTCCTAGATACATCTCCTGAGGCAAGGGAAACAAAAGCAAAAATAAACTGTTGGGACTACATCAAAATAACAACCTTATGCACAGAAAAGGAAACAAGAAAACTAAAAGACAGCTGACAGGATGGGAGAAGATATTTGCAAATGGCATATCTGATAAAAGGTTAGTATACAAAATATATAAAGAACTTATACCTCAACCCAAAAAACAAATAATCTGATTAAAAATGGGCAAAAGACATGAACAGACATTTTTCCAAAGAAGACATCCAGATAGCCAACAGACACATAAAAAGATGCTCAACATCACTAATCATCTGGGAAATGCAAATCAAAAACATTGTGAGATATCACTTCACACCTGTCATAATGGCTAGAATCAAAAACACAACAAACAGTATTGGTGAAGATATGGAGAAAAACAAACCCTCATGCACTGTTGGTGAGAATGCAAACTGGTGCAGCCACTGCCAAAAACAGTAGGGAGGTTCCTCAAAAATTAAAAATGGAACTACCATATCATCTAGTCATTCCACTACTGAGTATTTACCCAAAGAATATGAAAACACTAATTGGAAAAATATATGCACCCCTATGTTTATAGCAGCATTATTTACAATAGCCAGGTTATGGAAACAGCCCAAGTGTCCATCGATAGATGAATAGATAAAGAAGATGTAATATGTGTATACACACACACACACACACACATACACACACACACTGGAATATTAGGCAGCCATAAAAAATGAAGTCTTGCCATTTGCAACAACATGGAAGAATCTAGAGGGTACAATGCTAAATGAAATAAGTCAGTAAGAGAAAGGCAAATACCAAATGATTTCACTGATATGTGGAATTTAAGAAATGAAACAAAGGAACAAAGAAAGAAAGAGATAAGCCAACCAAAAAATAGACTCTTAACTATGGAGAACAAACTGACAGTCACCGGAGGGGAGGATTGTGGATGAAATATAAAGGGGATTACTAGTACATTTATCATGATGAACACTGAGTAATGTATAGAATTGTCAAATCACTATATTGTACACCTGAAACTAATATAACACTGTATGATAACTATGCTAGAATTTTTTAAATATATAAAAAATTTAAAAAGACTGCATTTGACTTAAAAAAAAAAACAAGATAGTGTTGATGCTGACTCTGTCTCATTCCAGCAATAGCTAATATTCATTAGCAGACACATGAACTAGTTTTTGAAAACATACATCTCATTAAGAGGGGAATTTTAATTAATTGTTGCTTTTATTTAATAATCATAAAGTTTATATTATGGTTTTGCAATTTTGACCAATTGTGTTTGAATAATTTTAATAACTCCAATTAGGAGATTTACTTTAGTGCTTGAAAGACTTATATTCTCAGGAAATCTTTAACCTTTTCAAAATTTAACTTACATATTTTCACAGCAAAGAGATATGATATGGTAACTTATTAAAAATACTCAAGCACAAAATTATATTATATTAAGATAAAACCATGTGGAAGAAATTAAATGGAAATAGAAATGCAAGAGGGAAGAGGACCAATGTCAAATTCCTATTACAAATTCCTATTTTAAAAGGTTGTTTTTATATTTTTTTAACGGTGGATATCAAATTACATATGGTGTTTCAGTTCCATTGGATATAAGAAGAGTAGTGGAACAATTCTGTTTTTAACTGTGAGTATTCTAATATGTGAGAAATTACATACTTTACAACTACTTAAACTTATGAAAAATTTAGTTCCTAGTTAAAAATATGAAACTGAGATATGTGAATAAATGTTTGAAGGTCCCAGGTCCACAGCATGTGGATGCTGTACTGGATCCTGAAAAAATACACTGCATTTACAGACTTTCCCACTGAATGTAACTCAAGATGTTTCCTCTGTTTAACAGGATGGTCTGACGCCCCTGCATTGTGGAGCACGGAGTGGCCATGAGCAGGTGGTAGAAATGCTGCTTGATCGAGCTGCCCCCATTCTTTCAAAAACCAAGGTAATTTCTTCCCAAGTTCTTGGACACTGACTATAAGTAGCTTTACATCCTTTTACTGCTTCTTTAATGTAGCCTTTTCAATCATGTAGAAAAAAGACATCATTCCCATTTAGCAATTAAGGTAGGCTAGTTTACCAAATCTTTGGAGAACCTCAAAATAAGTTTGGGTTTAAGAAGCCTTCTGCTAGAATGCACTGTACCACAAAGTCATTTGTGTGTGCGTGTGTGTGTGTGTGTGTGTGTGTGTGTGTGTGTTGCTTTTGTTTTTGCTTTGTTTCAAGAACACTGCTTGATTTTATCCAATATTTTCATAGTTCAGCAGTGACTGCTTATTGGGGAAAGAAAATACAAGATCTATAGTCTCTAAAGTCTGGGTGCTGGCTCTCTTTCTCCAACACCTTAGTTTATTTCTTGAGAGTTTACAGATTATTGAAGAGGATAGCATTTAACTGATAAAGGCTAGAAACTTTGGAAAGATTGCATCTTGCTTGGGACTTTGGGGAAGTTGACATATCCAAAAGGAATGCATCATGACTGCCCAACAAATAGTGTTTTGCAAAATGTCTTCTGGATTTTTATGTTAAAACCTTTTGGTGCTATTTGAAAAACAAGAATATTTGTAAATAAATTTTGGTACATATGAACTACTTGAGTCCCTACTATTTTTATTAATCAAATCAGTGAGTTTTGGAAGCTGTATTAAACTTTTTAAAGGGCCTTAATTTCTAAATATCATCAAAACAGCAAAAACACATATTGCTTCTGTGTGCACTCTGGTGTTTCCTCAACAACCCTAGTGAAGATGGAACATGGTTAAGGTGGTCTGAATAATTCCTTCACTCATTTGAAATGCAGGGTTTAGATTAGTGAGCCATGGGAGGTATATTACCCAACAAAGTTAAACAGCCACAATGTTTCATTGCATGCAATGACACCATGGCCTTTTGAGCGCTTCTCATCTAAGCCATTCTGTTTGTTCTTTTTCCTTTCACCTAGTCTGTATCTATCTTTTCCACCTCTACTGCTGTCTTCAGAGCCACCTCATCATTAACTGTAATAGCTTCCTTACTGGTCCCACATTTCCTGCCTCGCTGCTTTCCAATCCTGCTCCCATTGTGCAATCAGAGTGGCCAGATAAACTGTCAACTAAATCATGTCAACCTCCTGCCTAAAAACTTTCCAACTGATTCCCTTTGTTCTCTTAAAAATTAATTTTCGGGGTGCCTGGGTAGCTCAGTTGGCTGAACGTCCGACTTCAGCTCAGGTCATGATCTCACAGTTCATGGGTTCGGGCCCCGTGTCAGGCTCTGTGCTGACAGCTCAGAGCCTGGAGCCTGCTTCGAATTCTGTGTCTCCCTCTCTCTCTCTGCTCTTCCCCTACTCACACTCTGTTTTAAATTTTTTTAAATTAATTTTCACTTTATCAAAGCAATAAGGCATAAATATAAAATTGCTGTCTCATCTTTTCTTCCTTTTGTTCATCTCATTATCTATTCTTTCTTTACAAGAGATTTCCTTGATTTTTTTCTTCTTTTCATCACTGATTATAGCCCACCACAGACACATAGCATTCAGCCTTCTGTCTTCTCCTGGCTGAGTTAACACACTAAGCCCTCTTTTCATATTCTAAAATTTATAGACATCACACATCTGTTTTTATTTCCTTTCCTGTGTGTGTATGGGGGGGGGGGTATGTGGGTGTGCATGTGCACACACATGCATGTGCTCTTGTGGAATTTATGTTTTAAATTACTTTGGAGTTTGGAAAAGGATGGATAAACATAGGTCATATCTACGATTTCATTCTAAAGTGTCCCCTGCACTAATAAATTCCTTACCAGAATCTGACCACCTCTGTGCCTTATCTCTCATTCTGCTCCTCCTTTTGCTTCCTGGAATACACCAAGTTTGTCCTCATTTCCTGTGTCTGCAGATTGAGTTCCCTCAGCTTGTCCCAGATCTCTGCAGTCTCCACACATTTTTTAACTCACATGTTTTCTTCTCAGGGAGGCCTTCTTGTTACTTTACTTTCTTGACGGCTGTCTCTCTCCTCAGTAAAATGAAAGCCAGGACTTTGCCTCATTCAGTACAGTACCCCAAGCACCTAAATCAGCCCCTGGCACATAGTGGACTTCCAGTAAACCTTTTCTGAATGAACATTAGGTGAATGAATGCATTTCTGACTTTAAGACATTTGTCTAATTCCTCAAGGCTTTCATCTTTCTGAGCTAAGAAAACCCATCACATTGGATCTATACTTTCAGCTTTATGAGGGTACAGTATGCAGTAAGACCCCTCTCCCTAGGGTTCATGATCTTTACTTTCTTGTCCTTCTCCAATGACATGTTACTACTCATATATTGTTATTTTGTGTATCAGTGGGGAATGTCCTTCTTTTGTTGACACTGCCTTCCATTTCTACTGGCCACTAAGTCATTTGTTTCCTAAGATTTTGTTTGTTTGTTTACTTCACCGTGAAGTAATGTATCAAAACATATGACTGTATCAAAACATAAAGCAAAGGAATGTCTTGGCAGGAAACACAGAAGCGCATGTGTGCATATGCTGGTGGGGGCTACTATCCCCAGTGTCCCCATCCTTTGTTGCACATTAGTGTCTACTTTGATTCAAGATGTTGGAGAGAATTTTTTTTAATGTTTATTTATTTTTGAGAGAAAGAGAGAGTGTGTGAGAGGGGGAGCCGCAGAAAGACAGGGAGACACAGGATCAGAAGCAGGCTCCAGGCTCTGAGCTGTCAGCACAGAGCCCGATGTGGAGCTTGCACTCACAAACCATGAGATCATGACCTGAGCCAAAGACAGATGCTTAACCGACTGAGCCACCCAGGTGCCCCTGGAGTGGAATTTCTTAGGTAGAAATATTCTGATTGACCCTGTGTGAAGTCTTCAAATTCACACAAATATTTATTGACCTCTTTCTATATATACATGGCTCTCTGTGGGGCAGTATGGGAAAATTGTAACTCATGAACCTTTTGCTTTCAAGGAACACAAATAGTTGAAATACTTTATAGTGAGTGAATGATACCATGAGAGTGACTAGAGGGAGGCTGGCACCTTTTCTTCCTATCTTGATATCCCATTTTATATCATTTATAGATAAATTAAGGGAAATAACTTGAAAACAAATTTTTGGAAACTGAATTTGTGGTCATATCCTACCCCCCTGGCCAGATATGTTAAACTATATCATAGTGATTAATAGAGCCTCTCTCAATAATTGGATTCTCTAGAAATTTCCATGTTTCCTCCACTTTGCCTCCACATTTAAAGGCAGCATTCTTGAAAAGACTCATCTCTTAATACCTTGTTTTTGCCTTCACTGGGAAACACATACTGAATGCTAAATGTCACTCTAACCTTTTTTTAAGGTTTTATTTATTTACCTTTGAGCCTATTCATTTCTTCTCTCAACTCTTTAAAGAATTTTTGACTTATTCTCACCACACATGATTAACTGTCATTGAACCCAGCTGATTTAAACTGAGGCCAGCATTAGCTAATGAGTTGGTCAATGCCTTGCCTTTCCTCATCATAGACACATGGGGGCACCAGACTAATGGCAGAGGGAAAATTTCCTTTCTACATTGATGTGAGATAAAATGTGTTTAGTCAGAACTTCTTTGTTAATCAAATCAATATAGTATCAATATCAAGGGTTAGTAACTTGTAAAGGCAAAATAAAACCCAGTGTAATGAATACCATGGGTATTCATTTTGTTTTTTTTTAAAGTCCTTTTCACTCTTAAATATTAAGAATTCTGGGGGGCAGGGGGCGGAGAACTCTTGATCTCAGGGTTGTAGGTTTGAGCCCCACGTTGGGTGTAAAGATTGCTTAAAAATAAAATCTTAAGAAAAAAGAGAATTCCACGTCACTGGGAATATGATTAATAATGGGCCTTAGGGCAATTCACATTATTTTTAAATCAGAAAAGGAATTTTCTTGGAAAATGTGTTTTCAACTGATAAAAGAAGTGGGAGGACTTGTTTTATAAGTACCTGCAGTTCAAACCAATCATTAAAACCTTTTAAAAAGAGGGTACCTGGCTGGCTCAGTTGGTAGAGCATACAGCTCTTGATCTTGGGATTGTGAATTCGAGTCCCATGTATGGTGTAGAGTTTACTGAAAATTAAAAAAAAAAAAATTCTTTAATTAAAAAAATTATAACACCTAAAAGTAATATTACTCCATATTTTAACAAATTGGAATTTAAATAAAAACTTAAAAAAAAAAACATAAAAGGGGAAGGTAGGGGCACCTGGCTGGCTCTGTTGGTAGAGCCACTCTTGATCTGGGGTTGTGAGTTTGAGCCCCATGCTGGTGTGGAGATTGCTTAAAAATAAAAATAAAAAAAAAATCTTAAAAAAAAAAAGGTGAAAGTATTTCTGTGTGAGAAACAAAGTTTTCATTTTTTCATGGTTGTATTGTATTTCGTGTTTGGCACATTTGTGTTTAAAAGGTAAAACAACTGATTTTCTTATGTGTTTCAGAATGGACTGTCTCCATTGCACATGGCCACACAAGGGGATCACTTAAACTGCGTCCAACTTCTCCTCCAGCATAACGTGCCCGTAGATGACGTCACCAATGACTACCTGACTGCCCTGCATGTGGCTGCCCACTGTGGCCATTACAAGGTCGCCAAGGTTCTCTTGGACAAGAAAGCTAACCCCAATGCCAAAGCCCTGGTGAGTAGCTCAATCAACAGGTCCAGCCTGTGTTGTCTTGCTGACAGTGTGCTACCTCTGCATGTGAAGGGATTACTTTGACGAGATAAAAATGGACAGTCTAGTTAAATAAAATGTACTTCCTATCAACTTTTTCAAATATCTTTTAAAGAAACAACCTATTTCTGACATGAACAAGGCTGATAGGGCTAAATCATTCTCTTTATAGCCACACTGGTGAATCTTTTACAATAAACAAGACCCAAAGACCATGTAAGTATAAAAAAAAGACTGAGCTGGTCAAACCAATCTTACTGAAGGTAAAGTTGTAATTATGTGAATTAAATTTTTTTCCTGAGATCTAAACATGAAGTAAAATGGTCAAAAAACTTTATCCTCAGCATCAGAGGTCTAGGAATTTGTGAGCTGAAATTTTGTGTTATGTTTACCACGTAAGTTAACACATTGCCTGTCATCTCCTTTTCCTAGTGATAAAAATGAAAATTTGGGTCTGATTTGTAGTCTTAACTCCTAAGATGATCCGTTATTTTAACGCTTAGCTGTGCTATAGTTTTATTTTCATAACAAGATGGTGTGTGTTGTCTTTGGAAAAATAAATAAACCCAATTTGGTAAGCTGTTTAAGTTTAGTTCAGAATAAGTACCCATGTTTAGGAAAAAAACAGTCACCAAATGTTAGGGGAAACATGTGAGTTTCCTAGCAGTTTTGAGGTAAAGGCTATCATCTGATCAACTGATTTGGAAAGGGTCACTGCTCCGTTCCAACTGGTGCTATCTCCCTGTCTGAATGAATCCATGGCACCTCTGGTCCTCTGTGGGCTCAGGACCAGTGGGCAGGAAAGATGAGGACTGAAGAGCACTCTTGGCCCCAGGCAGCTCCACCGTCTTTGTCACTCGAAAAACTTTTACCACAACAGCATTTCAAGAGCTGTTGACCTGCCCGGTATATCAAACATATCTTTGCATTCTGAGAAGGGAGGAAAAGAAATTATTAATCATGACTCATTTTTCCATACAAGAAAAAAAAAGCCTTAAAACAGGGTGTGGACATTCACTCTCATTTTCCTCTGACTCTAAAGATTTCACAACATGTAGAGATTGTAGCCAGTCATCCTGGAATGGACTCTGGCCAGGTAAATGGTCTCACAATGGCTATGGAAGCACCTATAGTGACTTTGACCTAAGCTTTTATAGTGGACCCTGATATATTATACTTCTCTATGGTGGCTGAAAAATGCTCCATGGTCTCAATTATCAGGCAGTACAAATTGGTAGGTAATATGTTAAAAAGCAGATTCCTTTAGTAGATTAAATATTAAACCAA
The DNA here is from genome assembly GCF_022837055.1 of Prionailurus viverrinus. Lineage (NCBI taxonomy): Eukaryota > Metazoa > Chordata > Mammalia > Carnivora > Felidae > Prionailurus > Prionailurus viverrinus. The sequence goes on along the minus strand of NC_062571.1, from coordinate 22,487,411 downwards.
ATGATCCAAATAATGTTGGGTTGTTTCACTTCCTGTTTCCTTGGACTAAGTACCTACTTGAAATTTAAAAATGGAAGGGATGAAAACATTCTAAACGATCTTTTTTTTAAATTTTTCTAACATTTATTTATTTTTGAGAGACAGAGGGAGATAGAGCATGAGTGGGGGAGGGGCAGAGAGAGAAGGAGAAACAAAGTCTGAAGCAGGCTCCAGGCTCAGAGCTGTCAGCACAGAGCCTGACGAGGGGTTCGAACTCATGAGCTGTGAGATCATGACCTGAGCCGAAGTCAGACGCTTAACCGACTGAACCACCCAGATGCCCCTGGGATGAAAACATTCTAGAACTGGTCTTATAGTTGAAGTCTGAATAGTATTGGCAAAGTTTTGGCTGTGAGGACAAATGTTTGGACCCAGCTGTTTTTAGTCTGTGTTTGAAATGGGATGGAGAAGGGAGGGATACATTATTTAGAAGAGAAAATTCCAAAATAAAATAATCTTTAAAAATGCATGACTGTTTTGTCTTAGCTACTGAGACCATGACAAAAATCCACTTCCTGTTCATGATCACCAAGGTACTTCAGATTTCTAGGAGCAGCTAGACTACCTACACTTCCAGAAAAGAATCTGCATTCTGTTAACCCCTCATTGTTTCTGCTCACTTCCAAATCTTTACAGAACTTCATTTTGCAACACATTTATCACACGCAATGGAACTGGATTTCAATGGAAGGCAGTAATGTACTTCTGTCTTTGTCCCTTTCAGAATGGCTTTACCCCTCTTCATATTGCCTGCAAGAAGAATCGGATTAAAGTCATGGAACTCCTTCTGAAACACGGTGCATCCATCCAAGCCGTAACCGAGGTGAGGGGAGTGGGATATCTAGGGTACCCTGGGTCATGAGGGGATGGTCTTCACAGCTGGAGTCCCAGAGCCATTCTAGTTTCTAGTTTTGCTGTGTATATGGTTGCCACTACTTTCTGAAGCCTTCACCCAAGGGGCTGCAAGGTCAGAGGGAAGCAGACAGGTATGAGGGGGAATGAGTATAAACACATCATTCAGAACACACGCTTTGTGCTCAGGGGTGAGTGGCGCCACCACTGAAAGCATAATTTACTTGAAATTCTGTAATGCGGTGCTTCTCAGATGGGGGTGATTTTGTCCCCCAGGAGGCATGTGAAAATGTCTGGAGGTATTTTTAGTTCTGACAAGTGGATGGTGCTCCTGGTGTCTAGTGGCTAGAGGCCAGATGCTACTAAATATTTCACAACGTTCAGGCCAGCCTTCTACAACAAAGATTATCTGGCTCAAAATGTCAGATGTGCCAAGGTTGAGAAACCTTATATAACACCACCCCTCAGTGTTTGTAAACTGAGCATTACTCTCTCTAAAAACTCAGAATTAAGAAAACACAGAGTTGCTGAAGTTAGTAAAGGACAACTCTAGGTTTCTCTTGTAAAACTGACACAGAACTCAGAGAAACATTCCACCAGGATTAGTGCTAAGCACTCCTGGCATCTACCACTCCAGACTCCCCAGCCTGCCCCGCCCCCAGCACTCTGCTCTCCATAGATTCCAGCCACAGCATTTTCTGGGACTGGATACCCTTTCATTCCCCTCCTATCTCTGTACCTTCCATGTGTCACCCCCAGTTTGCTATCTTGGCTAATCCTGTACACTCTTCAGGACGAATCTGGGGCCACTCACTAGGAAGTCCTTAGCCTCGTCTAGGAGGTCCTCCTCGAAGCACCTCTTCCTGTGCCTGTTTCCGTTAAAGCACTTATCTGGATGCTTCACTTATGACCTAGCCACTCCCCCTCCCCAGAAAGTGCAGGCTCCATCAAGGCAGGCCTGAGTCTGATGGGTCTATAGATGCCTGCAACATGGTATAGGCCATTCAGTAAAGGTCTGCTGAATGCATCAATAAAGACTGTAGCATTTGAAGCAGATATAAAATTTGAGATCTAGCCTAGTTTCTTATCTTCAAATATCTGCCTTGATTTGTAACACAAATTTAACGTTATTAAATGGTTGAAAATATTAATACTGATTTGCTCTTTTGTCACTCCCATGTCTTTATGGTAGGGACCTGTTATTTTAAAAGCTTATTCTCAGTATATGGCAACCATTTTTAAAGATCAGAATGGGCTCCGAAATAAAATATTTTTGATTGGTGTTTGATTAAATATCCAGAGATGTCAGCAACTGGAAAGGATCCTCTGCCAGCCCTGTACTCCTCAGAGCTTTAAAAGGCAAGGCAGACCAAGATGAGAACATGCCTTGTACATGTTCTAAGGACTCCCCCTACTGATGGAAAAAGGTGTCAAATTTTTAACACAGTTCTCATTTTCCTCAGTGCCCATTATTTGAAGCCTGGCCAACCAGAAGTCTTTCTCTTCTGCCTTTTACTTCACTTTTATTAGACAGAATTTCTTTCACATATTTTTTGACATTTCTCAAATTCCTGTTGAGACTGGATCTCCTTCTCATTCTCTTTTTAAAATACATTAGCTATTTCTAGCCATATTAAGCATTTTTACCAACTTATGGTGTTCATGCTGTACATGGAATTAAATTCTAAAAAATTCAAAATGGCATCATTTCATATAAGAAGCATAAGGGTGTGTGTGTATAGGATTTGGGACAAACAAAATTTAAAGTCTTGTCTAGTAATCATTGTATTATTTGCTTTAATTATATCACCTTAATTTGTAATATTCATAAAGTTAAAATTAAGTGATTAAAACAATTAATGTGATCTGCTCATTTATTAGAGGGTTGGCCTTCTGTTAAGTACCATGCTCTTTTGTGTACAATGGGATCAGTTGACTCTAAGTTCGTCAGAATCATTTTTAAAGGCCAAAATAGGATCTGAAATGAAAGTCAGCTTTTTTAAAAATTTTTTTTTAACGTTTATTTATTTGTGAGACAGAGAGAGACAGAGCATGAACAGGGGAGGGTCAGAGAGAGAGGGAGACACAGAATGTGAAACAGGCTCCAGGCTCTCAGCTGTCAGCACAGAGCCCGACGCGGGGCTCGAACTCACGGACCGTGAGATCATGACCTGAGCCGAAGTCGGACGCTTAACCGACTGAGCCACCCAGGCGCCCCAGAAAGTCAGCTTTTTAATAGTATGTATGTAATCATACATGCACCTACCCCCCCTCCCCCCCCACACACACATAGTTATATGGATAAGAAAGGTTTAGTAGCAAAGGGGGAAAACTTCAGGTCATTTCTCTCTAATTTTTTTTTTCATAGCTCTTTATAGAATGTTTGAAATCATTCTTTAGCAGATATGACATAGGTCCTTCATAATCACTGAACCTGCTTTAAGGAAATGATTATTATGTATTAATACATTTATCTTATAGAATCTGACATAGTGGGCAATGTCCTGACGTCTTCTGATCTGATCACTTGAGTGGTTATGTTAAGATGAGTGTGGGATGGATGAATGAATGGGTGGGTGCATGGAGGGCAGACAGGGAGGCAGGCAGACAAAACCTTTTTATGATAAGCTCACAAACCACTATTTCCCTCTTTTCTTCCTAGTCGGGCCTTACCCCAATCCATGTTGCTGCCTTCATGGGGCATGTAAATATCGTATCACAACTAATGCATCATGGAGCCTCACCAAACACGACCAATGTGGTAAGTATCCTTTTAACAAAGAATGTCCAATTATGAGTATTTAAGAAACTGGTAAAAATTGCTCTTATTTACTTATTTTTTATTGTAATTAAATTCATTACTATTTAATGTGACTACTTAGAAGGACAAAATTTGAGAATACCTGTGGTTTCCTTTACTTCGAAGGGAAGATCCATTCAGTCGCCAGCTGGACACAAATTGTTAGGACTTACAGGTTGTGTGCATTAAATTTGCAGATATGTTACTACCAGATGTTATGCTTTAAAAAATAGCTTTTGTGGAGGGGAAGAATTTACAATAGAAGCATTTAAAGAAGTGTTTCATGTTGAGGAGGCACTTCAAATGATCATTATTGTAATTTCAAGTAAATCCAAAGTAATTCTTCTCTTTAGTGAGCTTGACCATGTTATAGCAAACCCATGGTTATAACAAACCCATGTTCATAGATTATCAGATGGTATTGTCCCATATTAATCATCGCTCATTTCAGAGTAAATATCACTCTCTAAGTGACTTATCACTCTAGATCTACGTGTGGCATTTGACATTGTTTTATAGGATTTTAAGTTTGTCTTCATAATAATATTAGCATACCAGACCATAAGCATAACAACACTACTTGGACTCATGAGCACCAAAGCAGTAAAAATCAAATAAACACTTTCTGGCACAGAAAGGGCAAGCCATAAGGTCCTGCACACTCACCCTGAGGGTGGGCCTCCAGGAAGGCTCTGTCTTCTAACAGCCCAAATGAACACACCCACAAGATAGGAACAGACCAGCTTCTGAGCAGAAATATCATCTTTCCTGTTCCTAACGCCAGAGAGAGAGAGAGAATGTTTCCCTTCATAAAGAGAACCCTGGATGATCTGGTAAACTATATCTCCAATGCCTTTCTAGTAAGCATAGTAACAAGTTACATGCAAAATATGTCCTTGTGTATCCTTCCATGGAGGTGGATGTCCTGTAAAGCAATGCTCAATTTATAAAAGGAATTTTTAGGTGGATATCACTTGTGTGGGAGAATATATTTGCTTTTTATGACCTTTTGTTTCTTTTTGTCTATCCATGTTTTCTATATTGTTTACATTTTTTTATGAAATAAATGAATAGATAATCTGAATTAAACTCTCTCTGGTGACAGTGAGGGAAGTGGTCAGGGTGGAGAAGTCCAGTGGCCAAGAAAATGGCCCCATGGGATAATGTCCAAAGACCAGAATACTGGTCTGCTGAGCTAAATCACAGAATGCAAACCAACAGCCAACAGCAAAGTCTGGCCCTCAGGTGTGTCTATACTGCCCTGGCAACATAGGATTTCTGTTTTGTTCTGTTTGCAATTCTGATTTTGTGGTCAAGGTTTAAGAAGTATATACAAACAGCCAAACTGCCAGCTTTTGAAAAATAGGAAGGTGTGGCATGATATGGCTGGCATCTGGCACAACTACTGAAGTGGTCTGCAGATGCCAAGGAGCAGCAGCCTCCCTTGGGCAAGGCGTCGGGCTGTCAAGTTGAGCGCTCCCCTCCTGCCCCACTCACTCATCTCCCCTCTTGCTTGGCTCCTGGGAGTATTCACCTTTCAAGCTGGGAGGAGGCCACACTGAGCAGCACTTCTGACACTGTTGGAGACCAGGCTCCCCAAGGGTTACTCCAATCCCTTCCATCAGGAATCAGGTTGCTGTGAAATTCTTGTGTATTTCATTTCCGATCTTTCCTCATTTTCAATAAGGAAGTGCTTGGGACTATTTTTTACTTAAAAAAGAAAAACACCCTACATCATAAGCATTATGCAAATAAAATATGCCACCCTTCTTCAGAGCTTCCATTAATTACCTTTGGCTCATGTTCCCCAGAGAGGAGAAACAGCGCTGCACATGGCAGCTCGATCTGGCCAAGCTGAAGTCGTGAGGTATCTGGTGCAAGACGGCGCTCAGGTAGAAGCTAAAGCCAAGGTATGTGTGACACAGGAAAGCCTTTGCTCTTGAGGAAAAAAATTACCCTTGATTTTATTAAAACCTTTAAACACCTGCATGCTCTCTTTCAGGGATACTCTTATAAAGTCATGACAAAAGTATCTATCCAAGTGATATTGTAAAAAAAAAAAAAAATCCTTCCCTACACATTTGTCCGTTCAATTATTTTACAAAATTAAATAGAACAAGAACTTTGCATCCTTGGCACATTGCTAGCCTCTAACAGATTTTGGAATCAAACCTAGACTTGATCCAGAATTCTTCACACTCCATAGAGAAGGGCTCATGTGGAAAGCTTCTAGAACAGGCATAATTTGGAAGCATAATTGAACTCTTTTGGTTGACTTATATGTCACCTGTCATAGCCATAAAAGGAAAAAGGAAGGTTTTACCTTTTCTTCACAACTTGAGATGTTATAAACCCTCAGACTCAAATTGGAGTGGCTTTAGGGATTTGCCTTTGCATAGAAGAATGTCTGGGTTGAGACTGAATGCTTCGCTTTCCTGGTTTAGCTCCCAGAAGAAACCCACTTTTCTTTCACTATTGAGATAGGTAGTTGGTCTGGCTATCAAAATGGCAGTTCAGGTCAGGGATCGTAAATAAATATGTAAATGCCTTAATCATTTAATTTAACCTTCAGTATATAAATGGTCTGCAGTTTCTAGTTTCAGGTTAAGTAGTGAGAAAACTGAGACATATATGAAGCAATTTGTATACAAAATATGTCTAGACTTTTATAACATCCCCCCAAAATATTTAGTTGTCTTACCCATATCTAATTTGACCACAATTGTTTTTTATCAACTTCTGTCAAAGCTTTCCAAGGCTTTTAAATTAGTCTTCTTAGGGGAAAATTAATCTTTCCCTTTCAGATTCATATTTTACCTGCTAACATATTGTGCGATTGTTTAATTAATTAGTGCAAATATAGCACAAAGTAGCAATGTAACTAGTACAAAATAGTAGTGTGGGAACAAACACAACTAGATTATTGTAAGCATAAGATCTGCAGATGGGCCTAAAGGTTATAACAGCAGCAGACACAAGCTTTGGGTGTCCAATGTACTGTGGTGCCAGTTGGTGGATTTTACAGAGGATCTGGAGACAGAGGTCAGCAAACTTTTTCTGTAAAGAGCCTGTTAGTATATATTGTAGGCTTTAACAGATGCACCATCTCTGTCACAGCTGCTCGACTCTGACATTCTGGAACAGAAGCAGTGATGGGCAATCCTACATAAGCAAATGGGCGTGTCCATGTTCCAATAAAACTTGGTTTACAAACACAGGTGGCAACTGGATTTGGCCCCTGGATTGTAGTTTTCATACCCCTGATCTAGAGATGGTGGTTCAGTCTGCTTAATCAGTAAAGTAGAATAAATAAGAAAAGCTATACTCTACCATGGATTACAAGAAACCTCACATTTTCTGAGTGTTGTTAGTGACATATCAAGCATTGTATCCAGGAAAAGGTTTCACTCACGGCTGAAATTGAGCATAGAATTTATAGTTATTGTTTCATTAAGGAGGCAGTATGTATTGTGATTAAGAACCTTTCTTTCTCAGCCAGAATGCCTGGATTTGAACCTTGGTCCTCCATTTACTAGCTATATAGTGTTTGAGCGAGTTAATGAATATCTATCTCTGTGGCACATTTATTTTTCTAGTTTCTTCATATAGAAAATGGAAATACTAACAGTTACAAGTGGTAAGATTGTCGTGATGATTAATGAATTCATGTAGGTGGCGTACTTAGAACAGAGCTTGGGACATGTAGGTGCTCAGCCCATGTTTAGTGGTGGTCGTGGAAGTAGCAGAATTACAGGAAATTTTTCTGTGATAATTATCTTTTTTCTGTTTTCAGTATTCTTCTTTCTGTGGCTCCACCAATTCCTCTTATACTTCTTACATAGACCCTCTTGCTTTGACCTTGACTCTCATCCTCCTTAGCTTTTCAGAGCAGTCTCCTGTGCTCCAACCTCTTCTCTCTAGCTTCCCTATTTAAAGTACTTACCTGAATTTTTTCACACTCAAATAGAGGATTTCTCATTGGATGACCACCACAAGGCATCTTTGGGCAAACTAGGAAAAGATGCCTCTCCCATTTGGGGATAAGATCCTCAAGGTGCAAGATATAGTGCCTCATGCCTGGGAGTGAATTGTAATAAGGGGCCTTTCCTAGGCAGATACAGCTCATGCCAGGATGTACACCTTGACAAGCAGAGGGTTGGCTGCCTTTCAGCCTTCTTGGCTAGGAGTCTTTGTGCAGTTATACCTGGACAACCCTATACCCGGCCTCTGTGCTTTGGACTATGACAAGGTGGTGCCAATAAAATAATTCATTCCATATGAGGGCACAATAACTGGTGAGGTATAATACCTTTCCCAGTTTTAGTAGGATAAATTCCCTTACCTCCCCAAAAAAGGAATCATTAGGGGATAAAATTTTAATAAAATATGGCAGGTGATAGTGAGGATAATTTATAGATAGAACTGCCTTTCACACTTTTCATACTAATAGGTTACTCAAAGGGTATTTAAGGTGCTTAGATCCACCATCTCCCCCTTACTAAATGTTAAAGAAAAAGATAAATGGGATTTTTTTAGCATTGAAGCAAAGAATCTACGGTAGCCTCTGATACCAAGCAAAGTTTGCTGAATGTTTCACAATGTCACCATTGTGTTCTCAGCTAATCAGCCTTGTATTTCAACCTTGTCATTTAGGATGACCAAACCCCACTCCACATTTCTGCCCGATTGGGGAAGGCAGATATAGTACAACAGCTGTTGCAGCAAGGAGCATCTCCAAATGCAGCCACAACTTCTGGGTATACCCCACTCCACCTTTCGGCCCGCGAGGGGCATGAGGACGTAGCTGCATTCCTTTTGGATCATGGCGCATCTTTATCTATAACAACAAAGGTATGAAAGTGAATCTTGGAATCCTGTTGTGTCCCCCCAGATCCATCCTCCTTACAATTCCCAGCATGGTAATAGGTACACGAGTGGTACAACGACATCTATCCTTGGGATCCCAGGATAGCCCTTAACATGGTCAGCAAAACCATGGAGGGGCGCCTTGTGGCTCAGTCGGTTGAGCGTCCACCTTCAGCTCAGTTCATGATCTCGTGGTCCATGGGTTCGAGCCCCACATCAGGCTCTGTGCTGACAGCTCGGGGCCTGGAGCCTGCTTCTGATTCTGTCTCCCTCTCTTTGCTCCTCCCCTGCTCACATTCTGCACCTCTCTCTCTCTCTCTCTCTCCCTCTCTCTCTCTCTCTCTCAAAAATAAATAAACATTAAAAAAATAAGGGGTACCTGGGTGGCTCAGTCAGTTGAGCATCCGACTTTGGCTCAGGTCATGATCTCACAGTCTGTGGGTTTGAGCCCTGCGTTGGGCTCTGTGCTGACAGCTCAGAGTCTGGAGCCTGCTTCGGATTCTGTATCTCCCTGTCTCTCTGCCCCTCCCCAGGTCATGCTGTGTCTCTTTCTCTCTCTGTCAAAAATAAACATTAAAAAAAATTTTTTTTAATAAATTTAAACAAAGCCATGGAGTGAGGCAGGGTAGTTTGGGGTATGTTTGTTTGTCTTATGTTTCTCAGTGCATTATCTTCCAAAGAACCATCAATGATATCTAGATTACAATGTTTCTTGCACATTATTTGATAGATTTAAATGGTAATTTAAAAACACAGCCATAGATGTCTCCTGCTGAGGCCAGGTATACAAACCACTTTCAAATCAGGAGGTGAATTTTTCTTGGATTATTTTTGTTTGGTGTTCTTTTGTTGCTGTTGTCTTGTATGATTAATGGTTTAATTTTTAAAATCTCAACTCTGATGCCTTAGAACAATAATCTACCACTCAGTTACTTTGTGGGTACAGACTGCAAATTTAGAGCTCATTTTTTGGTGATACTACGTAAACCTAACAAGTGTGATAGAAAGATGAATTGGCCTATGGCATGTCTTAGAAAACTAGAAATCAGTGCTTCACTCCCTTATTTGGATGCAGAGAAGTGTGATCAATGCACAAGATAATTACAATAATTAGAAATACTTGGAAAACTATCCGAATAAATGATGACTACCTCCAACTTTTGCCCTCTGTGACTCTTCAGGCTCTTAAGTAGAGCAGAGTTGCAAAGTTCCTGGATTTCATTTAATATGTAAAACAGAGTAATGAGTGATGAGGTTTTGAGTACACTTGCCCTCCCACCATGCCAGCTGCCCATTGGCTCTAGTTGGCTTTAGTCTCATGAGGTCAAATGTGTTGATGACCCTCCAGTTGCTGACTCATGCTTGGGAACCTCCATAACTGTGCATAGTGACTGACTGGTGGATACCCATGTCCTTGTAGGAGCAGGTAGCAAGGGAGAGCAACTACTCCACTCTCAGTACCCAGCTCTTGCAAACTTACTGGGATAGAACCATGTGTTATTATTCAGTTCACCTTTTGTGGTTAAGATGCATGATTCTCTGACTCCTACCCCTGAGGCCTGGAGCATACATAAAGATATGTGTATACATGCAGAAATAGGAGAAGAAGAAGAGAAAAGCTCCAGTCTAGTCATGTGGGAATATGGGAGGTCCAGACTTGTCCTGGATTTTCCCAAGCCTTCCAAATCCAAATTGGGACCCAGTAACATATTCTTCCCAAAATGTGAAATCCCAAAATAGCTCTAGAATAAGTCCCAGATCTAGCTCTCCACCTTCATCCTGGTCAGATGCCTGATTAGTCCCAGAATTAGTGGCATGTTGTGACTCAGTCAACAGAGAGAGAAAGATTAAATACTGCTCATCCTTGTTGATAAGGAGATTCTAGCTGTCATCTTCCAGTGTTGGTCTTTAAATACAGGCTTAACTGTGCTTCATCGTGAGAATAATTCATTGGTTCCAAGAAAGCGATACCTTTGTTTCGTTTCTCTTGGTCATTATTTTTATGTTTCTGTTTCCAGAAAGGATTTACTCCCCTCCATGTGGCCGCAAAGTATGGGAAGCTGGAAGTAGCCAATCTCCTGCTACAGAAAAGTGCATCTCCAGATGCTGCTGGGAAGGTATGAGGCTGACCACCTTGTAGCAGGCCCCTTCCATGGTAGCAAAACAAGCACTTGCTACTTCACCACCAGCCACGCAAATTATGACTAGTCCCGAGTTAAGTCGCATAGGATGAAGATCACTTTGGAAACAGGAGGTGAACGCTGGGGTCCAAGCATTGTGGAAAGCGGAATGTAACTTACACTCTGTGTTGAACCCACACTAATCCTATCTCCTAAATCTAGGCCTCTGATGTTAAGACGCTTTTGACACTGGTTGTTGTTTCTGCACGTGTTTTCAGAGCGGGCTAACTCCACTGCACGTAGCTGCACATTACGATAATCAGAAAGTGGCCCTCCTGCTTTTGGACCAAGGAGCCTCACCTCACGCGGCTGCAAAGGTATCTGTGATTGGACAGCCCGAGGAGGCCTGTGGGCAGTGTCTGTTGGTCTCTGTATGTGCATCCACTTTGCTGCACATGTAGCACCCTGCACCTTAGACATCACTTAAAAGACATAGAAATATAAGCTCCTCAGGAAATCTGTGCCTTCAGATCTTTGGTCACCTAATGTGGTAGATGCTCAATAAATATTCACGTGCCAATTGATTTTCCTTAAAAATCCGGGACATCCTGGAGCCTGTGGAGGAAATAAAGTTGAAGTATTCTTCAGCCAGATTAAAAACATCAGCATAGCCTGAGGGAGTAAGAAAGTCTGATTTTTCAAGGTTATAAAATATGTGTGATATTTTCCTGGCCATAAAACATTGCCTTCGAGTTATTTATTTCTGTTTAATAACATGGGTTGGGAAATTTTGTTTATGTGTTTTTATGATTCTTAAGAGGAATCTTTATTCCTATTATTAGGGTATTTGGGGCCAGTAGACAACCTACATTTTTCAGAAAAGAGATACATAGAGTATATGGCTTCCTGATTCCCTGATATTCTGATTTGAGAGGCAAATCATAAAGAAGAGTGTATTTGAAGATAGGTTAATAGAGTGCTGTCAGTTTAGTAAGCTCTCTCTTGTGGAACAGGTGGCTGTGATCTGAGAAAAGTGGAAACATACAAACCACAACTTAATGCTGTCTAGTTCTTTCACTAAATACTATTGGTTGGAAAAACTTTTAGCATTTTTAAAATGTACACACAGGTCAATTGTACACACAGGTCAATCAATGAATGGGCTGTTCTAGATCACTTTGTGGACTTTAAGAGAGAAAGTTTTCAGGTACCTTCTCTTTTTGAAGACTAGGTTATCTTTGACACCTATTTCTCCTCAGGACCTCTTTTCCTATATGTCTTAATTATCTCCTGCCCCAGCCTCTCCAGAATGTACCCAGTGAAATCTATACTTCAGAACCAAACCTCCAAATTTGCTTTTCATCTAAATGTGGCTTTCCCTCCATAGTTTCTGATTCTGACAAACATTTTTTCTATCACAAAACCATGCCTTGACCTTTGATAAAGCTTTATCTTTAAAACAAAAATGAATAGTAGCATTATTCACAGTAGCCAAAAGGTGGAAGCAACCCAGTATTTATTGAAGAATGAACAGATAACTAAAATGTGGTGTATACATACAATGGAGGAAGTAGGAAGGAAATTCTGGCACATGCTACAACATTAATCAGCCTCAAAGACACCATGCTAAGTGAAATAAACCAATCACACAAAAGGACAAATACTGTATGAGTTCAGTCATAGAGAGATAGAAAGTAGAATGCTGGTTGCCAGGGGCTAAAGGGAGGAAGGACTGGGGAATTGGTGTTTAATGGATGGAGTTTCAGTTTGAAGATGGATGGTGGTAATGGTTCCAGAACAATGTGAAATGTAGTTAATGCCATTGACTATACATTTAAAAATGGTTTGGTTTTACAGAATGTATATTTACCACAATTTAAAAAATGAAAAAAATTACATTGAAGCTTAATGATTGTCTATTTCATTTCAGTATATTTTAATATCCTTTCGGGCCTGGGCCACTTTTATTATATTATAATAACTCCAGGTTCTTGGTAGGAAAATAATTAATAAGCAAATTATTCATTCCTCACAGAAGAGTAAGATAATTAATAGGAAAATTGTTCATTCCTCACATGAGAGTAAGAATTTTGACACAACTAGTACCAAGCAGTTTAGAATTGACAAGAGTCATAAAGTAGTTAAGTGAAGCAAAATGAGTGTAAGCCACCCTTCCGTCCATCCATTCCTTCTTTCAATCCATAAATAACCCTTAAATAGGTCCGTAGTAGGTATATTTGCAGTTGATTTCCAGATTCATATTTGTCAAACAAGACTTCATGTTTCCATGTCTGTAAAACATCCTTCACAACAAAGAGTTGAAAAGAGTTCTAACAGCACTTAGCCTTTGGAGTAGCTTTTATAGCCAATCCAACACTGGCTTTGCTAAGGAGACATTACTTCTTGCTGCCACAGCACAATTGCCTCCATAAGAGCTTCAGTAATACCATCGCTGCTACATGGCTGATCGTTCCCACTGTCTGAGGCACTGATCCTGGTCAGGAACTTTTTCTAGACTTTGATCCCAAGCAAAGCCTGTTCCTTCAGTTAAGGATGGGCTTTATCTGCTAGGCAAGAAACCTAGCTACTGTTGTTTAAACTGATGAGGCTCTATTTTTTCTCATTTATAAACAGTCTGGAGGTAGGCAGTTGTTGATGTTGGTCCAGTGTTTCCAGAACATTAAGAAAAGCTCCCTGTGATTTTTTTTTTCTTCCTTTCCTTTCAGAGACTGTTTTTGCCCAGGCTGCCAGTTCCTCTTTTCAAGCAGGAAAGAAAGACAATAGGGCATTCCCAGAAACTCCACCCAGCCATTTCTCCTTACATGTCATTGGCCACTTCTTTCTGCAAGGGAAGCTAGGAAGTGTAGTTTTTCAGCTGGACACAATGCCAAGGCTCTTTTATTAAAGAAGGAGGGAGAAGGGATAAAGAGTAGGCAAATACTCCCTGGAGTAAAGGAAGGTTTAGCATTTCCAAATTCTGGCTGTGGTGAAAAATGAGGAACAAAGGCTCAAAAAGGCACAATTTGAACATATGACTATAACAGCAGTTGACTTCAGTGTGAACTCTTTCTCAGTTCACATGCTGGGTTCTTAGGGTAGGTGATGCTCTCTTGCCTTTTCTTCTGTTTCATAGAATTGCCAACATATTTTCTTATTCATACATGTCCTAGGAACCTGATGCGATTTTGTAATGGGGGAGGAGGGAAGGTGCCAAAAAAGTAGATGGGCTTCTGTGATCCATTTTCACCAGATCTATTTCCCGAGGCAGGACTCTATGCTAGAAGGGGTATTGGCATGAAATCAGGCATAACCTGGACACTCATCGTGGAAAACAGATAGTGAGTCTTAACTTATTATCAGATTTCTCTTCCATAGAATGTACAATATATCTACTGGTATGGAACAGTAGAGATTCTTGGAAAAAAATATAAAGTATGATATACATCTATTACTTTTGTTAACTTAAAATTGCATTTCCTTTTGTTTTCATCTTGAATTACAAAAGCTCACACTGCAAGCATTTTGTTCTCCACATCAAGAGGAAAAAAATATTTAAGATTATTCTATAGCCGAATCTGTCACTATTTTATTTCTCTTCTGATAAATGCATCTTTCCCTTTAGTGTGATAGGTGAGAATCATTTTACTTTCCAGAAATTAAGAAGCATTTAGAAATATTAGAGAACTTCTGATAGGTCTCAAGATGAACTTTTTGTTTATTATTTGAAATATTTTTAAGTCTTTCTGAGATGAACTTCCATTCTAAAATAAATGCCATGAATTGTTTTTCCCTTGCTTTATTCTTTCCTTTGTAGCTCAGGTAAGGAGCTCAGAGTAAAGCCCTCAGTAATCATGAGTAACTTGTCTAAAGTCAGCATGCATTTCAGAGATGCCAGAGTTTCTCTTTTTAGTGTTCTTTAGGACCTAGGATTTTTGGGTGGAATAAGAAATAATCCAGAGGATTGTCACCTGTTAAAGGACACTGACCTGCCTTCAGTGGTTGACAAGTAACTAATGCAAAGGTTATGTCCATAGCAAAAGCAAAAAGAAATAAGATGCATGACAAGAAGCTAAACTCAGGCTATGTTGCTGTTACCACTCTGATTAGCCAGTGCTAGACATATTGACTAATCAGATGACCTATTTTAGCACTGATTTTGTGAATTTTGGCTTTTATGCAGGGGTGGGGATGGTAACGAAACAGACCACCCCCTCCTGTCATTCGCTGTAAAGTTGGGCTCAGTCCAAAGCTCTACATTTGGCTTTGAAGGCAATCCCTTTAGGGTGTGTCTGTACAGAGGGACAAATGTTTCCCAGGTCAGCTAGGGTTTCCAGATGGCAAAAGGTCAAAACTAAAAATAGGGATATAAAATCTTCTACCCTAGCCCATCCCGTTTGGCAGAGGCTGGTTTCAGAAGTGTCTGGAAGCAGCATTTCCACTTGCTTAAATCCTCTACAATTGATTACAGAAAGGGTGTTTCTCAAGTGAGAACCATTATGCTACTAGGACATGCTAATGACTTAAAATATGAGGGTAATTGCAGTAGGCTGGCCGGATCAGTGCTGCAGCAGCCCCCACTGTCCTCTGTGTTGTTTCCTACCCATCCATATGTCCTGGAAAGATTGTGACTGATAGTTGTCTAGATTTGGATCATTTGCCAAATGTGAATTCATGAATTCCATTTTTTTTCCTCTAAATCTTCTTTTCTATAAAAAATCATTCTCATTTTTCATTGACATATCTTATATAGTTGGATTCATGCCCAAGTGAAAATATAATCTTGCATTTCTCTTAAATGACAATAAGGCTGGACAAGGTCCCCTAGTGCAGGGGACCTTTCTTTCTCAGGGCGGAAGACTATGAACAACCCTGAGGCACAGTTAATTGCCAGTTTGCCAGAGGAATTTAAGTTGCTTGAACCTCTGGTCATCAGAGGTCAGTCAAGACAAGGATCCCAGAATGTCCTGAAAGTGGTAGTAAGCTTGACTCAAATTCTGAGGATTCACCAGTCACTGTGAGGCACTAGTAGAGATACAAAGACAAATACGACACAATACCTGCCCTCAACAAATTTGTATTTTAGTAGGAGGAAACAGGTATGCACAGGAAAGAGTGCCACTATCTCCAGGACTTTGATTGGAGTCAGTTAGGTTGGGGGTGGGTGTAGGTGGGGAAGGAGGAAATGAAACCCTTCATGAGAGTATAACCCTTGAGCTGAATCTTCAGCTGATAGATGCTGACCCCAAAGACATAGTGGAAAAGAACATTCTTGATAGAATGAGGCAAAATAGAAACATGAGCTGTATCTTATGTGGGAAACCAGTTCAGCTGAAGCATAACGTAGAAACTAGAGTTTCATAGAAGAGGCAATCAAAGGGGCTGTGAGGGTAGATTATAGCATCTTGACTACCATGAACAGTAAATTTTTCAACTTGTTAGCAACAAGTGACTATTAAAGATATTTTAAAGGTAGAGTAATGGCTCTGAATACCTATTATTGAATGAAAAGTGGAATAATGGCTCTGAACATGTCCATGGTACCACATTGTTTGTTGTTTTCTAGTTGCGTTTCCTCACATTGGCAATTTAAATAAAGCAAGTAATTATTGAGCACCTACTAATATTAACTGCCTGCAAGAGAGGACCCTATATTCCTTTTGCAAAACCGGTAGTACTCTGCATTAAACGTCTGTAGTATGTTTTCCCAATTTAGGGATGTGGGAGACATTAGGGCAGTACATTAATGGCACAGCTTGATTTATCAGTTTGCTTATGTGATTATGAATTTTTAAACCATCGAAGAAAATCACTAGAAAGGGAAGCATACTATTTGAAAGTACACTGCACACATTTTTATCTTGTTACTGGGCATGTGACCAAGTGATTCGTGTTGACAGAATGGTTATACGCCACTGCACATCGCTGCCAAAAAGAACCAGATGGACATAGCGACAACTCTGCTGGAATATGGTGCTGATGCAAATGCAGTTACCCGGCAAGGAATTGCTTCTGTCCATCTTGCAGCTCAGGAAGGACATGTGGACATGGTGTCCCTGCTCCTCAGCAGAAATGCTAATGTGAACCTGAGCAATAAGGTAACCTTTCTTTTTCTCTGCAAAGCGTATAACGAACCCTTACCTCTCAGAGAGGTCACTAAGAAGCATGCACTAAGAAGCATGAAGAATCCAGGTCAAATAGAATATATAAAGTGTAATGTTGCACAAAGATGTTTACCAAAATATTGTTTATTATAGTAAAGACTTTGAGAAAAAATGTTTAAACAGTAAGAGAATGGTAAATCAATACTTGTCAAGTCATACAATTGAATAACATATAGTCATAAAAATGAAGTCCACAAAGTTTTTCTTAATAATATGAAGTTTCGCTATAATGCTAATTCAAAGTACCACATTACCTTGCCAGAACTTAGCAAAATAGTAAGTTGTAAATTGTAGCCTGTTGATTTTGTCTGCAAATATTTTGGGGGTACCTACTCATTGCCTCTCCCAGTTTTAAGTCCTACTTAAAAAAATAAATATTAGAAAGAGTGCTGCCTTCATGGAGTCCATTTTAATAACAGAAGTTTAGAGTAGCTATTTTATTCAATAGGTTGGAAAGGTTGTTAGTCTTTCTATGTAAATTGGCAGTTGCAAGGAACGTGTGAAGTCTCTGTTCCCTAGTTTTTTCAAATTCCTGTCCTCATATTTGGCAGCCCCATTATTAGTGAAGAATTTTATGAAGCAAAGTCTAGCCCACAATTGGCCAGAGACATGTTAATGAAGTTAGACCTCTCATTGCATGTATCAGAGAATTTGGGTTCGCTAAACTATTTATTAATACCTTAAGTCTGAGGTCTGCTCAAAGCACAGAACAGATGTTTCTAAGTCTTCCCTTCATATAACACAAAAGCCTGCTACAGTGCTCCCAAGTTCTTGACAATCCAAACTCCCTGGCTTTTTCTCTACCAGTTGGTGATGGCATGGCCATAGCTCAGATTTTGGAGTCGAGTTTCAAGACAGCAATAGTTTTATGGGGACAAATGACAAGTAATTTTATTTGTTTTTCATATACATGGACTGTATTTTGGAATCATGGAGGTTT
Organism: Prionailurus viverrinus; assembly: GCF_022837055.1. NCBI lineage: Eukaryota > Metazoa > Chordata > Mammalia > Carnivora > Felidae > Prionailurus > Prionailurus viverrinus. The sequence goes on along the minus strand of NC_062571.1, from coordinate 22,469,633 downwards.
TGAATCCCCTGGGTGTGAATCCTAAGCCTGACTCTTCCTTGATGTGTGACTTGATTGAACAAGCTATATGACCTGATGAACCTCAATTTTTCCCTCTAGTAAATGAAGACAACAATATTTACTTCACAGAAATGTCATAAAGATTAACTGAGGTAACATTCAGCACCTTCTCCTTAAGGAAGAAAATAAGAGTTGTCTTAATTGTGGACTTCTTATAATTTAGGGAAAATGTTATTCTGCACTAACCTGAATTCCCGAGGTTGTAATTTAACAAATTCTATAGACCAAAAGACATACATAAGAGAACAGGGAAATATTTTTTATTTCAGTTTTAATATCTTGAAAATATTTTGTGATTATTTTAGAACAAAATATTTTTCATATTTTTCTGGTGTAACAATTTGATTTTCTCTTATCTTTTATTTTAAACATTCCTTTTATCTGTGCATGTCTCTGTATTAATAGGAATCACAGAGCAATTTCAAACAGCCATTATAAACAGGATGGTTTTTGAATTTCAAGCGTTCAGATAGAGACCAAACTTACAATAATTTGCTGCAAAATTCAACTTGTCTTAAAGACAAGGTAGAAGACCTGGTCTTCTCAAATTGAAGTACATTCTGGCATCCATTAGAGTCTATTTGAAGGGCCCAGAATACTGTATCTCAATATAGACCTTAACAACTGGTTAATAGGTGAATGTTTTCAGATTTGATACCAAAGTATACTGTGACTTCTTTTTCTTTAAAATCCTCCAGTCAAACAAATAAACAAATAAATAAAATCCTCCAGTCAACTAGTTGCAATACATATCCAGCCTTGCATTCGCCTTAAAATCACAGACATTTTTTAGGCTGAAAATACTTCAGAATTTCCCAGTGTTTGCTTTGATAGACTGGAAATTAGCAAGGAAATTCTGAGGACCAAAATTGTCCGCCATCCTCCAGGGAAAAAACCCTACATAAGCAGAGATACTTCCAGAGAAATTTTGAAAAGCAGATCAGCTGGCTTTCCATGAGCACATTAAAGTTAAGGAACTTTCAAGAACTTCACAGTACCAAGGAATGATCTAATATGAAGGCATTTGTAAATCTTTGCTTCCTTTCTCAGTTGCCATGTTCCATATAAAGTGTGAAGTAAGCCCTGATGTAAAAACAGAAAATGAGCAGAACGTGTTATTCAATAAGGAAACTCTGACCATTTTCTGTCAGTTTTTCCTAAACTGCCAATTTTAAACATCATTTATTGTCTCTCCCTCCCTGTCCTACCTCCCCACTTAACACTAGATTTTATTTCCTTGTTAAAAAATAGATATTAAAAAGAAAGATTTAGTTTTTGTGAAAATTGATATTGAACTAAATAGTTTATTGCTTTCACTTATTTCTTTTCTGACTAGTAATCAGTGGTTCCCAGTAGCTTCAAGGAAAAGAGACCATGACTAGCTACTAGTGAAGTTAGCTAGTGTTTGATTTCAGTTTCGCTTTTGATGTTCCTGCTTTCCCACATGGATTTTGTAGACTACAAGTAGCTCTATTCCTTTGTACCACTAATAGAATATTAAGCAGGGCTGTTGATATTCTGAGTTAGTGGTGTTCTCTTGTTCCAAATAACCACCACTTTTTAAAATAAGCAATGGTTGAAACCTTAGAAAAGATTAACAGGTAACCTCTGAATTCAAATGGGACTGTTGTAACCACCACATTATTTTTTAAAAATCTTTTTAATGACGGGGTATCTGGGTGGCTCAGTCGGTTAGGTGTCTGACTTGGATCTCACGGTTCATGGGTTCAAGCCCATCAGGCTCTGTGCTGACAGCTCAGAGCTTGGAGCCTGCTTTGGATCCTGTGTCTCCCTTGTTCTCTCTGGCCCTCCCCCGCTTGTGCGTGCTCTAGCTCTCTCTCAAAATTAAATAAACTTTTAAAAAAATAACAAAATAAAATCTTTTAAATGAAAATCATGAACATAAAAATAAGTTTCTTTTTAGCATATTTTATCTAAAGATGTTTGCTTTTATCTTCTGATTTAATCATCTAGTGGATGATTCAGTGCTAGACGCTAGACACTGGTTATAAAAAGATTAAGAACACAGTATTTGCCTCAACAAGGTCACAGTGGTTTGAGGAAGACAGACAAGGAAACAGAATTTATTTATTTTTTTTTAATTTTTTTTAACGTTTATTTATTTTTGAGACAGAGAGAGACAGAGAATGAATGGGGGAGGGGCAGAGAGAGAGGGAGACACAGAATCGGAAGCAGGCTCCAGGCTCTGAGCCATCAGCCCAGAGCCCGATGTGGGGCTTGAACTCACGGACCGTGAGATCGTGACCTGAGCTGAAGTCGGACGCTTAACCGACTGAGCCACCCAGGCGCCCCAAGGAAACAGAATTTAAATGCAGGATTATGATGCTCTTAATAGAGGTGAGCACATAGAAGGTGTGCACATAAATGTAACAATGAGACCCTTTGTGAGACAAGGACAGACAGTGAAGTCCAGGAAGGCTGTGAGTGACTCCATGGTACAGGTAGAGTGGGTAACCCATGAGGCAGCATGAACACAGGGGAACACGAGAGAGTAAGGCACATGCCACAATACCTTTCCCAAACTTTGCTGAGAAACACTCAGTAAAGTATCTTCAAAAGTCTTGAAAAGTCTCAAACTTAGAATAGGTAACCTCTACAAAATACTATGGCTGAAAATATTTGTTTCCTGTAAAGTAGAACATGGAGGGGGTGGGGGGATGGGTGAAACAGGGATTAAGGAGGGCACTTGTTGTGATGAGCACTGGCTGATGTATGGAAGTGTTAAATCACTATATTGTATACATGAAACTCATAGAGCACTGTATGTGTACTAACTGGAATTAAAAATAATAAATAAATAAATAAATAAATAAATAAATAAATAAATAAAGCAGAACATGGAACATTGTTCTAAGATTATGTCAGTGTTGGGTGGTGCCAGTCTTGGCCCCAGCTTATTTTTCTTGGACTTCAACTGAGTGCATTGGTCCTCCTTTTCATATTTCCTCTCTTTTCAGTTTGAGTGGGCTTCCTCCCAAATTCTGTAAATAGTTAAAAAGCCGAGAGCAAGTGAGTCTTCCTGAATCCTATAATCTGTTTGATGGGACAGCAACCCCTGAATAAGTCATGTACGGCATCTACAGGGCTCTGTGCCCTCGCTGGTGTTGTCCCTGATTCATTCCTCTCCTCTGACAAATGCCATGGCCGAGGTTCCCGTTACACAGATGCTAGAGGAAGAGAAGGAAGGCCTCCAGGACTCAGACACTAACCTCCATGCTCGTACTGGGGGAAAGAAAACAATCTGCAAGCACTCACACCAAGTTACTCTTTCCTAAATATTATTCATGAAAAGACACTTTACAACTACAGAGGATTTTTAAACTTGTGTACAGTCTTGGTGATTTTTTCTTGGCCATTAGAACAACCAGGTAGCCTGCACGTTCTGTTGTAGACTCAGTTTCAAATGTTCAGTCTCATTAAACACATACACCATTCAAATGACCTGGAAATTCTCATGGTACAGCATTCATTTTGCGTTTCGAGGCCATCTTTCCTACCCAGAAACAACATACAGAACATATTTATCAGCTGTGGGTATTAATATTCAGTGAAGAAAATATTATCATCATATGTCAATACTTAATTTTATAACTAACTTTTCTTTTAATTCTGCTAAAGCTAGTGCCAATGGCCATGTGTTGAAATTCCTGCATAATTTTGCAAAAAAAGTCTCTAGGTGTCTTTTTGGTAAATATTTATTTACTTATTTTTGAGTATAGTTGACATACAATCTCACATTAGTTTCAGATGTACAACTTAGTGGTTTGACAAGTTTATACATCATGCTGTGCTCGCTACAAGTTTAGCTACCATCTCTGTCCTGTCACAACACTATTATAATATTATTCACTGTATTCCATATGCTGTGCCTTTTATTCCCATGACTTATTCATTTCATAACTGGAAGCCTGTGTCTCCCACTCCCCTTCACCCATTTTGCACAATCTCTCACTCCCCCTTCCCTGTGGCAACCATCAGTTTGTTTTCTGTTTTAACAGACCTGATTCTGCTTTTGTTTACTCATTTAAAATTAACAACAACAAAACATTTTTGTTAATTCATTTAAAAATTTTTTTCTTTGTGGAAGTATTTTAAGGCAAATCCCAGACATTATATCATTTTATATCTTTTTTTTAAAGCCTCTAGTTTTAACAAGTGAACACTGGAGTATATAGTAGGAAAATGGTATAATGTCTGGGATTTGCCTTAAAATACGTCCACAAAGAAAAGAATGAACAGGAAGTAGGGCTGGATGAAGCAAATCTAGTAAAACCTTGATAAACCATAGAGTCTGTGGTGAGTCCACAAGGTTCAGTCCATTCCCTCCACTTCTGAGAATGTTTGAAATTTTCATGAAGCCTGCAGATAACAGTGTTGCCACGGTGCCAATATATAAACATATTTTGTAGATTTTTTTAACATAAGAATTCTAGGCATGGGCACCTGGGTGGCTCAGTCTGTTGAGCATCCGACTTTGGTTCAAGTCATGATCTCACAGTTCGTGAGTTCAAGCCCCACATTGGGCTCTGTGCTGACAGCTCAGAGCCTGCTGGAATCCTCTGCCTCCTTCTCTCTCTCTGCCCCTCCTCCACTCATGCTCTTCCTCTCAAACATTTAAAAATTTTTTTTTAATTTAAGAATTCAAGGCTTAGTCTCCTACAATTCATAAATTGTTGCTCATACATGCCATGTGTGCTATATTACCTTCTCTAAAATGACTGTACTTTGAATCTTTTGCAGAATGGCCTGACCCCACTCCATTTGGCTGCTCAAGAAGACAGAGTGAATGTGGCTGAAGTCCTCGTAAACCAAGGGGCAAATGTGGATGCCCAGACTAAGGTATACAAAAAAGAATGTGTCGTTTGGTGACTCCTATATGGAAACAAGTACAATTTGATGGGGGGAGAACAAATTTTCCATCATATCTTTTATACATAGCATGTCAAACATAAATCTGTGCAAAGGACACCAAAACCTCTGGTTATAGTGTCCCAGATGCTTTATGTCTTTAATGGCCTGGGCACTTTATCCCAGCTGCCTATAGATATCCACCCATGTTAACAGTATTTATCCTTGTGATAACAAATCAGTCCTCCAAGGACAGAGTGTAAAATCTTGGACCTTTTTTAGCTTTTGTGACTGACTTTAAAAACGCATCCAGAAAAATTTATCAGTAATTTGTGACCATTAACTTTGTTCAGACATAGTCTATTAAAAAAAGGATAAAATAAGTTTTATTCAGTTATTCCTCACTTGCTAAAATCTTTATGGTATGTGTGGTCACTAGCATCTCCCTCTCTCCCTCTCTCTCTCTCTTTCTCTCAAATAGCTCTCTTCAGAAAGAAAACAATACTGATTAATATCTTATAATTACACAATTTCAAACTCAGATAACAAAAATGGATGTTTTGTGTCATTAGACATAGGACTTCACATTAACCCCATTTCTCTGAGCATTTATTTTGCACTTAATTTTGCTACCTCTTCATGGCAAACTTGTTTTATCTACTCTAAATATAACTAAACTAAAATATATATAAATATAGCTCTTGTTTCTAAATATAACTCTTGTTTCTTTCCATATATCATATTTTTGACACAAAAATGAATGCTTATTAAATATTGTGAATACAAGGGCACCTGGGTGGCTCAGTTGGTTGAGCATCTGATTCTTGATTCTCTCTCTCTCTCTCTCTCTCTCTCTTTCTTTTCCTCTGCCTCTCTTCCTCACCCTCTCTCTCAAATTAAAAACATAAAAAAAATAAATAAATAAAGTTGTATCAAGCCTTGCACTGGGCTCTGTGCTATGCATGGAGCCTGCTTGGTATTCTCTCTCCCTCTCTCTCTGCCCCTTTCTCTGCTCTTGAACACATGCTCTCTCTCTCTCTCTCTCTCTCTCTCTCTCAAAATGAAAAATTGTGAATACAAACATTTTGTATATAATATGTATAGATTCTGAGGTGTATATATAAATACTGAAGATACTAACAAATATAGAAGTATCACCAGGAATTAGCCAAGTCAAAAGATACTCAGGGGCACCTGGGTGGCTCAGTTGGTTGACCGCCTGACTCTTGATTTCAGCTCAAGTCATGATCCCAGGGTCATGGGATCAAGCCCCCCATTGGTCTCTGCACTAAGCATGGAGCCTGCTTAAGATTCTCTCCTCTCTCTCTCTCTCTCTCTCTCTCTCTCTCTCTCTTCCTCTGCCTCTCTTCCTCACCCTCTCTATCAAATTAAAAACATAAAAAATAAAGTGGCATTCAGACATCAAAATCAGACTGGATTTTCCAGACAAGCACAGAGGGAACAGCCCTGAGTAGACTACACCCTTTGGACATTGTTCGGCTGTCTGTGGCAGTGGCTGCTCCACCCATACTGTGTTCTATTAAAAAGAAGCTGCCTGAAAGAGATATGACCAGGCAAGATCCTGTCTGTGCTTTAAAGTTTCTGTTAAAGCAGTAAAGCAAGTATCATTGTCCCTGGTCAGGACAGCCCGAGGTGGAACTGGGAGGTAGGCAAACTCCCCTCTACCTCCCTTTCTGGAATTTCTGTGGCCTTGAGGTCTCCACGACCTCACTTGGTAGCCAGCTTGCTCAGCAATCCCTTCACTCTATTTCCCTTCCTTTCTAAAAATTCTCATGATCCTCAGTCTTGAGTTCTTTCCTAGGTAGCTAAGTATTTAACAGAGAAACCATTAAAGGCACTGGCAGCAGCTGGATGGTTTCTTGCTACTCTCCATTCGAAAAATAAAAGCATTTTTAATTCTAAAAAAAGAATCAGACTGAGTTTAGCTTACCATCTTTATTTTACTTATGGTAAATATATTCATCTTGTGTTGTTTTATTTACACACACAAACACAGACTTAAACACGTTTTTTGGTTACCTCTCTCTTTACAGAGTAAAGATTCCAGGAAGCACAGGCAGGGTTAAGTTTCTCCATATGTTTTTGCCCCTGCACATCCAAAGCATATACTATAATTCAGTCAGGAAGTGTGACAATGATTCTCCAGGGCAGGTGGGGAGGCAGGACATGGTGCCATGAGTCTTCTTGCACATGTGGCCCCTGGGCTTAAGGTTCTTAGGCCTCTACCAGGGTTTCCTCCTAACCCAGCCCACCTTAGGTCATGATCATTTTTGTACTTGGTATAATATTTATGAAGCATGTTCCCTTTCCTGCCCTTTACAAGTGATGCACTTTGAAAAGCACCTCTCGTGGCGCCTGGGTGGCTCAGTCGGTTAAGCGTCCGACTTCGGCTCAGGTCATGATCTCGCGGTCTGTGAGTTCGAGCCCTGCGTCGGGCTCTGTGCTGACAGCTCAGAGCCTGGAGCCTGTTTCAGATTCTGTGTCTCCCTCTCTCTCTGCCCCTCCCCCGTTCATGCTCTGTCTCTCTCTGTCTCAAAAATAAATAAACGTTAAAAAAAAAATTTGAAAAGCACCTCTGCCTCCTACAAATTATTTTCCCTTTCTTTTTCTTCTCAGCAAAGATCATAGCACCAAGAAAGCCCTGAGGCTGTGATCATCCTATAGCTGAATAGAGCAGAGGTGCAGAGAGATAGGTTGTTGGGATTTGCCTTCTGATCTTGTGAATAAGTTTATTCTATGAATGTCCAAATTCTTATTGGTGAAGATGATGTCTCTAAGCAGCCTACAGTTGGAAAGTATAGTACCGTCAGATTCAGGCTTAAATTTAAAAAATGATAATCATGAAAACATGGAGAACACTTCTCTCTTGTGGGAAAAATATCTGAAAATCCTGGTAACAGCTTTTGCAGCCTTCCCACTGGGCTTGCTGACCTTCTCCACGTCCAGCTCTGTATTTGAAGTTCACCAAATCAGTTCAGACTAAATTGTGCTGCTGGCCACAGGGTTTAATATTTAGTGCTGTTCAGATGAAATAAAGCTATTCCTTTCACTTTTTAAAAGAATAATCTCCTGAAGCATTTTATTTAGACCATCCAAATGCACTGATTCCGAGGGGTACTAACTAGTGAATTAATAGTTAAATTATATTTCTTTAAATGTGTGTAAAATAATGAAAAAATTTATTTGATGCTCATTTCACATTCATTTTTTTGAGCTCTTACTACTTGCCAAGTTCTCAACAGGGTGATATATTCCTTGATCTCTTTATAGTCTAGAAAAGAAGACATATGATAATAAAAATAATAATAAAATAATATAGTAATAATATAATATAACAATGTATAATTATATATAATAATATAATAAAATGTATTACCCACCTTCTCTGTGTCAGGTATTAATTTCTTTCCTTTATTAATTAGTTTAATCCATACAACTACCCTAGGAGGTGGGTGAAATTAGTATCCCTGTCCTTCAGAGGAAACTGAGGTACAGACAAGTAATTACTTATACAAGGTCACATAGGTAATTGGTACAAAGCCTTAATTTGACCCCATATATAAATTAGTAATTATAGAACTATTGGAATTAACTGAATTCTTCCCCACAAAGGTTGGGAATGTAGGAGGGAGCTATAACTGGTTCAGTACCACAGAAACATGAGAAAAAATTTGGGGCATGTCCCAAGATACTGCTAGAAGATTAAGATTTCAGAGGGCCTGGGTGGCTCAGTTGGTTAAGCATGTGACTTTGGCTCAGGTCATGATCTTGTGGTTTGTGAGTTTAAGCCCTGTGTCAGGCTCTGTGCTGACAATGCAGAGCCTAAAGCCTGCTTCAGATTCTGTGTCTCTCTCTCTGCCCCTCCCCAGTTCATGCTCTCTCTCTCTCTCCCTCTCTCACATACACACACACTCTCTCTCTATTTTTCTGTCAAAAATAATAAATAATAAAATTAAGTTTTAAATAATAAAAAAAATATTTTCAAAGATTTCAGAGGGCCTTAATGTGCCAGGCAAAGTAAGTTCAGCTTTTTATCCTGTTTGCACTGGGAAGCCATGGAAGGTTTTAAACAGAAGAGTGGTAAGATCAGACATCGGGTTTAGAAAGAGCCTAAGAGATAGTGCAAAAACTAAGTAGGTCAAAGGAGTTTGGAGGAGGGGCATTTGAAGGCTGTTACTAAGGTCTAGATGGAGAATAAAGAAGACATCTGCTTAGGGGCAGATGGGAAATTGATGAACAAGGGAGAAATCTAAGAAATACTTAAAGAAGTATTGGGGTGCCTGGATGGCTCAGTCAGTTGAGTGTCCAACTCTTGATTTCGGCTCAGGTCATGATCCCAGGGTCATGGGATCAAGCTCCGCATCAGGCTCTGTGTTAAGTGTAGAACCTGCTTAGGATTCTCTCTTTCTCTCCTTCGGTCCCTCTCCCCTGTGCTCGCTCTCTCTCTCTTTCTCTCTCTCTCTGTCTCTCACTGAGAAACAATGTGGTGGAAATCAAAGAACAAATCCTGGGATCAATGATGTTTTAAAAAAGCTCTTTGTGAAGATATCTTACAGTCTTCCATGGGTCTTCATCTGCCATATTATCAAGTACTCCTTAGTATAACATGTGACGATAGTCTTTCATACACATACAATAATCAACACATAAAAATTGAAAAAAAAATTCTACCTGAAATAAAATCAAGGAGTAGTCATAGCTGTGAATGGGTGTGTTCACTGAGGAAGACTATGCCAAGAGTAAGGAAGGCTAAGGATGGACTCGTAGATAGAGAACCACAGATTTTAGGAGGTTGGGAGTGAAGTGTGGCTTTCTTACTCCTCTCTCCCAAACCCCGTTTGAGCAGATGCACCTAACTCAGTAAAAGAAGGTGCTACGGCACCATGGATCAAAAACGCCAGACTCTCCATCTGCACCTGTTTGCTCTTCATATACAAATGCAACCTCTTGGTATTGCCTAAAGGAGAAGGCTTAACTCCCACTTATAATGATGGTATAAGTAGGCAACAGTGGAAAAAGAGGCAGAGACTGCTCAGTTAGCTGAACTGTGATTATTTCTTAGCTATTCCAGACGGAATAGTCGGTCTTTCCAAAATTGATTCCTGCCAGTTGGAAAGAATTTCTCAAATCACATCCCTCTGAGCATATTTATGCAAGGTACCATTTAATGTGGGCATTTTATGACTCTCAATGAATGGAAAAGCCCCAATTTGGTTTCTCTAAATGCAAAATAAATCTTCTTGACGATGCACATGTATTTTTAATAAAATACTTAAATGCTTGTGGAGCACTGAGAATACCAGTGTCTTAGAGTATAACAAACAGGGAAGAGATTGGGAGGAATGAGCTCAGAGATTTAATGCACAGGTGATGTAGAGGAGGGACCAGATCAGACAGGCCCTAATAGCCCATCACAATGACTTAGGGTTTTACTAGGAATGAGATGAGAAGCTATGACGGTGAGTAGAAATTGTACATTAAAATACTTAAAATCAGGGCTCCTAGGTGGCTCAGTAAGCTAAGCATCCAACTCTCGATTTTGGCTCAGGTCATGATCTCACCGTTCATGAGATTGAGCCTCACGCCTCTCCCTCCCTCTCTCTGCCCCTCCCCTGCTCATGCTCACGCTCTCTCTCTCTCTCTCTCTCCCCCTCCCCTTCTCCTTCTCCCTCTCTCCCTCTCTCTCAAAATAAATAAATAAATACAATACTTAAAATGATTCAATTTCTTTAAAAAATCTAATTAATAGATGTAGTACAATAGCCATTGGAAACTGCTGCATTATTGCTTAGGCACATTGACTCAAAACATGAAAAGTTTCTTAATATTTAGATTTTAAAAATATTTTCTATATTTTTTTTAGCTTGGAATTAATCCTCTACCACTAAAGTTGGGAGTAATGTTACTTCAGTTAAGCTAATTGTACTGAGAACTGATTAGAGAAAATTATTTCCATGCCTCCTACACTAAGCACCATTCTGATTTCTAATGCAGTATCCCGAGCTCCTCAGCATCAAGAAAGAAGTCTGCAGGGTGCCTGGATGGCTCAGTCAGTTAAGCATCTGACTCTTGATTTCGGTTCAGGTCATGATCTCACAGTTTGTGAGTTCAAGCCCCACATCAGGCTCTGTGCTGACAGCACGGAGCCTGCTTGGGATTTTCTGTCTTTCTCTCTCTCTCTCTCTCTCTCTCAAAAATAAATAAACAAGAAAGAAAGAAAGAAAGAAAGAAAGAAAGAAAGAAAGAAAGACAGACAAAGGAAAGAAAGACAAAGGAAAGAAAGAGAAAAGAAAGAAAGAAAGAGAAAGGTGCCTGTAAAGTAGGCAAGTCAGTTCTGGTCACCAAAACAGGATCTTCTTCATCATGCATGGAGCAGCTTTGGGGTTTCCATATGACTCCCATACAAGTGGTTATGCTGAGCTTTATCAGTGGGAGTCCAGGCAGTGTGCGAGCACTGACAGCTCCGTTTGTGGAACAGAATGTGACCAGAGTAAGCTCTTTAGGGCATCACGTCCCTGGTGAGATGTCTTCACCTTCCACAATCAGCTATGGCCTAGCCATTCCCTTTTCAAATTCAAATATACCCATTTGTAACATGTCTTCATCAGATGGGGCCGCTATAACGAGAATACCATAGAGTGGACAAACTTCCATTTCTCACAGTTCTGAAAGTTGGGAAGTCCAAGATCAAAGTGCCAGCAGATCCCTTGTGTGGTAAGGGACCTCTTGCTGGTTTGCAGATGGCTATCTCATACCTTCTTGTTGTAATCTTCACATGGCAGAGGGCAGAGAGAAGAGGCGAGCTCTCTCCTGCCTCTTCCTATAAGGGCACTAATCCCATTCATGAGGACTCCACCTAATTACCTGTGACCTAAGTACCTCCCAAAGGCCACATCTCCAAATGCCATCACCTGGGGGTTGGGGTTTCAGCATATGAATTTGGGGGGACACAGACATTCAGTCTGTATCATGGAGTCACCATAAAGATACAATAGTGCATCGCACATGAGATACAGATCCTTGAAACCATGGACCCCCATGTTCCCCTGCCCCCCCCCCGCCCCCGTGCATACTGAGAAATGGTTTTAAAACTCTATGCTCTTCCTTGTGGTGATCTGGTGCTGCCAGTGTCCTCATAAACAGAGATTGATTGTGGGCACTGAAATGACATGGTGGTGTCTCTTGCAATGTGGCCATCTAGAAGAGTATCTGGATATCCTTATTTTAAACACATAGTTATACACACATATATATGATACATATATAATCATATATATGTGTAAAAATATATTTTTTAATAGATAGGACTTATGTCCTTCAGCGGTCAGAGGATATTAATTTGGGAAACAACTTACTGCTTTGTCTGTTAATTTGGGAAGCAACTTACTGCTTTGTCTAAATCAGTTGTTTTCAAATTATGGGACTCTAGCTAGTTGGGCAGCAGCCTTTAGCTACAGCATATACACCCGGATCAAGTTCATGTGTCCCAGACCTCCTGAAGACCAGCCTCTTCGGCTTTAGTGGTTCTGTGCTTCCCACCTCTGTCATGCGTTCTGATGCTCATCCACTGCCTGGCATTATCATTAAGCCACTTTGTGTTTTTTTCTACCTCAGTTTTATGCTTTTAGAGAATAGAGTGTTCATCTTATGTGGATCCTGAGAAACTTAACAGGAACCCATGGGGGAGGGGAAGGAAAAAAAAAAGAGGTTAGAGTGGGAGAGAGAGCCAAAGCATAAGAGACTCTTAAAAACTGAGAACAAACTGAGGGCTGATGGGGGGTGGGAGGGAGGGGAGGGTGGGTGATGGGTATTGAGGAGGGCACCTGTTGGGATGAGCACTGGGTGTTGTATGGAAACCAATTTGACAATAAATTTCATATATTTAAAAAAAAGAGAGAAATAGAGTGTTCTGTAAATCCTAGTCCACATCTGTCTGCAGAACACTCTCCCTAACCCTCCCCCAGAAGCCACACCATCACTCTGTCCAGACTGCCAGCTGTGCCATGTTTACTCCCTATCTTGAAAAGTTGGTGCGAGAATAAAATGAGTTGATGCAAGAGAGAGTCCTTTGGGAAGTTCCTAACTACTTACATGTGACATGGTACTATTTTTTAGTACCCCCCCACACACACACTCTCTCTCTCTCTCTCTCTCTCTCTCACACACACACACACACACACACACACACACACATATGGGGAAAACACTTATTTTTTGCCATCTCAAAAAGACAGGTTAAATAATACTTTTGCTTCTATTTAGGGTAGCTGTTACTAAAAGTACACTTATGAGGTTTCTTTTCTAAAAAATATAACTACAGATGGGATACACACCTCTCCATGTGGGCTGCCACTATGGAAACATCAAGATTGTTAACTTCCTGCTCCAGCATTCTGCAAAAGTTAATGCCAAAACAAAGGTAAACTCTTTTCTCCTTTGTATCCACCAAAGTCATTGATTTTTGTGTCCAAGGAAGTAAATGTCCTTTTTTCCACCTTCCTTCTGCAGAATGGGTATACGCCGTTACATCAAGCAGCTCAGCAGGGACACACACATATAATAAATGTCTTGCTTCAGAACAACGCTTCCCCCAATGAACTCACTGTGGTAAGGGGGAAGGGAAGGGAAGAGGGAGGCTAAGGGAGGAGGGAGGAGATGAACCTGGATACTGGAATCTTCTTACATTTTTTATCGGGCACCAATGTTGCTGTTTTACTTTCATTGATAGGTATAAACAGAGCATTCAGTGGAATGCAGGGCAGAGACAATAGCTATATTGTGAGCTGTCCAGAGAGAGAAAGATGTAATTAGATGTTTCATACTTAGAAACTACAAATCCATTGCCAACTAGTAGGAAATACATATATAAAATGAAAAACGTTTGTTTCTTTGATGATTTAGAACGTTAATAAGCCTCTTGGGTTCTGTGTGTAGAAGCCGAGTCTCTGCTGCGTGAGTGGGAACAGGTTAGGTGGGTTTTGTGCAAGGTATGTGTCTAATGAAATAGTGTTTTGTGTATGACAGTGGGTGGGGCCAATGAGACACTCGCCTTCTGTTTAGTATGGGCGAAACATGTGGGAGCACACAGACACTAAGACACGGGGAATGACTTGTTAATTCCTTGTCCTCATTTCCCTCTGGCCAGAATGGGAACACTGCCCTCGCCATTGCCCGGAGGCTGGGCTACATCTCAGTGGTCGACACCCTGAAAGTAGTGACTGAGGAAACCATGACCACAACTGTAAGTAGCAGATGCTGGCCCTTGTCCCCTCGTAGCCAGCTCTCAGGCTGTAGATTTTCTGGGACTTTTGGGAGATGAACCTACTTTCCCCTCTTCACAGACTAAGCGCCATGTTTCCAAATGCTGTCTCTCTCATTTCTGATATTGAGAAACTAAATACTAAAAATACCTTTTTAAAATTTGCAATGGGAAGTATGGAGTTTTTCATTCCACGTAAAGCTAAATGTATGTATTTATTTGTTTTGCTGTAAAAATAGTTTTAATGAAGTGAAGGCAGAAATATTTTCACATTCTTCTTTGGCAGTGTAGGAAAGTTGAAGATAAGTTGGTTCTTTACGATGTTGTGACTCACAAATGATAATGGATACGTTGCTATCATTGTGAAAACAGTTTTTACGTTGTTGCAAAACTAAAACATTAGGGAGAGGATCGAAATGGATTTTTATCACCACCCTCACCACTCTTCCAGTCAGCTATTGGCATTTTTGTAGGAAAAACAATAGGATGTTTTATTAAAATTATAAATAAATCTTTACCAGGGAGCCTTATTGCGTCAGATACATTTTTACAAGCTGCAGCGTCTAGGTTAAGTCATTTCTTATTAACACCATCTGGAGCCTTTGAACTGCATCAGGATTTGGTAACTTTGGAATCAAGAGCTGATATTGCGCCATTATCACAGGCTTATTGCAGTTATTCCTGACTCCATGACTCAACACACATGCCTGAGATTGGCTCTGTACAACGTAAATTTAGGACTCTGGAACACTGGGAATTATCGACTCTGCCTCCTTGTCTCATCCACCACCTTCCGATGTGAAGAAAGGCATAGTTAGCATCTGCAAACAGTTTGTGTACACAGTGCTTCACGCAAAAGAACACAGGTTGAGGTTCTCTGCAGCAACCCGCTGGCTGAGTTATATACAGGGTTTACAAACTAAAACAATAAGCCTGCTGATCACAAGAGAGAAAGTATGCTATTTGCCAAAGAGAATGCAGTAGCTTCAATGGACTAGAGCAGTGGTTATCAACCAGGGCACATTTCTAGCTTCAAGATACAGTTTTTATGCAGATAAATTACCCTGTATTGCTTTTATGTACCTCTTGAGTATTTCATGATCTTAAAATCTGGTATTAAATTCTTGGGAAACGAGTTTAAACAAATAATGTTTATTAACCTTAATCTTAAAAATATTCCATCTAGCTCTCTGTAGGGTATGAAACAAGAGGGAGAAGGACAAGGTAAAACAATGGTCAAGTGTCACAATGCTATAAAAGATTTGAAGTCACTGTAATAAATATATAGAACTTCTTTTCCAGTGTTGGAAAATTGAAACTTGTATAATAGTTCAAAATATAAATCTTGGGGCACCAGGATGGCTCAGTCGATTGACTGTACGACTTTGGCTCAGGTCATGATCTCATGGCTCATGAGTTCGAGCCCTGCGTCTGGCTCTGTGCTGACAGCTCGGAGCCTGAGCCTGCTTCAGATTCTGTGTCTCCCTCTTTCTCTGCCCCTGACCCACTCGCATTCTGTCTCTCTCTCAAAAATAAATAAACATTAAAAAATTTTTTTCAAAATATAAATCTTATTTATCAAATGTAAAAAACTTTCTCACCCATCAGGAAAGTTCAGAATGTTTCTTTAATATCAAAAACAGCTTGAGAAGGGGCGTCTGGCTGTCTCAGTCGGTAGAGCATGTAACTCTTGATCTTGAGGTTGTGGGTTCGAGCCCCGTGTTGGGTGTAGAGATTACTTAAAAATAAAATCTTAAAAAAAAAAAAGAAAAAAAAACCTTGAGGAGAAAATAAAGTTAAAGACGGAGAAAGTAAAGTGATAGCCTCGGGATATCTACTGAAAGAGAAGTGTTTCAAGGCTCTGGTTTCTAGTGAAAGACAGAAACGTATGGGAGTCAGGCCATAGCCTTCAGTGTCATCAGCTGAGTTGACTGGTAATTTCTTCAAGAGAGAGAAGACGGGACTTGTGCTGACAGGAAAGGTCCAGTTTGCCTAATGAAGTGAATGAGGCTTCCACCAAATGAAGTGGTCCCGTAGGTTAGGAAAGAGTCCATTGTCCCTAAGACTTAGTCCATCATTGTGGTATTTGAGACTTTATCTCAAGCTAAGACACAACCTTGTCAACTCTGCCTTAGCAGATACATGTAACCTGGCACAGATGAGGACTGACACAGCTCAGGGTGGAGTCTGTGATCTCAAGCTCACAGGGTGGCCTGCACTGCTGGTGGTCTTTGCACAGCCAGTTGCTGGGGCCCCAGCAGCCATTGGCTCCATAAACAGATGTCTCTTTTTTCAAAACGCTTTAAGAGAAGATTCATCTTCCCCATGAGTATAACATATGATGTGGCAATTCTAAGAAAGATGCTTCAGTTAATGACATTACAGTCCTGGCAGAGTAGAAAACTGAGTAGCTAGAAGCTGACACTCAAAAGATGAATTAAGCATTTAAATTGCATTGTTTAAAATATTCAGTTTCCCTCATTAGCAAAGAACAGAGCATGTCTCTCAGATACTGGTTTCTAATACTGTTCTATAGTAAAGGGAATCAGGGCTTCCTTGGGAAATGACTGAATCCAGATCTGGAGAAGGAAATACACAAGATGAACGTCTTGTAGTGCCAAAAAGTAAGGAAGTGTCTGCTTCCACAAATAAGCAAATAAACACACACACTCACAATGACGAGGCTATGTCACAGGGACACAGGAATCAACTGAAAGAGTTCCCAATGGCCAAAGCTGGAACAATGTAAGATAGACAGAAAGAGAGAGAGACAGACTGACAGACACACAGAGAGACTTGGAGTATAGTGCACAGTATAAAGTAAATATCCATGAGTCCATATGATATAGATAAATGAATAAGTAGGGAAGAAGAGACAAATCAGGGAAAAAAAGTCAAACAATTTATGAAAATACCCGCAAGGAGGTGGAGAACAGAATTCTCTACTGCTTAAGTGTGGGCTGGGTATAGTGTTTTCCCTCCAGTGAAGACAGTCTGTGGAAGGGGTTGGAGAACAGAGTAACTTTACAATGGAGAAACCTAACAAGCACTGTCTCAGCCAGGTGACCAAGCCTAATACCAACGCTGGTAAATCATGTTGATAGTATATTGGCACTTTACCTCTGTGGTCTTCCTCCCCAAAACATGTGACCCAGTCCAGTCATGATAAAAACATGAGACAAATCCCAATTGGGGGACATTCTACAAAATACCTGACCAGCTCACTCATAAACGGTGAAGGTCATTAAAAGCCAGGAAAGTCTGAGACACTGTCACAGCCAAAGGAGCCTAAGGAGGCCTGCCAACTAAAGATAATGTGGTATCCTGATGGGTCCTAGAACAGAAAAGGGACATTTAGTAAAACCTAAGGAAATCTGAATAAAATATAGAGTTTAATTAATAGTAATATGTGAGTATTGGTTCAGTAATTGTGACAAATGTACCATAGTTTTAACAACCTAGCTTTTTTTCCAGTTGCCTTATTTAAGTATCTTCCCTTGTTCCATTAGCCTTTCCTATGCTCAGGATAAAAAGAGGACTTGTTTTACAACTAAAACATTAAGTCACTAATATTTTTTAACAAGTTATGTTGTTGGTGTCTTTGGATGGACATAGTCTATATAGGTAAAAAGTCATCAAAGAGCAAGTAAAAGATTCACTAAGACCTTTGCTCTGTAATCTACAGTTCTTTAAAATTGTGTAGGGGTTAAAATGATCTTCAAATGCATTACCTCTAAAATATTTTCTGCAAGGCATAGTTGCACAAATTATATAATTTATACAATCTTGATGTTTTGTATTTAAGCTAGGAATCAAAATGTACATAGAGAAGGCCAAGACAAAAATCAATGGCTGGCATGGCACAGGAATAAAGACACAATGCTTGCTGTTCATTTGGCTTATCTTCAGCCAAGACTTTTAGTGGAATGAGGTGGCAGGTTCATGAGACCATGAAAAAGTGTAACAATGGACAAGGAGAGGCAATATCTCCCTTCTCTTTTCCTTTGAACAGCCTTATTATGGACCTAAATCTTTTAAGCCGGTTTGCTTTGCCACTAGAATTTGTTCACCTTGTATTTGTTCTTATCAGTGTATCTATGGTGAGGACCTTAATGCTAAGGGGCAGTTTTGATGTCGTTTTATATGTGGGAGCTTCAAGATATTCAGCACATAAGTCCTGTAATAAATCAACTGATTAATTTAGAAAGAAATAGTGTCATTAAAATGTTCAGTCTGCTTACACTAAAGTACTGCTTTTTTGTTGTTGTTACTAGACTATCATAGAGAAGCACAAAATGAATGTTCCAGAAACGATGAATGAAGTTCTTGATATGTCTGATGATGAAGGTACGAAACCCACCTTTATGTTTGTAATTAAGTGTGACTTCATATTTGTTTCCTGAAGAACGTTTATTGCAAAAATGTTTTTAGAAATGTTCATGTTTTTTGTTGTCGTATAAAAAGTATGCATTTTTCACACACTTACACTGTTCACTTAAATCGTGCAGTTCGTAAAGCCAACGCCCCTGAAATGCTCAGTGATGGCGAATATATCTCAGATGTTGAAGAAGGTATTTGTAACTTTTTACTGTGATGAAATTTAACTACCAGCTTTATCTTCCATTTCCTATCTTTGAAATGTAACACTTCCTTGAGTTACTAACTTTTCACTTAACTTACAATTATTAACTTACATATCATTTAAAAGATGTGCATTTGGAATTAGTGTCGTTTCTTTGAAGCCCCTCTGCTTGAACCCATTTTCCAACTTGAAAATACAAATGTCACTATATGAATTACTTTCTTTCTTTTTGTTTCTATTGAGCAGAAACTTGATTTTTATTGTTTACATTTGAAAATCTAGAAGAGAAAAATCTGACTAATGTTTATGCATGAAATATTTTTTAAAATAAGTGAGAGAAGGTATCTTATAGGTAAGGAATTAAATGCCCATTTTTAAGGTTTACTCTAAGCTTCATAGTAAAAGCAGCTTTTGAACTTGAACTAATAATGAAAACTCAACCTGAACAAAACTGCTTTCAAAATATAAATTTTCAATATTGATTTCATTTCTTTAATGAAAATCAATATATATATGCTGATATATGCAATTATATATGCAATATATGAATATGAATATGATATATGATATATGAATATGATATATTGCAATGATATATGCAATATATCAATATATAAATGCTGGTAGTCATACTTCATTTACTTAAAATAAACTACTTGTTTTCTGCCTTATTTAAAAATCGATACATGTGACTAGCTCATGACATGTAGATATATCGATTAATGATATCTTTAAAAGTTACATTGGAAAGGTAGTACTTTTACAGAGCATAAATATTCTAAAGATGGCAAATTTGAGAGTTTTACTGGAATAATGAAATGTGTCCTTATAGTAGAATTTATATTTATGTTTTTTTTTCTTACACCATTTGACTCTCCCAAACTACATCTATCTTCTTGCTCCCTGTATTTGCCATCTCTTGTGTATTTTTCTCATAGAGCGGACTCAATGCTGTTAGTCTTTCTCTGCGTTTAGGTAATTTTCCCTATTTTAATTATTGGTTTCAACTTTGAATTGCACAAATGTAACTGAAAATCTAAACAGTGGAAAGCCTACATAATCCAAAGTCACTTCAACGTTTCTGGCATCCTATGACTGCCTACTGTAAGTGCACTGTGGCCGGGGCACTGCGTGCCTCGAAAAGCTAATGCCCTGGTGGTCATTCAGGAACCTGGAAGGACCCGTCTCATTGTTTGTAAATGTCGTGTTGATAAATGTTAAGGGCTTTTCCTCATTTTTCTTTCCTTTTGTCTGAGCCATAAGCTATATGTTTACCACTGTTCTATCGCCAATTGAATATTTGTATCAGCTTTAGGACTTCAAGAATATTATGCCTTGCTGTCATGTTATATTTCAGTGCCTTCTTATGTAACATTTTAGGAGTAATTTCTTATGTGCAAAAGATAGAAGGAAAGTGATGTTCTCACATGGATGTGTACGCACATAAAACATGTCAGAAGTACATTTTCAAATGAGCTTTCATGAAATATGACAATCACAGACCTAAAAATTTGCTAGCTTTGACAAAATATCTCAATATTTGCATTGACGAGAGGCCAAGTTTGAATGGAAGAAATAACACTTTATATATGTGAATAACCAAATAATTTCCAAAAAGGGAGAAATTTTGAATCTTTTCATTTGAAGAGAATTCATCTAGCCATTTAACTAGAAATGACAATGATTTCTTATAGATTTATCTCAGCTTGAGATTTTGAAATTAATAAACAAATTTTAATTCTCATTTTAATCATCTTTAAACTTTTTGGCCCTTGCTTTATGGGTGGGTCATGGGCTGTGAGAATCAGATGGCTTTTGATTTCATAATATTGTAGAATTTGATGGTGGAAGGGGTTCCTAAAAGGTCACTTGATCTGAACAATAACCTTCTATGTTGGGGTCATCTCTATGAAATCCTCTCGGGGAGATCTTTTGCCCAGATGCCTCAATGACAGAAATTCCCTAATTCCCAGACTGCTTGTTCCATTTTTAAAGTCTGAGTATAAAAATTCTTCATTTTACTGAGTGTCCTTCTCATTGATTCAGGCTTCTACTCATTGATTCAGGCTCTGATATATTTGGCACTATTTAAAACAAAATCTGCCTCTTCTATGTGACAATCCTTGCGATATTTAAAAAATATGTTCCCTATTTCCTCTTACTCTATTTTTCTCTAATACCTCCCTTTCCTCTGCTCCCTCATCATCATGGCCAGTCACCTATGCACATTTCAGTGTGTCAATTTCCATCTCAAATTGAGGTGACCAGAATGGAACACAGCATTCCGGGTACAGTCTGATCAAAGCAGAGTAATGCAGGGCTATTGCTTTGTCCATGGATGATACTAAAAATCTTATTGAAGATTAAGATGTTTTCGAGGTTGGGGCACCTGGGTGGCTCAGTCAATTAAGAATCTGACTTTGGCTCAGGTCATGATCTCATGGTTTGTAAGTTCAAGCCCTGCGTGGGGCTCTGTGCTGACAGCTCAGAGCCTAGAGCCTGTTTTGGATTCTGTGTCTCCCTCTCTCTCTGCCCCTCCCCTGCTTGAGCTCTGTCTCTGTCTCTGTCTCTCTCTCTCTCAAAAATGAATGAACATTAAAAAAAATCAAGATGTTTTTGAGGTTATAATACCCACTTAATTTGACTCCTGTTAACATTACTATCAGCTGATATTCCTAAATTTTGCTTATGTGAGTCCCGATAAGCCATATCTGCCTTATCATGTATTTACATGGTTCTGTGCTAAACAAACTAGTGTTTCTGTATTATTCCAAATCCCAAAACAAATCCCTTTGAAATTTTAATTCTAAAAGGACCCCTACAACTTTAATGATAGCTTTTACTTCTGACTCATTTACC
Source organism: Prionailurus viverrinus (assembly GCF_022837055.1). Taxonomy (NCBI): domain Eukaryota; kingdom Metazoa; phylum Chordata; class Mammalia; order Carnivora; family Felidae; genus Prionailurus; species Prionailurus viverrinus. The sequence continues at coordinate 22,447,983 of NC_062571.1, read as the reverse complement.
ATATAGTCTTGCCACTGCTTTGCTACTTGAGGTGGATTCTGAGTTGCCGTACAGACTGTGGCAAATGTTTATGTCCATGTCACCACAAGGTGTTGTGAATATCTTTCTCTAAAAACCAGTAAGAGATCATCACACTGGTATCCTATGTTACTGAGGATATCAGCAGGTTTTAGAAGCAAATAAAAATGAAAAGCGATATACACTGCCAGTGTTTCTCAAGAAAGAAAAAGAGAATGAGTTTGCAATATGGAAAAATATAATTTTAATCCTGTATTCTAAAAATTGGTAAATATTAAGGGAATAGTGTCAACAGTAGTCTTTCTAGCCCTTCTCCTTCTTTTTCTTCTTTGCTTTCTCCTTCTCTGTCCCCTCTCTCTTTTGTCCACTATGCAAAATTAGTATAGGTAAAAGAATGTGTGCATTAATTTCACACACTAAAAAAACCAAGAAAACAAATCTAGACAATGTTGTCAGTTAATGATATAGGGGAACAATGGAGCCAAGTCACAGAGTAGAATAAAGGCTGAAGTATCAGCAAAGCAGAGCAATAGAAGGAAAGGCGATAAAGCAGCCTTCTCTAACTCACACATTACCCAGGCAGAGCTCCTAGATGGTCAGACTGATCCACAAATATCTTAGTGCCCCACTATCTTCTTTCCCAGAAAATACGTTACATGCATGTACAATTAATATACATGCAAAATTAATGCTGGTTCTGGTGCCAGTTACATTCTTATGTTTTGTAACTCAGTTTATAATTTAAAAGAAAGAAAAGCAAAGATGAAAGAAGGAGAGAGAAGAGGGAGGGAGGGAAGAAAGAGAAAGAAAAGAGAGAGAAAGTAAGAAAAGAAAGAAGAAAGAAGCAAGAAAAGAAAAGAAAGAAGAAAATTGAGATTAGTTTCAATCTGTCTTCTCTTTTGGGTCCCCCCGCCCAAGAGATTTTAGAGTTGGCTTTGGTTCAGTGCTGACTTTAAATTGTAAATTCCTATAAAGTATATTTTATAAATTTTTAAATAATGTATAAAATGTTGTTTTAGCTTGCAGAGTTCTAGTGAGTTGGGTAATAGTAACAGAGTTAAAGAGCCATAGATGGGACATAATGAGAAATGCAATTAAACCATGGAAAGTAAACCAAAGGCAGCTCTGTGAAATAGAACTCTACTGAACAGGTTTGGGAGATAACTGGGTAGGACTGGAAAAAATTGTTTAATTTTAATTTTTGTTTAATTCTTAGCTACTTACAATTTTGCTAGGGCTGCAAAATCTCTCTTGCCGGGTCCCTCGGCAAGTCCTATCAGTTTTCCAGAACCCATCTCACGTCCCTCTTCTCTGCCTCCCCACTGCCACCACCCTCATCCAATCCCACATACTCCATTCTCCTGTGGACTACTGTAGGAATCTCTGTACACAGGTCCACATGTTTCCCCACAGACTTAGCTTTCTGCACAGAATACTCAGCAATCTTTTAAAAAATATAAATTGCATCATATCATTCCATTCCCCAGCTTAAAACACTCCAAAGTTTGGGGTGCCTAGATGGCTCAGTCAGTTGAGCGTCCGACTTTAGCTCAGGTCATGATCTTGCAGTTCGTGAGTTTGAGCCCTGCTTTAGGCTCTGCACTGACAGCTCAGACCCTGGAGCCTGCTTCAGATTCTGTGTCTCCCTCGCTCTCTGCCCTTCCTCTGCTTGTACTCTGTCTCTCTCTCAAAAATAAGTAAACATTAAAAAATAAAACTACACTCCAAAACTTATAGTTACGTTTTTAAAATTCATTCACGTGGCTGCATATTATCATCGTTCACTTGTTTGTATTTCTATATAATATTCCACTGTGTGCCTGTACCATAGGTAAGTTATCCATTCCACTTGGAAATGGGAATGCGGGTTGTTTCCAGTTTGTATCTGTCCCCAGGTACACGTCTGCATATATTTCTGTAAGGTATAGACCTATGACTGTAGTTGCTGGGTTGTACATTATGCAGAGACAACAGAATTAATCAAAGCCAGGTAACAGTAAACTAGGATTATAAAATTAGTGAGGCTATTAAAAAAAAAGGAAGGGAAAGAATGTTATAAAGTGATTACCATGAGAGGGGGAGGAGAAGGTTGTGATTGGGATAGGATATATTCTAGTTCTTGACCTGGATGCTATTTATTTTGTAACAGTTTGTGAAAATGTACATTTACATTTTATGTACACACCTGCCTGGTTGCTGTATTTGATGATAAAAGTAGCCAGCCCCTCTAAATAATGTATAGTATAAATACAAAACTCAAATAAAAACCTCCCAAGGCTTTACACTGCACTTGAAATAGAACCGGGCCCTTCCATGGTCAGTGAGTTCGGTGTAATATGACTGTGGCTACCTGTTTTCCACCGTCCACTCAATCACTTTTTAACTTCGTCCTAAAACTCATCTCAAGGCACTAGTCATTAATATACAGGCCAGTGGTAATTTATATTACCTATATTAATAGGTAATATAGGTAATGCCTATATTAGTATACAGGCCAGTTTTGAATTTTCCTGCCATGTGGTCTCTAACTACTCCACCCTGCCTCTGTAGCACAGAAGCAGCAGGAGACCATACCAGGACAAATGAACATGGCTGTGTGATGATAAAACTTGTTTTAAAAAATAGGTGGGAGGTGGGGCGCCTGGGTGGCTCAGTCAGTTGAGCATCTGACTTTAGCTCAGGTCATGATCTTGCTGTGTCTCCCTCTCTGTCTGCCCCTCCCTCACTCATGCGCTCTCTCTCTCTCTCTCTCTCTCTCTCTCTCTCTCTCTCTCTCTCAAAAATAAACATTAAAAGAAATTTTTTTAAAAAAATAGGTGGGAGGCAGATTCAGCCCACAGATTCAGGTTTACCAATCTGTGGTTCATTTTTTTCATTTTCTTTTAATGTAGACTGTTAGCTGCATGGGAGTAGACCTGTCTTTATCCCTGTCCCATCACTTAGGACACATACAGATAGGCCCTCTTCTATGGATGTGCCCACTGGCTTAAATCCACACATTTACTTGTGTCTGTCCCCTGACAGGATTCCATATAAATGAACACTCAAAACATCATAAACAAGGTACTTACCAGAGCATGCGACTCTTGATCTTGGAGTTGCAAGTTTGAGCCCCACGCTGGGTGTAGAGATTACTTAAAAATAAAATATCTTTAAAAATAATAAACAGGTACTTACCATTTACTGAGCCCTTTCTATGTGCCAGGAATGAATCTAAATACATTTCATGAATTATGTCATTTAACCTTCACAGTAACCTCAGAGTTAGAGCCATTAGATGTGGAAAATCAGTTCCAGCAAGGTTAACGACCTTGATCAAGATTACACAAATCAGTGCAAGGGATTATATGCAAATCCCTGTCCTAACCTCTTCTCCAACATCCATGGTGCCTGGTAATTTAGATAACAGCCCCACAACTGTTGGATTTTTGCACATTTTAAATGAGATCATGTATAAAGGGATCTCAGTGAATGTTAGTTACAGCGTACTTTATCTTGCTTAATTTTCTCAATCACTTTGAGAAAATATTGGTACTATTATTATTCCTGATTTACATTTACTCTTTTTTTTATTTTTTTAAATGTTTATTTATTTTTGAGAGAGACAGAGACAGAGCATGAGCGGGAGAGGGGCAGAGAGAGAGGGAGACACAGAATCCAAAGCAGGCTCCAGGCTCTGAGCACAGAGCCTGGTGCGGGGTTCGAATCCATGAGCCGTGAGATCATGACCTGAGCTGAAGTTGGACGCTTAACCTACTGAGCCACCCAGGTGCCCCTAAATTACATTTACTCTTAATCTAAAGTGTTATTTGTTGTAATTTATGTTAAGGAATCTGGGGCTCAGAGGGTTTAAGATATTTGTTCAGGTTCACATAGTCAAAGAAACTGGAATTTGAATTTGGTTTTTTTACTCTTTCTACTCAAATTAGATGCGACAGAAAAAAATAGATAAAAGTGATAAAAGTGACAAGGAAATTCAAAAGAATGAGAGATACTAAAGGCCTCAGGAAGAAAGCATTTCAAGGAATAGATAGAATGTGGACAAGCAGAAATTTGGGGGCAGGTGGAAAGAGGTGTTCTAAGTGCAGAAAGTGTCAGAGATGGGGCACCTAGCTGGCTCAGTTGGAAGAGCATGCGACTCTTGATCTTGGATCATGAGTTTGAGCCCCACATGGGTGTAGAGATAACTTAAATAAATAAAACTTAGAGAGAGAGAGAGAGAGACAGGAAAGCAGAGGGCTTCACAGAAGAACTCAGCACAATGGGGCTCGGGAAACCAAGCACCGGCCTGAATGAGGACCCCGGGAAATGTCATAGGGAGGATGAGAATCAGTTCTAGAAAACTCCAGGCACATTCTCATGTACAGAGAAAGAGGAATGCCAAGGGATATGGAGGGAGAGCAATGAGGAAGAAAACCAGAAAAGGCGGGAGATTCCCTGACAGGGTCCAGTCAGCTGAGCACAGGTAATCTGGGGATCCCTGGGGATCTCAGGCAGCTGCCGCCTCCATGACATGACATTGTGGATATAGACACAGAATAGAGTAGTTCTAATGGAGTGTGGGCACTTTTTCTCCCAAGAAGTCGTGACAGGATGAGTAGCTGGAGTGGCCTGTGGAATAAAACAGACACAAGGATTGATGGCTGGGAATTAAGCATGCTTATTGGTTAAGGACAATAGGTGTTTTTTTCATCTGGCCAAAACAAGTTGTAATTTTGAATATGCTTTCTTCTCCCACCCTCCAATTATTTTAGTCCTTGCCCATCTACCTGGAAAGTCTGACCTGCTTCTTATGGAAGTGGGTCCTAATCTGACCACCCCTAACCCTTTCCTTTCACGTTGGGAACCATGCTGCAGAGAGAAAAAAGCAGACCATCAGCACTGGGAATGGACAGGGAAGGGAAGGCAGGGCAGTGCAGAGAGTTGGGAATAGGAGGATGTGGAGAAGCAAGGCAAGATGCTACACACGGGAAGGGGTGCTTTGACCACCTGGGCCAGAACCAAAATGAGGACAACTGACAGCAGACCCCACCTGTCTTTACCTTTTAAACACACATATTTCAGGTGGAGGTAGGAAATATATATAACATGCAGAAGAGGCCAAATGCTTGCTCACAAAGCATATGAGCTCCTGATACTCCTTTATTCCTAGGACAGTGAATATGTTCCTGTTGTGCACACACTGTCCTTACACACGTAAGTAAGGAACAGCTGTCACTACTGAGGTCTGGATTTTGGGTTGAAGCTAGACAAATAGCCAACAAAGAATAAATAGAGGAAAGAATCAATTGGCATGATGGACATGACCACCTTGAATTAAGCTACCTAGTTTCTCTCTAAGTGAGAACCAACATTTTAGTGCCTGATTTCACTGGGCTAGTTTGTGGCTAGTGATTTATTCATTGTCTAGTCTTCTTTACAAGGAGCATAGATTTTAGATAATGAGAACAGGGTAAGTAACCTTGTACTTCTTTCTACCTGCTTTCTGTCTCTAGTCTCAGAAGTTTATGTGACCAAGTCAGTGTCATCTTACTGAGAGGACAGAGGGCAGTTTCTGGATGAGAGTTAAGGTATATTGATAAGAATGATAAGAATATGAAAAAGTTATAGTGTCTGTCCCAACATTGTCTTTTTCTACCTCTTCACAGGAAGGACACTGAAATCGTTTTCCTTTCTGGGATGAGTTTGTTTATTAACCCAACCAAGATCACAGGGGACATTTTTCATTGCTACATCTGGAAGAGTTCCAAGACTGAGTCATGCATGCTTATTTAGAAACTATATCTAGCTTGGATTAAGGAACAGTTTAAAAACTGTGATCCAGTTTTTAAAAAGAAGCACATCTAGCCACAAAGAATAGAATAATGTTTGAGAGTAAAGAATCAAATGGACTTTGTTTACTCTTTAAAACAAAACAAAACAAAACAAAACAAAAAACTAGCCTGAGCAGAAAGAGTCATTTGTTCTGTGGGATAACAGCAACTTGTTCTTGTTGGTTAAGAGATGTGCAAACTTTGCCAGTCAAGCCTGATTTCTCTTTGGCCACCTGGGAAGGCTGGCTCTTATGAACACCTAGAGCTTGGGAAAAAGCAGGCAGAGTGTGGCACATGGCTTCCCACAAGAAGTACATGAACCCCTTAATGACACACACTTCCTTAGCCTTCTTAAGACCACCTATTTCACCCACTGCTCATCTAACTGTTGTCTCAACTTACCCATTGTTCTCACATATTTTGAGAAGGAAAGCAAGAAAGCATTATATATATTCCAGAATGTAGTTGGTAAACTGTTTTGAAAGAACCTAGTACCATTGCTAGGAGATGCTGGAAAACAAAAAGCTCAAGGGAAGGCCCAGCATCTGCTGCTTCCAGGCTGAGGGAGGGAGCTCTGTTCTTTACCTGGCCTGGGGCTGCAGCCTCTCCCGGAGCCTCCACCCCTTCCCGAAGGTAATGGAGTCCTGAGCTGGGCCTCCAGCCTAACACAGAAGAGCCTCTGCCACACACACGACCTCTTCACCTGCGTGGAGCAATTGCACGAGCCGTATGTCACTCCCTCTTTATCAGTCTGTCAGATATTCACAGGAAACCTTGCTTAATCCAAGCTCTTGCCCCAAACTACAAAATGAAAGGTGAAATACGTGCAGATCTGGAATCTGAGTAACTTCCCATTGCTCATTGTGTAACTCTGGGATCGAATCAGACACTGAGAACGAGACTGAGTGCATCAGGCTTCTACTATTACCACACTCCTCTTCCGTGCGTTTCCCGCCCCTCGCTTTTTCTGAGACTAAAAATATCAGGGGAAGGAGAGAAAAGACTTGTGAGCAAAATATAGTTATTTGGATTCTCCATGCTGAAAATTTATTGTCTAAAAATGAGGGGAGACAGACATCTTTTGATTAATGCTTTGCGTTGATGGAAACTGTTTTCTCTTCAAAGTTATCTGTATTTTATGTCCCTTATTTGAACCTTCAAAAAATAAAATATGCTGAGTCTTATTTGTCTCATCTCTAAATGGTTAATTATACCACATGGAATTGCTGAGAAGATGAAAAGAAATAACATACTAAGCATGTAGAACAGTGACCAGCATATAGTAGGTGCTCAATAAACAGCTGAGTCTTTTTTTTTCTTGTTTTTATGAAACAGAGGCAACTATCAGTGAATCCTGCTTACTGCTATAGGATTAGAATTAGGATGGGAGAGGGGTTCCTGGGTGGCTTGGTTGGCTAAGCATACTGACTCTTGATTTCAGCTCAGGTCATGATCTCGAGGTTCGTGAGATCGAGCCCTATAGCTAGCTTTCTCTCTCTCTCTCTCTCTCTCTCTCTCTCTCCCCACCCCGCCCCACTCTTACAGTTTCTCACTCTTTCTCTCAAAGTTAATAAACATTAAAAAAAAAAGAATTAGGGTGGGAGAAGATGAGAGGAAGAGGGTTTGGGTCTCCAGTTTGTGTGTGTGTGGGGGGGGGGGGGGTCAAATAAAGTGATTGCATTTTCACCCAAAAAAAAAAAAAAGAATTAGGGTGGGAGAAGAGGAGAGGAAGAGGGAGAACTTTGAGGGTTTGGGTCTCCAGTTTCTGTGTGTGTGTGTTGGGGGGGGGGGTCAAATAAAATGATTGCATTTTCACCCACTGATGGACATACAGTGGACATACAGTTGCTTGTCACTTGGATCGCAATGGTTATTCTATAATCCAACTTCAGAGACCCTAAAAACATGGCCCAACATGGCCATCACTTCCCACAACTCAGTTGACTCTCACTTTAGTAAAATTGGCTGCTTGCTGTTCTCAGAACATTCCCATCCTTTCCCTGTCATGCCGCATCCACTGGCTGGGATGGCCGACTTCCCACTTCCACTCCTCTCTGCTTGTCTTTACTCACACACCTCCATTCAACATCTGCCACGTCTCCTCAGTCCAATGTGATGCCCTCTTCCTGTGAGCTCTTGGATACTTTCGTCATTTCTCTTGCACATCCTCTGACACTGGTGTGGTGGTGAAGAGCTTGGGCTCTGCCACCTAACTGTGTGGGTTCTAATCCAGACTCCACCACTAACTAGACATGTGAGCTTTGAAAAATAACAGAACCTTTCCATATCTATGTCTTCATCTAGAAAAGGGAAGTAAGAGTATTTGCTTTGTGGGGTTGAGAAGTAAATGAGACGTGCGTATAAGTGCATATGAAGTGCTCAGTTAGCCCAGTGTCTCATACATGCAAAGCACTGAGTAAAGCATAACCAGCAGGAGTAGTAGTATAGTATTTCTATTATTGTTTGTGTCTTGGTCTTAGCTTCTTTATCGGAGACAAAATGCCTCAAAGGCAGTAGTTGGCTTTACTCATAGCAGATCCTAGTCTGGGGCTCTACTGTCTCACTGCCCAAAGTGTGGTTTGCAGTCACCTGGGAGCTTGTTATACATGCAGGATCTCAGGGCCTGCCTGAGACCTGCAGAATCAGCATCTACAGTTCTACAAGGTTCTCGGATGATGCAAACATACACATGGCAATTTAGAAACACTGCACTCAATTCTTTGAATTCAGTTGCTGAAGCTATGTCAATTACTCTAGAAATCCCCACCAGGAAAATAGACACTTAATTCTGCAGAATCAATACTGCCATTAGATAACTGTCATTTATTTGTAAGCATCCTTTAAAACAGTGGTTATCACAGTGCGATTTTGGACCAGAAGTGATTAGGACCAGAACTTGGGAACTTGTGTAATTGTAAATTTTCAGGTGATTATAATGCATCCTACAGGTTGAGAACCATCATTTTACAACAATGGGAAGCTACTAGAAGTACCACATTAATAATGTGTATCTCCTTCCTCTTGCCTTGTTATTTTATTTTTTCTGGTCCATCTCTTAAATAGTAAGGTTGAATATCGTAACTAAGTTTTCTCTCCACATTTTCCAAATATTTGCTGGTGCACATACACATCTTAATATCTACCTGGCAGACCTGTGTATGTCCAAATACCAGTTCTGCTGTATGGAACACAGCCTATCTGATTTATCTGCAGTCCCTGTATTTTGTTTTGTTTTATTTTGTTAATTTTATTCATTTTTTGAATAGGTGATAGATGCACATGGTATAAAATTCCCAAGGTACAAGAGTTTACGGTGAAAAGTAAGTCTCCCTCCTTCTCCTCACTCCAGTAATATAGTTGCTATCTCCAAAGGCAATCACTGAATTTTCATTGCACAGATTTATTGAGCAGCAACTATGTGCCAGGCATTGCTCTGGGCACTGGATATGGACCAAAACAGACAAAACTTTGCCCTCATGGACCTTACATTTTGGTTACCAATTTCTTGTAGTAGTTGTTCAATAACATAGTGTATTACAATAGTTAAAAGTAGGGCTCTGTAGTCAGACCAACTGATTTTGAATCCAGTTTTTCTCATATTCTAAGTGATCTTGGGTTATTTACCATTGTGAACTGGGTTTTCTTTATATTGAAATGGAGACAATGATTCTATTTTATAAGGTGGATTTGAGAATTGCTTCAGATCATACTTACAAAGCACCATACAGTGCCTGGAACATAGTAAATGCTCAGTAGATAAAGTGTTGACTATAATGGTGTGATCTCACTCTATTGTTCTGTAATGTAGACTAGAAATGCTTAAAGGATTTATTTTCCCAAAAGTTTTCATTTCTTCTCTTTGCTATGTGATGATCAAAAAAATCACTTTTTTTCAGAATAAGTGTGCTAAATATAAGCCTAAGTTTTGATCATTAACTAGTTGCCTACAAGACCATTTGCTAAGTTCTGTTAAGAAACCAACTCCTAATAAATCACTAGAGCATAGGTACTATGTTCAGCTGTATTCTTTCTGATCTAGATTTTTTGTAATCCCATGTAATTTGAAGGTTTTCTACTATCAATTCATTTGAAGGTGTTATGTATTGTTACTTGCAACTCTATAAGTTTACAAAATACATACCTTGAGAAGAAAATTCTGCATTTCGTAGCAGGGAAATAAAGCACTTCTGAGCAAAGTTTCAGACAATATAATTTGGTACACTTACCTTAAGGAAATTTCTTTATGATTCTTATCTCCAGACAGATGGGAAAACAACTTTCAACCCCTAGAAAAGCAACAAAAGTATTCCTTGGTGATGATCTTAACATGGAAAACATTAGAAAAAAAGTTACATGTAAAAAAAGAAAGAAGAAAAGAACTCCTAGGGCATATGAAACACTGTCAAATATCAGGCCAAGAACTGTTTCCTCTATTCAGCATAAAAAGGATATTAGTGGGCACAATGAAAGATTGCAAGGAATTGGGTTCGGTATATTCCACCACATGCTGACCTGAACCATTGACTTGGAATCTAAAAAGAATGAGGGCTGGGGTGCCTGGCTGGCTCAGTCAGTGGGACATGCAACTATTGAGTTTGGGATTGTGAGTTTAAGCCCTATGTTGGGTGTAGAGATTACTTACAAACCTAAAAATAGGTAGGTAGGTAGGTAGGTAGGTAGGTAGGTAGGTAGATAGGTAATAGATAGAGATAGATGAATGATGGAAAGAAAGAAAGAAATGAGGATACAGCTATCTGACCAACTACAGTCCTGATAATCATTTTATGTATTCTTTCTTTCTCTCCTTTGTTCTTGATTCTATTTTGCATGATTTTCTGGTAGTCAAAGGGTGTGGATCTTTGAAAGGTTGATTGTGGTATGAGAAACTTTTTTCTTAACCTAGTCATGATAGGAGGACCAGGAAGAGGAGATAGCTGGAAAATTGAAGTGAAATCCTCTGAACAGCTTTTATTATTTGGTGAATGGTGGGATCACAATAGACTGGGGTGTTTTGTGTTCTTCTTTAAACATTACATTTCCAGTCTCTGGTATTTTATTATCCGAAATGGATTAACAATGAGAACTTCAGTGCTCATAATTTTAAGAGGCACAAAGTCAATACTAAATAGATGAGGCTTCCTCCAGTGGCATTTACCAGTGTGGTCTTCCTGGACTTGGTCTGTGCTAATTGAGTAGCACACTACAGAGCTAACTCTTAATTCACTAGGGATGCATTAAGCAATCAGCGTGTGACCTCTTTGGCCGACTTTTGGACCTTGTCATTTCTCATTCCTCTCTGTTTTCACTGCTTACTACACTGTGACAACCTACCTCTAAACTCAATATTTTAATTATTCATCTCCCATGGTTGTGTGGATTCATTAGGTTCAGCTGGATTCTTGAGATCTTTGCTGAGATTACATTCAGATAGCAGCTGGGGTGGGAGTAATATGGCAGAATGTTCAATGTGGTATCTTCATTCATAGTCTATCAACCCCACTAGGACGAATGGAACATCTGAGCACTAACTGGGCCTCTCTCTGTCTCTTTCCATGCTGCCTCTCCTTACGGCCACCTTGACTTTCTTTACATCATGGTGGTCTCATGGTAGTCAAATTTCTTACACTGGGATTGGCTTCCCCCAAACTAGTGTTTGAAAGAGACTCAAGAAGAAACTGCAAGGTTTCCTTGAACTAAAACTGAAATGGCATGCAAAATCACTTCCCCTGCACTTTCTTGTTCAAAACTTGACCCAGCCCAAATTCATTTAAAGGCAGTACACATGAATATAAGAGACATATATATATGTGTGTGTGTGTATATATATATATATATATGTGTGTGTGTATATATATTTCAACTAAATATGTTTGATATTATAACAGAGCTGTTCAGTCATAGAATTACCTTTGTTAGCTTATCTACATTTGGGCATGTTGGTCAGAAGCTACTACCAATCAAAATATTTTTGGGATTAGAGACAGTTAACAAGTCACCCAACACAACTCATGTCATGCTTTTCGAAGTTTTGGTATACAAAATTATAGAATATTTGTGTTTATTGAAAGGAGAGTGAGTTTTTTCTATTATTATTCATTCAGTGAATCAATCAACAAATATTTGTTGAGTCCCTATGAGCCAGGGCTTGTGTTACATGGTACAAAGCAGAGACATTTGCTGCTGTGGTTGGATTTTGCCTTTACCCCTATCAATACTAGCAATCTAAATGCTAACTACATGAGTTCATGAATTCAGATATTTGGGCACTAGACAAAGCTGTGTTACAGAATAACACTAACAGATCAGATTAAGTCCTTTTTCCGTGCATTATTTCACTTAATTCCCCACAAGAAGGCTTCGGCTGGAAGGCAGCGTTATTATCCCAGTTTTGTAAAGGTTGAAACTGTGACTCAGGGTAAACAGTGCTCCAAAGGTCAGCTAATTAGTAAATGACAAAGCCTGGATTTGAATCCAGAGCACCAACTGTGCAAAACTGATTTAAAATAATACCATTGCCTTTGTTTCTACTTGCCATGCCTTTTGAGAAATGTTTTCACCATGTGGTAAGGCTATTTTAATTAATCTTTGGCCAAATATATTGACAGCTCTCACCCCATTTCAACTCTGGGCTTCTTTTGGTTTCATAGTGACCATTTTTGAAGTTTAAGAAGGATGGGCAAAGAAGAACAGAAACTTAACCTTATTACCATTTAACTGTATACCAGCCATCAAGTTTGACATGTCAGAAGAGTGCTATGTTGCCATTGCCAAGGCACATAGATGCAGAGACGAGCACATCACCTACCTCTTTATTTTCCTCGCCCATCCCCCTACTCACCTCCTCTCTGGTAACTACCAGTTTGCTCTCTGTATTTAAGAGTCTATTTTTTTAAACCATACTCTTTAATAAAAGCAATGATGAAATCCAAAAATATTTATTGGGCACTTGCAATATGCCAGGCTCAGGAAAATTTGGTTCCTAATCTAGGGGATCTCACTCTCCAGTGGGAGAGACTAAACAGATGTTTTCACCGGCAGTACACTCTGATAAGGGAAGCCCACATGCAGAACCACTAACTTAAGATGGTGAGTACAGGATGGGAGGAATTTTAGAGTCAAAGATTGGAGAAGTAGAGGGGTGAAGGTTCCATCAAGAGTGCACCCTATGTGGTGGTTCAAAGTCTAAAGTGTTTCAGGAATTCTAGGGACTGAAATAATTCTGTTTGACAGAAGGGCAACAGGTGTGGAGGAGTGGCCAGAGAAAGAGAAAGACTGGCCAAGAAGTCAAAAGGAAGGAACTTGTTCACTGCAGCCCTTGTTAGGGAGCTTGAATGAGCGACAGTCATTGAATGAGGTTTCGCTAAGCAGTTTGGATTTTAAGTGCAGATGTGGAAAACAGATTAATGTTTAGCCCTTTTATCCATTCTAACCATGACTTCCCCTTCCATTCTTTACAAAACTGAAAATTTTTCTTTTGCTTGGGAGTATTTTTCAATATGTACCAGGCATTATAAATGGCTTTCCTTCTATCGCGGCATAATTACAGTGCTGACTACAGTCAGTCTCGTCAAAGTAAAGCACCAGGTCTCCAATTGTCTTAATATTAGATGAGCCATTGATTCATTGATTGAGGCGTTTATCCAGGAAAAATAAATCTGTACCCCACTTCATCAGTTCTACAGATTCAAATTTCTGTATCTTTAGATAACAACCCAAGAGATAGAGACCCAATCAGAAAAAAGTACCATATGCCACTGATTTCAGCAAGACCGTTCAAAACCCTTTACTTACTCTCTAACCTCATTTTCCAGCTATTCTGAGAAAAAGGAAATTGAAATTGCCTCTCTAGTGTACCCAAATGGAGGATGCAGAATTCCTGCTAGTTTTCTCCTCCACTTGCCAACACAGACAGGGTGGAGCAGCTGGGAAGGGAGGCCGGGAGACCCAGAGAGAGGCCAGGAGTCCCAGAGAGAGGGAAACACCATAACAGCAAAGTGACAGCAGTGCCTCCTCCGGGCTGTTTCCTGCCCTTCGCAGCAAATGCTTCTTCCTCTCTGCTGGGAGCTCTCTCCAGAGCCTTCTCAAGGGGGCAGGGGAGGGGGGTGGTGGTGGAGGGATGACCAGTTAGTTCCTTTGAGTGGGTTAAAGAGTCGAAAGAACTTATGCCCAAAATAAAGCAGACATTCACTTGCTTTTTCCTTCTGCTCCTTTCTTCCAACTCTTGACAAAAAGCAGTGGGGATCCATGTACTCTCAGGCGCTTCTCGGAGAGCTTCTGGAATCGCTGTGGCTTCCCGCAGCCCCACAGTTTCAGCACCTCGGCTCAAGGGCAGGCCCTCCCTCTGGCTCTTTTTTTCCCCTCCTTCCACCTGACAGGGACCATAAATAACCAGGGCTCCCGGTGTTCCCAGCTGAGAACAAAGTTGAAAGTTTGCCTGGAGCTCCCTGCCACTCCCCGCCTGGGCCATTTCTTTGTTTTCTTCTGTTTTTTCTTCTACCTGGCTTGGCCGTTTCTTCATTCATGTTGGAGAAGAGTCACCTCCTGACTAAACGCAGCACCCCGCTCGCCGGCTCTCCCTAGATTTAAGGCGGTCTCGGTTACCCGGTTAGGCACCGGGCATTGGTATCAAATTACCGAAAGTCTACACTGGAGCAGTCCTCATATTTACATACAAATAACTCAAGGGCTTGCATTTATGTCACCATTCGGTCCTGCTAGAGGCTTGCCAGCGGAGTTCTTGGTCCAATCAGAAGGAGCTTTGAAAGGATGTCTGCAGAGTGATCAAAAGGGTCTTCTCAATTAAGTGTAGCCAGGTTTTGCTCTTCTTTATTTTTATTTTTTCTGGTCTGAAAGATCGAAAATCTTTGCACTCTGATGAGTAGAAAAAGATGTGTAAGTCCTCCACTGCCTACGAGAAGACAAAGATGCTGAGCAGGACCCTGCGGTGGTGGTGAAGACGTGAATACACCCCCAGGGGTCGGTTTGTTTGGGCTGATTCGGAGGTATATTCTAAATCACTGCCTAAGGAATTCCTGGAAACATCAGGAAAACATTTGATCAGCCCCGCCTGGTGGAAATGGCTTTACCGCAGAGTAAGCTCTTTCTTTAAGTTGTACTTGGTGTGTGCTGTTTTTGTTTCATGTGCAGTGAATGTGCAAATAGCCCAGCTGTGAATAGTTACTTAAAATAATCTCTTGGTACCGGGTAGTAGTAGAAAACAGATCTGTTTAGTTTTTATATTTGCAAAAACAGTAGTTGACAGTGTATTTTTAGACTTGATTGGTAGTTTAAAAGCTAAGCTCTGTGGTTTCCTGGGTTTAAATGAATGGAAATTATAAATGGTACCAAATGAAGGAATTGGAAAATATAGCTGGAACAGATGAATCACTTACCTTTGAGAAAACATAACATACATGCTTTTGAGATCTCTCTCAGCCAGACACGCTTGTGTCCAGAAAGACAAGGAGAGTCATAAAAAGGAGATACGTTTGCCTGTTTGCGGAATGAACTTTTCCACAGTCTGTGATACGTTTTGAAAAGGATGGGAAACGTCCCAGAGGGCAAAAGGCATTTGAAAAACCTGCTCTGTCACTCTTGGAATGTGGTTTTTCCGTGAGGTCATGCTGTGCATATGTAGCTAGTAAAAGTTTTACGAAATTAACTCTTTGTATTGATGGGCAAAGAGCAATTTATATCAGTCCTTTCAAACTGCTGGTCTCTACATTTGGTCTCTACAGAAAGTAGAGCTCCTTCCCAAGTAGGGTTCCAGCCCTGGGGCAGCTGCACTGAGCTGTTACTGTGATTGGTGTAGAAACAGTTCAAAATTGATGTGTTTCAAGGTTTTCCTTGAACTATTAAGCAGTAATAGTTCAGATTAAATAACTTGCTAGTTTCTTCCATAAGCCCCGAACGGGAATCCTGTGTGTGAGAAGACCATTTTGAAAAAGAAAGTCCGTTCCCTTCCCATATATGATTTTCCAGAACGGTAATGGAGAGGTGGCTCTTATTTTGCAATCCACGTCCATTCAGACGAGCTGCCCTTGTCATAGTGAGGCATGGAAAGCCAACCGAAGTAAAAGATCCACCGTTCTAGTCAGCCTTCTAGTCAGCCGGGGCTTGAGGAGGGGAAATGAGACAGGGGAGACATTTTAATTTGGAAAACTTAACACCAGGAGCTCTTTCGCTACTTAAATTCACTCTTGAAATTATGGACTAACCTCTACCTATGCTTTTTCCTTCTAAATGGCAGTTACAGATATTATCCAGGGGGTGGGGGATTATGAGAAAATGAGTGATTTGCTGGTGATCAAAGGAGCGGTTTTCCCCACAACAAATGCATTTTCAAAAGGGAAGCTTCTGATTGTGGTTTGCTTTGTCCATCCACAGGTGAGGACGCAATGACAGGTGACACGGACAAATACCTGGGGCCCCAGGACCTTAAGGAGCTGGGCGATGACTCTCTCCCTGCAGAGGGCTACATGGGCTTTAGTCTTGGGGCCCGTTCTGCCAGGTATTTTATTGGTGCTGTTTTTCATAGTTACCTTAATACAACCATGATTTGTCATAAACCAAAATCATTTTCATTGTTCACATTATCCCCAAATGTGCTCTTTGGATGAGGATGTGAATTTGGTAGAATGTTCTCAAATGTTCTCAACTCTGGTATACATGCTCTGCTGTTTTCTTTTGTGGTTTCTCAGTCCTTGGTTTTACGTGATTGAACATGTTGAGTGTTGGTTCTTTTTTCCCCACCTTGCAGTCATGCTTCAAGCATGATGGCAAAAGAGCTCACTGATAAAACTGGGAGAGTCAGTGTGGTCTCCATGTTTAAAAATTAAATTTTGTTCCATAGTGAAAGAAAAATCTTATTTTCCACTAAGTATGAAATAGTTGTATTGATTGTTCACTGTTCTCTAACACTGAAAGAATAATTCATGATTGAAACTTAAGAGAGCATTCTAAAAAAGATTACATATAGCTTATTAGAATTGTCTACCAAGTGTTTGGGTATCTCTCTAAAACTGTGGCATTACTTTGTTTACTATGGACATGTTAGGAACATTGCAATGACTTACCCAAAGTCATGGACAGGAATGGTAGCAAATTCAGCCTTTAAAACTGAAGTATAAAACTTTTGCATGTGAAAAACCTTGGCTCAAACTTACCTGACACTGGTTGAAAGAAACAGGACCTTGTCCAGAATCTGGGGACTTCTTTTCCCTGGTTGGTTTAACAGCATGTTTGCTGACAGTCAAGTTATTTTAAAGCTAATAATTAAACTTTCTAAGCTAGAACCCTGGGGACATTTTCCTATAGTTTAAGGATCTGTTGTAAAAAGTTTCATTGTCTAATAGTAAATGGCACTTCCCACAAAGTAAGCCTGGGAATTTATTCTCAGTGTTGTTGATGTGGCCAAGTTTAGATACTGAATTGATTTTTCTTTGAGCTAGACTTTTTATTAATACAACTTGGAACCTTATGTAACTTCATAGAATGTTTGCTTTATAAATATATTTATAAAAGTCCTTAAGATCTCAGTGTAACAGGGGATCATTAATAAGAAGAGGAAAATAACTGTTTAAAAATATTTAACATCTCGTGTAATCATGCAGAGCCATGAGTTAAACTGAAAAACATACAGAGTCTCAAAGGATCTCAAGGGAAAATTCTACTTAGAGGTTTAATAGCTTTTGTAATCCAATAACTAGCTGATTCTCTTCCTCAGATGATATGTAAAAGCTGCATTTTGTGAGTCAATCATTTGTATATAGAAAATTATAGAGGCTGACATTCAGGGAGAGATGACACCAGCATACTTTCCTAAGGCTTTCACACTTCTGGTTTTGATTGCACCCGTTATTATTTGTTGCTATTATATGTAACTCATTTTTTTTACATTGGCAAGTCATGTTATGCTCAGAGGCAAATCTGCAAAAAAAACAAAAACAAAAACAAAAAACAAAAAACCAAGACAAAACTATAACACTGATATATTTCTTAAAGTATTGTTAGAGTATTACCAAATATTCTGAGTGTAACATTTAAAAAGGAATACATTAAGTGTGTAACTCATTCAACCATAACATTTTTTTCTTTTTTCCCTGTCTGATTTTTTTGCTTTCTACTTCTCCTGTGTTTTTCTAAAAATACTTTAAATTAGTCCCAAGATCAGGTAAGAAGATATGTCACTTTTACAGTGTTTTTCTGCCCTTCCCTGACTCATTTTCTGATTTTTATTTTCTTCAGCATTGTGCTGTGCTGTGCTGTGCTGTGCTGCAATGTGCTTATTTTTTTCCTGCTCTGCATTAGAAAATCGTTTTTGTAATTCTTAGAAGATTAGCAAGTAACTGAATGTATGACAAGAAATGTGACTTAATGCAAAATTGAGTACTTAAGGAATTTCTTTCCTTTAACTAAGTTTGTGTAATGCATGAAGTAACTGGAGAACTTTCACTGGGTTTGAAGAAAAAATCTTGATTTGAAAAGCAGTTTGTTTGCTGGTTGCTGTTTTGTTTGGGTTGTGCTAGGTACAGTCATATAATTTTAGACTTCTGAGGCATGTGTTTTTCTAACACTTCCTATATTTAACACGTAGGGTATACTGATGGCTACAAATAATATAGTTAACCTTAGTTGGAAACAATTTAATGCTTTCCAGACCCCCATGCAAATAATATCTAGTTTTAGTAGCTGAAAGGACTTAGATGTATTAAGGATTCAGAGTGAAGCTTAATGAACTCCATCTGTCTAACGTAACTTGTTGGTCCAGAACAGTGAGGAGTAGGAACTTAGACGTTATGTAAAAGAAAGACATCTTTAGGCTTTCCCATTGACGGCACCCAGTTCTAGGCTATTCTTCAGTTGTCACTCATATAGAAGTTAAAAGAAAGAGAATATTTTTTAAAAATCAACAAATCTTAGATTTTTTTAAAGCTGAAGTTGAAATGAATATGTAATATTTTTTTTAATGTTTACATGTTTGTTCACATCCACTGTAAAGTTGTTCTTACATACCACAGCGTTAGCATGTACAATGGGAACCAGAACTTAAAGAAATGAATGTGGTGTCTCCCAACCATATCACTGGGGCAAATGGAACCTTGCTATGACTACTTAGAAGTTACGCTAATGGTATAGCCCCTAGCTACATAAGATTATTTAAATTAAAATTAGTTAAAATTAAGTAAAAATCAGTTCAATTCTTCAGTCACAATAACCACACCTCAGGTGCTCAGCAGCCATACCTGGCCAGTGGCCAACATATTGAACAGTGCCTGTCATTGCAGAAAGTTCTCTTGGGCAGTATCTGCTTTTAGGAAGTTTATATTGTATTTGAGGGATGGTAAGGGGCTAGAAACAGGAGTGATAGGGAGATGTTTGCAAGTAATGCAGTTTGCAAAAAATTGTTTGCAAGTAACCCAGAAAAAAAAAGGAAGAGTTATGTATCATGTGACTGGGTCCAGAAGGCCTGCCCATGCAAGTGGCCAGATACATGGCTTACTAGGTAATCTCTGTGCAGAAATAAGGCTTAGTTCTTTTTGTTTTTGCTTCTATATCCAGTCTCTAATATTGTGCCTTACTAATAAGAATCAGTGTATTTGCTGAATACACTAGATAATGACTCTGTAGAATGATGGTTATTTTGAGGTCGAAAATCCCCCAAGGATTCTGGTGGAAGCCAAGGCTCTAATCCTAGAAGAATGCATCTCCTCATTCGTGTGGACCCTTTGAATGATTCTTATAATTCAGGGGCCTCTGTAACTTGATATAAAATACCCACCTTGGGTAATCTTTAGTATAGGGAACATTGGGGAAAAGAAGTCATTTTGTGCAAAGCAAGGAACCGTTCTTCTTTTCATCTTCTTTGCTCTTTTACACAAGCCAAGGCCAAGGCCAACATCTTACTGATTCTACTGATAAAGATTCAAGCGGCTACATTTAGATTCAGTTTATTACTTACATGGGCAGTGACAGGTAGCAACTTCCCACCATCTTTGTCCTCCATACCAATAAGGACAACACCAGAACAAAAGGTTCTAAGGTAGTTGTGGGATGCTGTGGGATGCTTCATTGCAGGGGGTCGACTCTGTCAGACTGCAGCTAAGTGATTTCATGCTCTGCAGCTTATTCCAAGGAGGGTGGGGCAGGAAGTGTCAGACCTCATTGGAAACAAGAGACAATGAGAAATTACCTTATTACAGCCTATCATATTAGGTGGGATAGTGAGGTAAGAGGCAGATGGCTTCAAACACCTCCCCACAAGTTTCTGTCCTCTGTTTGCAGAGGATTAATCACAAGGTGTTCTGCCAAGGCTCAGATTAGTTGTGAGCCCAATCAGCCTGCATGTCCTATGTGCATATGTGCAAGCTTCCCAGCATCCCTTACTCTTTTTTTTTTTTTATTAAGGTGAGAGGTAATTGACATATTACATGTTAGTTTCAGGTATACAAAGTAATGATGACCATAATAAATCAAGTTAACATCCATCACCACACAGAGACACTCTCTTAGCAGCTTTCAAATACTTGATCCAGTATTATTAACTAAGTCACCATGATGTATATGTATTCCCAGGACCGACTTATTTTATAACTGGAAGTTCGTACGTTTCAACCATCTTCACTCCCTTCTGCTGCCACCCCCTGCAACCCTCCATATTGGTTTTTAGTTTAGAGGTCAGTATATGAGAGGCACTTCAGGACATCAGGGGGCTTGCACTCTGGGAAAGTCAGGGGCTGTGTAGAGGATTTAAAAGAAGCTAGAAAGGAGAACAATTTAAGGCACAAGGAAGAAAAGAGTAGAGTGTGGAAAGACAAGATCACCATACATGAAATTTGAATTTTTCAAGGTGAGAAAGATGGCAAAGATCATGTAAGATATATTTGTCATACTATTTCCTTTTTGATGTTTTCCATGAGTACAACTATAAACCAGAACTCTTAATAGGTCAAACCCATAGCTAGTTTCCAAAGACTTATGAACAGACCCATTTGTAGCAGACATAATTCCATTCAATAGTACAAGGTAAACAGATAAAGGAGACTCTGAGATAAGGCCTTACCATAGAAAAATCTCTTAAACTATCAAATTATCTATAGTCATCTGGTTCTTCTCAGTTACCCTCAGTTACCCTGTTAGTTCAACTATCATAGTGAAACATTCAGAGTTTTCATTCATTTCATATTGTCACAGATTTAACACCATTTAGCCTAATTTTAAACAAAATCTGATCATGAAATTGTTTAAGCTTAAGAGATTTCCTCAAATTTAAGGGATTTTATTTTTGATAATGTCTTTTCAAGAACAACTTCTGTTGATATTTTTAGCCATCTTGCCTGTTTTCAAACTTGCATGCATTAATTTTATTTTGTTCATCTCATCATCATCCACCACTCTTGAATGGTTAACTGTAAATACAACAGCCTCCGCTCCTTCAGTTCGGATAGGTCGTACACCTTGAACAGAAGCTCCTATGCACGGGACAGCATGATGATTGAAGAACTCCTTGTACCATCCAAAGAGCAGGTATGCATCCTCCTTAAAATATTGTTGGATTGTTGAACTTTCATTGCTGTGATTGAATTGAGCTCTTTGTTCCGTGACAAAATCTGTACCTCTGCATGTTTGATTTTGCATTTGTAAATCTTCTTGTACTGCCAGGGAAAAAGGAAAAAAATCAATTGTAAAAAAGGAGGGGGGAGGGGAGAAAGAAATCAGTTGTGCCATACACAGAAATAGCCTGGTCTTCTGCAGGTGAATCCCCAAAAGCCCACAGAGAGGAACTCAGAAAGTCCTAAGAATGACACAGATACCTTTCTCATTTCTAGATCAAATCTATTTCAGTTTTTTGGAAGAGAGTTAATAATAATTGGTAGCTAAAGTTGCTGACATTATCCACATGAGTGTTTGATTTTCCTAAACAAACTGTGGGTGCATGCTGGAATTTGCTAGAATTGTTTTTAGCAAGTAGTTAAAGATGAGATTGCTCAAGTCTTTGATCCCTTAGCTTCAAAGCTGCCTGTGATGGGCCTTCTCAAGATATGACAGTATTTTGTTTTCTACCAGAATCTCTGCTGGTGTTCACACAGTTTTTTCTTTCTGATCATTGTGGTTGAATAGATACTGGCTTAACGCAGGAAGTTCCAGCAGTGCAATCCTGCTGCATATGGGCTCAGGGTTATTCATTATTCTGGATACACACAATACTTGATTTTAAGCGTGAAGTCATGAGCTAACAATGGGCCATAAAACTAATTTTGAAGGTGGCTTATCATATTCAAGCAATGTAAATAATTGATGAAATCATGCTACACTTACTTATTCACTGAACAATGAAGGTAGATTGGAGCAGGTAAATACGTGATAGTAACATTATCACCAAGATAGAGGTTTAAGTAGCCAGTAGTCAGATTTCAGGAACTCCCATGTGTTTGGGACATGCTGACTTCCAGACGTACAGATGTACATGGAATTTCACAAGAACCTGCAATTAATATTTTATTGCTTTACACTCTCTGGAACATTCTTAGTGAGCAGGTTTTACAGAGGTGAATACAGTAGCCATTCAGTGTGTTGTCAGACACAAACAGCCTTTGTAGAATAATTATAGGTGCGATAGCATGTCATGGTTTAAGTGGGTATTAGCACTAAAGAAGGCACTTGTTTCAAATAATGGAGCTAAGCTCTTGGGTGTTAAGGTATTGCGCAGGTATTGGTTGAGATTTTCTGAGGTGTTCTCTCTTGGTTGGCTGTGGTCATTATCCTGGTTGGGTGATTCTGATCTCTTCATGTTCCCAGTTGAAATGAGACATTAGTGGATATATTATAAAACCAGTGTAGAAATGCCTGTTATTCTCCATGACTAAGGAAAACCCACAAAACTTACAAAATTGCAGGTGATAGGAGATTCCTTAGGTATCAGTAACACTTTGATCATACATAAAGTATGTGCCTAGTTCTATAATAGAATCTTAAATGCTTGATTGAATCTAATGATGGTTTATATTTCTGAATGTATATTTACTTGGGGGCAAGGGTCTGAAATTGGGACCATCACCCCCATCATCACCATGACCTCACCATCACTACCACCATCACCACTACTCCCACTGCCAGGTACACTACCTCTCCATATCTGCACATCAACCTTAAAATATAGATGATTGCCATGCTACAGGTGGTGAACAGGCTTCTGAGGGGTTTCGCACCATTACCTCATAACTACTGCCAACACCTGCTTACTCAGGGAGGCTGGAAGGGGTAACTTTAATCAGAATGAAAAATTTGTGAAAAGAAAGGATAAAGAGAACTTTAAAGGTAAAGCTGATGTTCTCTTGTTGAGTTTGTTGCTGCTTCAGTTTGAAAAGCACCTCTGTGGATGTCACAAACAACTCTCTATACTAGTCAAGGGAAAGAAGAGCTTAGGACATCTTGAAACCTTTACAAATAAATCTTAAGTTGATAACTGCAGAGGTAGGAAGTTGCTTTCTCCAATGACCACAGAGAATCCCTTGATCTGACAGGTGTTCCTTGTGGAACACATACATTATTCCTGGCCACACAACTTCATAATAAAATCACCAGAGATTAAAAAAAAAAGTATGAATGACATGAAGACATTTTAGGGACAAATGAGGACATTTGACAATGTACTCTCTGTATTGTTAGAAAATCATTGTTAGTTTTGTTAACAGTGACAACATTATTGAAACTTTACAGGGTAATGTCTCTGTTCTGGGGGTATGCATGCTGTAGTTTTCAGCAATGAAGTAATCATTGAGTCAGCCACTGATTTTCAAATGGTTCAGCCAAAAGAAAAATACATGTGTAGAGAGAGAGAGAGCTCGTGCAAGTGCAAACATGGCAAAATGTTAATGTTGAATTTAGGTGAAGTGCAAATGGTGTTTCTTATATAGTTTTTTCAACTTCTTAATTTGTTTGAATACCTTCAAAATACAAACTTGGAGGAAAGGGGAAAACAAAATCTGAAAGAGGTGTGTTAACTTATTTAGTGTTTGGTATCTCATTTATTATAGAAGAGAGACGAAGCTAATTCCTCAAAGAGAGGCTAAAGGGAAGGGTCTAGGTGTACTTTGCAAGACTAATGAGAAGCATTTACTTTAGAAGGATGCTTAATATAAAGCACAGACTTTATATCAGAATTAAGTGGCAAACATTATTAGTTTGTATCCATCATGCCTTTAAATCTGTATTTATTAACTTCAAAATGGAGTTTCTCCACAGTATTATGTCTGAAAGCATGCCAGAAGCCTGAAATATTTAGAATTCTGGAAGCAATGACACATGACTTACTGTCAGATTTAAAACTGCCCTATCATTGCCCAGTTAAAGTTACTTGGACACATAAAGTTGAAAATGAATAAAAATGAACTCTCCATGTGTTGCTTGTTTTCAACAAGAGTAGACCTCACCTATACAAAGCATAGTTAGTTGCCTCTTTATTATTGTGCTGCTGATTAATGAGTTTGCACATTAACCACAGTGAAAGTAAAGTTGAGAGTCAGGATAATTAGCACAGGCCTGCTACTCTCGTGTTCCTAAGAACCTGTGCTGTTGAAGGCAGGTGTGGAGGCCAGAGCTGAGAAGGGGGTTGGGAGAAGTGAGTCCGTCCTCATGCCCTGCTGAGCCTGAATCATGATCAGTTTGTAAACCACTTAATTCTCCCCCAGATAATCAAGAGTGGACTCTTTTGCCACTGTGATACTGGGTTATCCATGAAATGAACTCCCTGTCCTTTTACCTTCCCTTTACCTTGCAATCAAGATAGATATGCCTCAGAAAATATGTATGTAAATAAATCATGCCTTGCATTTGTCAGAAGATTTTATTGTTTAAAGCAGTGACTCTCAGCCCTGACTGCTCATGAGAATCATCTTAAAGAATTTTTAAGGGCACCTGGGTGGCTCAGTCAGTTGAGCGTCTGACTTCAGCTCAGGTCATGATCTCATGGTTGGTGGGTTCAAGCGCCACATTGGGCTCGCTGCTGTCAGCCTGTCAGTGCAGAGCCCGCCTCAGATCCTCTGTCCCCTTATTTTTTGTCCTTCTCCCCTATTGTGCTCTCCCCCAAAATAAATAAATATAAAAAAAGAATTTTTAAAATATGATTGCTCATCATATGATTTCACTCATATGTGGGATTTAAGAAACAAAGAGAAAAAGAGAAACAAGGAAACAGACTCTCAATTATAGAGAACAAACTGATGGTTATCAGTGGAGGGAATGGGTTAAATAGGTGATGGGGATTAAGGAGTGCACTTGTCAGGTGGTAAGCATTGGGTAATGTATGGAAGTATTGAATAACTATATCATACACCTGAAACTAATATAACACGGTATGTTAAACGAATTAGAATAAAAACTTTAAAAAATGTGATTGCTCAGTGGCTAGGAGGGGCTTAGCTAGGATTTTTTAGTGCACCGAGAGCTGAAGCCCCTGATTCCTAGTCAGAATTCCTAATTAGGAGAAGGAGCATCTGGGTGGCTCAGTCAGAAAAACATGTGACTCTTGGCAAAAGCATGTGACTCTTGAGCTTGAGGTTGTGAGTTCGAGCCCCTTGCTGGGTGTAGAGATTAGTAGAATTCTTTTTTTTTCCTCAAGTTTATTTATTTGAGAAAGAGAGAGAGAGAATGCATGCGTGAGAAGGGAAAGGGCAGAGAGAGAGGGAGAGAGAGGATCCCAGGCAGGTTCTGCACTGTCAGCACAGAGCTTAATGTGGGGCTTGAACCCATGGACGGTGACATCATGACTGGAGCTGAAACCAAGAGTCAGATGCTTGACGGACTGAGCCACCCAGGCACCCCAAGATTACTAGAATTCTTAATCAGGGCACACATTGAAATCACAGTAGCTCTTTGGAAAGAAGATACCTATAGAATCAGAGTCTCCTGTCTGGGTTCCTAGACACGTGTGTTTTTTAAAGCTCCACATGTGATTCTGGGATGCATCTCTGCATAAGAATCACTTATTTAAAGCAACTCTGGTTGGGATCTTTTTGTATATTGATCATTCAACATCTAATGTATTTGTTTTATAAGCTCTGACTTGTGTGTGTCAGATTGTTTTGGAACAACATCTGTGCTTGGAAACATTCTTTTCCAAATAGGAGGTAATAAGAAAAGGGATGATTCCAGATTGAAGCCCAGTTGTCTAGGATGAATACAATAGACTGGTTCTTTCATTTCTTCTGGCATAATTATTGAAAGCAACTGTCTGGTATGGCTTATGGAATTGCTGTGTGTGATATCAGCCAGTCCTCATGCGTAAATGGCATAATATTTAGTAGATGCTGTGTCAAGAGGTATGGTGGTGATGCTTATGGGGATCATGGTGAAAACAGTTCATTTTGAGCTCCTACTATATGCCACTATTCTAAGTGTTTTGCTAGTATTAACTCATTCATATTTCACAAAAAAAACATTTGAGATAATTTCTTGGCTCCATTAAAAAGGTGAAGAAACTGAGGCACAGTCAGCTAACTCACCCCAGGGGGCACAGGTGATAAATGGCAGAGTCACTGGCCATGTGGCTCCAGGCTGCTTCCTTAGCGGCTGTGCATCTGTGTTGCTCTGTGTTGGAAGGAAGCCATCAAAGAGCCCTAGGACTTTATACTCTGTCCTCCAGGATCTCATACTTGCTGGTATTTTTAAGATGGATGTGATACCATATCTTTACCCATTTTTTAGCAGAAAAGATTATAATCAGACATGTGTTCTTTTTTATAAAATTTTCTTTTTAATGTTTATTTATTTTTGAGAAAGAGAGAGACAGTATATGAGCGGGGAATGGGCAAAGAGAGAGGGAGACACAGAATCTGAAGCAGGCTCCAGACTCTGAGCTGTCAGCACAGAGCCCAGCGCGGGGCTCCAGCTCACAAACCATGAGATCATGACCTGGGCTGAATTCAGATGCTTAACCGACTGAGCCACCCAGGCGCCCCCAGACATGTGTTCTTTATTCTAATAACAAATTCTTAATTCTAATAACAAATCCTTATTTAATGTGACTTAAAGGAAACTGACAACTTATTCAGAAGCAAGTTATAAAAATTATGGAGACAATTATTATGCTAAAAATTATGGCATATAAAGCATCATTAAAGGAATGGCAATACTTGACCATCACATAGATATGAGGTAGAAGGCATGATAGTGGTCTAAAATGTTTTGCAGGCTAACCAATTAATTATAGTTCCTTTGAATGACCCTAGAAGTATTTGTAAGACCAAGAGATGCATGTATACAGCAGGCAGAAACATTTAATCCAGTATGAATTTCTGGTAGTTATTCAAAAATAGAAGAGCAGGAATCACTTAGGGATATGAATTGTTTTTGCCTATGTACACCCATTCCATTTTCATAGGTGGGAGACAGGATCTGATGGTCAAACCTCTTCCCCCATCCATTTCTCAATGGATCTTTACAAGGGTCAGAAATCACTTCCTCTCTAAGGATGGGCCCCAATCTGGCCATTCAGAGCATTCTTTTTCCTGGATTACAGTGATTACTTTAGGTTAAAGTATAAAATCTAGGCAAGTCTAATGAGACTCCAAGTTGAGACTTTCTTTAGTTTTTTGGGGTTGCTAAGCTGTAAAGATGATGTCAACCCAAAGCTGCTAAGGATGGAGCATGAAGACAAGCAGTTCCTTCCATGTTTTGAGCCATGGCTGGATTCAGCCATTGCCTGAAGTTAGTCCTTCCCAGACTTTCCTGCTCCATAAACCAGTGAATTAATCGCAATTTCCTCCCATCCCTCGGGGGCTGGGAGCATCTTAAGCCAGTTTAATTGGGGGTTTGGTCCTCACTAATATGCTTGTATTGTGGCGATCAAACCTGACATAAACAACCACATGTCAAGGGCAACATAGAAAGTCTTCCAGCATCTTAAAGTGCCATTCAAACTTGAGATTCTATTGTTTTATGCTTTCTCTCTAGAACAGTTGATTTTTTTAAGAGCATAAGCTATAAACTTGGGTGTTCTAAAGCAAAAACTTTTAGAAAAACATTCTTTGCTAATTGATCACTGAGGAATGAGGGCCTTCCATTTGCTTTCAATTCTGTTGATCTAGAGGCAGCACATCTGTGAAGAGAGAGATACAGAGCAGCTGTGTGGCCCTGGCCCTCGTTTAGGAGGTTGCTTTCATTTTGCAGCCTTCTCTCATACCAGGTTTGCCCACATGGTTTATGTCTAAGGGGATGAGTGGCAGGGCTTCTAATAGTGAAGGTTTAACTACAGTAGTGTAGTTAGAAGGTTTAACTACAGTAGTGTGCGAATGGTTGCATTGGCTGTTTGAACGGGAGCTGTGAGGTCCTTCTGTAATCACAGTTAGAGGCCCTGTTCTAGCCTCCCCATACCTGGAAGTAGCTGTCATCCTTTCCACCACTCTCCCTGTAACTCTCTCATTTATCTCAGCCCAGTACTCACTCCAGATCCTCAGGGTTAGACTTGGTCTTTTTCTAGGCTAAGGACAATCTCATGTATATTTAGTCATATAAATGTTATGTACTACTTGATATATTAGCAAGTCGTAAGTGAATTGGAAGGTTCTTCAGAAGAAATTGCACATCTGTCACTTCAAGACCTAGGCAATTATCTCAGTAATAGAAAAGAAGAACACCTAATCCCAAAAGCTGGTTATGCTAATACCCAGTTTTTCCTTCTCTACCTCTCCGTTCTCCTCCTGCACCTCCCCTGCCCCCACATCAGCAAACTGGTCTTCCTGTTTCTGGTTGTGAAGGTAATTCTAAGGGGCTTTCAGAAATGTGCATGGTGGCAGAAGGTAGCCAGCCTGGGATTAAAGATTTGCTAGAGATAGTCTCCTGGAAGATAAACACCTTTGACTAGTGACATTTAATATGCTGCTTATTCTCTTCAGAGTGCTTTGCCAGCATTTCTCAGGTGATCCATTCAACACCTCTCACAGATTGGTCAGCAAGATTACACATTTTGTTTTAAGGCAGACGGGTTGGTGTTGTGACTTACTTAAGGTGGTACAGTTAGTTTAGACATCTTGAACTAGATGTTGATGTGTTAACACCTTCCATGCTGACCTTGATTCACCTTCTTTTGTGGAAATTGACAGCTAAATTATTTTGAAACCAATCAGATTTGGAAGTTCCAAAGAGCTCAGATTCTATGGTTTGTATTTTAGTATAAAATAAATCTTAGGGGGCGCCTGGGTGGCTCAGTCGGTTAAGCGGCCGACTTCGGCTCAGGTTATGATCTCGCGGTCGGTGAGTTCAAGCCCCGTGTCAGGCTCTGTGCTTACAGCTGGGAGCCTGGAGCCTATTTCAGATTCTGTGTCTCCCTCTCTCTGAGCCTCCCCCGTTCATGCTCTGTCTCTTTCTGTCTCAAAAATAAATAAACGTTAAAAATAAATAAATAAATAAATAAAATCTTAGGTGTAGCAATAGTTGACTTTAAGAAAAGAAATATTTTGGGGGAAAAAAGACCTGCTTTAGTCAACCTTTAATTTTCATTTTATTCTCTGATTAAATCAGGTTTTCCTTTATAGAATCCATTTTTTAAAGGTGTACAACATGATGTTTTGATATATTTGTAAAATAATTTCCATAATCAAGCTAATTAACATATCCATCACTTTGATAGTTACCATCTTTTTGTGTGTAGTTGAGATCTACTCTCAACAAATTTCAAGAATATAATATATTATTATTAGCTAGTTGCCATGCTATATATTAGGCTTCCAGAACTTACTAAACTTATAACTGCAAATTTGTATGCTTTAATCAATATCCCCCCTCTTCCTCCATCCCTGAGCCTCTGGTAGCCACCATTCTATTCTCAGTTACTATAGATTAGACTTTTTG
Source organism: Prionailurus viverrinus (assembly GCF_022837055.1). Taxonomy (NCBI): domain Eukaryota; kingdom Metazoa; phylum Chordata; class Mammalia; order Carnivora; family Felidae; genus Prionailurus; species Prionailurus viverrinus. The sequence continues at coordinate 22,418,305 of NC_062571.1, read as the reverse complement.
TCTCTAAAGATGGAATCCATTTGTTAAAAGAATATTTCCAACTAGTTGCACTGGATGTCTATACAGACCCATAGCAGTTTGCCATTTCATTCAGTTTGCTGTAGATTACAATATTTATAATACTTATTGTGGTACCTGCCACAACATGGATCCACGATGGATCATTTCATGTCATGCTTTCAGCTTCCTATGGACTAGATACTATCATTACCACATACAGACAAAGAAGCTGGAGCTGACAGCAGTATTTCACTTGCTCAGTTTCACTTCAAGTGACACGAGGTGATAGACCTGAGAATAGAATTTAGGTCCGATGGCTGTTTGGACCCATTCTGTTGCTGACCACTGGGCTGCCACTCTCATACACCAAATACGGCACACCTGTCAAAGCATGTTCACCATGGGGAGAGTCAACATTTACGCAGGTATTTGTCACAGCCCAAACACCACTATTTGTTAATCCAGCAGGCTGCTTCATCTGGTAAGGCATATGCTATCTCAAAAGCTCATAGAAGGCTATAATGTCTTATCAATTTAAGAAATTAATTATCTTCACTTATAAAAATTCTGGGAAGTTTAGGATTATTATTATCTGTGTTTTTGTTTGCATAGCAATTTAAAATTTTCAAATCACTTTCACAATACTTCAGCCATTCCATTCTCACAGTAAATCAGGACAGTTAATCTTATCTACCAGTTGCCCAGTGCAGAAATGGAGGTTCAGTGAGGTGATCAACTTGTCATTCGCTGGGCCGTGACATGAAGTAGCCAAAGTCAAACCCAAGTCATGTACTCTTGGTCTAAGGGAACTGACACCCACATGGGTTCCTCTGTCCTGGTCCTGTCTAGTTTGTGGTCATGGGGTAAAATTGTTCTTGTAAGCCTTTCCTTCCATGGGCTCCTAGTCTGGTGCTGTCATCCGGGTGTTTCTTAATTACACTGTGTTTACAGTTTTTCAGATTAGCTGCACTGCGTTTTGCATGTGACCTGATATTGTGAGGTCTACCTGGCTATGTGAACAATAGCATGTCAAGGCCACCAGTTAACCTACAGGACTACCTTCTGCTGCCTCCCAGGGGCAGCAGAGCTGGCAGTGAAGGATCTTCACTGGTGTCATCCCACACTGGGGTTTGACAGTTGGCAGCCTGGAGAATTATCTAATATTGAACTTAATTGGTTATTCTTTCTTTTCCTTGCATATATTTTCTTGCTCCCTGCCTCTTTGCTTCCAAGCCTGGACATTAATTTTCAGACCTGGGCATTTGGGCATGTCCTCTTTTAAGGCCAGTGCATACTTGCTCTTTTCTTTCCTCTGATGAATAGGGCTAGTGAGAAGCTATTTTTGGAAAGTATTAAGCTCATGGAGGCTGTGATATCATCATTAGTCAGGTTTTGGACTCTATTGAATAACGTGCATTTTGATTTTAATAGGGCCCTTGACATCATTTCCAAGATGAAAACTGATGTGCTTATTCATATCATTTTTGATGTGGGAGTAAAACATCTTATTAAGTCAGTGTGAATTTTTCCTTAACACAGTGTTCTACTAACTAAAGCTACCCAGTGCTGGGTGTTGATTTTATGTTGTCACACTTTTGAAGTTTCCCTCTGAACTTCAGTTTCCTCAGTTCTGTACCCTGTGAAATGGGTATAATATTACTCCTAGGGCTACGAGGTTCTGAAATTCAAAGGATACATGAATGTAAAGGTCTAGGACAGTCCTTGGCATTGAGTTGACACACAGTAAGTGTTGGTATTGCTCTTGTTAACATTAAGCATTTTTGAGTCAACAAGTAAGTCCTACACATTTACAAGATGCATTCTTCTAACTGAACGAGCTCCATTGATTTGATATAAGCATGCTGTGTATGTAACTGTAAAGGACTGGCGCTGGCACTGGAACGTTGTTGTTTTTGCTGTTTCCCCGATTACTGTATTTTAACAAATGAGCTAGTAGAAATGAAAGTCCTTTGAAAAGCAGAAATGCAGTAGAACAAACTGAGGGTTGATGGAGGGTAGGAGAGAGGGGAAAGTGAGTGATGGGCATTGAGGAGGGCACTTGTTGGAATGAGCACAGGGTGTTGTATGGAAACCAATTTGACAATAAATTATATTAAAATAAAATACAAAAAAATTGATAAGAAAATTAAAAAGTTAAAAAATAACAGTGCTGTTATTAAAACACATGCCTTATGCAAATTATGGATTTTATTGTACAAAAACAAGGAATAAAATTAAAATAATGGAATACAAAAAAAAAGAAAAGTAGAAATTACTATACTTATAAAGAAACATTAATATGACTCCATGCCAACACTGGCCTTGGTGCCAGATTTTTTAAATTTTTTATTTTGTTTTTTTATGAGAGAAAGAGCATCTCATACATGTATGTGAGCATGTGTGAGTGGGGGAGGGGCAGAGAGGGAAAGGGAGAGAGAGATGGGGCCGGGGTGGGGGGGCGGGGGGGGGAAGGAATCCTAAGCAGGCTCCATGCTCAGTGCAAAGAGCCTGACATGGGGCTCAATCCCATGACTCTGGGATAATGACCTGAGATGAGATCAAGAGTCAAGACACTCAACTGACTGAGCCACCCAGGTGCCCCTTGATGTACATTTTTATTGAATCTCCACAGCAAGCAACTCTCAATTTGAAAATTTCAAAGGAAACTGAGACTGGGAAAAGTTAAGAAATTCTCCAAGGACCATAAAGCCATCAAGTCACATTGGGGCATCTCCAAAAGGGCTTTCAATAAATAAAGATAAGGAAAGGCCAAAAAATATAGGTTCAGTTAAATTGCCTTATTTTGTGTTTAAAGGGATATGGTGTGGGAAGAACATGTTGTTTGTGTTTAGGTTATTAAAATTGATAGGTCTGCTCATAAATGTAAGCAAACCTCTTTGGGGAAAAAAAAGTTGGGACAAATATTGGGAACATACAGCTCATCGTTTTGAACAAGTACATTTGCTCATATTACATTTGTTCATTTGTATGCTGACAAAGTTTCATTGTGTGGCAAAGGTAAAGGAGTCAGGAAGGACTGACAGGGACCTGGGACCCCAGTGTGCTGGCACACTCCTGCCTCCATAAATAGTGCATGATGGCAGTGATACCTCCTTGCATGGTATAATTCATTGTTTCAATAATTAATGTTGCCAGTGAATGTTTCTAAGAGTTCCAAAGGTAAATAATTTACTGTAATTACCAAGGAGGAGTGATATTACTTATTTGTTAGAACTTAAAAAAAAAATGGATCCTTTGTGAAAAGTGACCTCAAGGCCCCAAATGTAGGATTGATACTGTGCTAAAACATTAAAGTGAGTATCACCACCAACTTTATACTAATATTTGCCCTATTCTGAAGATTAGTTGGTTGGAGTCTCCAGAAGTCAGTAAAATTGGTGAATAAGGCTGGACTAACACTAATACATAATCTTTGGTTAATCCATGTAGAATTTAGGAACTTTCTGAAGTGATGTGTTGCTTCTGAAGTGTTAGGACCTTGCTATTGTTGACTCTAATTCTTTCCCAATTTGATTTCAGCGTTTTAAAAAAAAATCTTTGTAATTCACTGTAAGTTTTTAAATTTATGTTTTATTATTGAAGTTATACAAACAAATAAAAAGCCATGTCATTTTATAAGACGTACTCATTAGGAAAAAAGAAAAGAATTCACATATATACCTTCAGCCTCCAATTTCTCCTCTCCAGACACAACTGCTTAGCGTACCTTTTGATAGCTCTTATCATGTGCTTTCGTGTGTCTAAAATGTATATGTGGCTTCTTGTTGGCTTTCACCCATTTCAGGAATTATTTATTCACTTCCCAAAATGGAAGATGAAGTTGTTACTTTTTAAATACCTCTTCTCTCCCACCATGCACACTTTCCATCCCCTTACTTTCCCCCAAACAGTTGTATTTTACTTTGGTTATGCCAGCATTTAGTGCTTCCATTATGCCTATGTAAATGCTTTCCACAGATGTGAAATGTATTGATTGAATTTTCTTTTTGGCACAATATTTTGCTTTCCCTGGAGTTTTTTGCATTTGCTTGGTGTTCTCTCTACATATCACTGGTCCAGTCCACCAGTTCCTCCCAGTTATGCCAATCTCCTCTCAATATGATCACATTCATTAGGTGTTCTATAAATTTCATCTCTCCGTGAGCTTTCTTACTTGTCAAGTTCCTTGTAGTTCCACTGCATAGATGTCCTCCTGGGTCTTCCTTCACTGTCACCATGAAAATTCTCTATGTTCTTATATTAGAGCCTATATCTTTCCCCTTCTTGGTTGAATCCTTCACTTTGATGGAATACATCTTCCAATAGTTTCCTTACAGAGTTAATGAGAAATATATTTGGGGGGGGTATATTTCTGAAGATATCTTAATTCTATTTCCGTACCTTTTTTTTGCCTGGTTTTAGAATTCTGGGTTGAATATCATTTCCTTTCAGGACGCTGAAGGAACTGCTCCATTGCCTTTAACTTCAGTTTTTCCTATTAAAAGACTGGTGGAAGTGTGCCATGTGTGATCACTTTTCGTCTCTAAATTTGTAGGCTCTTTCTTTGTCTCCAGATTCTAAAATTTCATGATGATGTGCTATAGTCGGTGTATATTCATAATGCTGGTCATTCAAGTCGATTGTTTTACTTTGGGAACTCAGGTCTTCTGCTTTGGGGAAGTTTCTTGAATTATTTCTTTGATTTCTTCTCTATTTCACTGTTTTTTTCTTTCTAAAACTTTTCTCTCTCTCTCTCTCTCTCTCTCTCTCTCTCTTTTTTTTTTTTTTTTTTTTTTTGGAGAAAAGAAATGGGTTTGGAATTCCTGAAATAATCCTCTGCTTTCTTGTATGCTCTCCTATTTTCTACATTTGAAAATCTCCCCCTAACTTCTAGATATTTTTTTCAACTTTAATGCTATCTTATTTGTTACTTTCTATGAGTTATTTTTTCTCTGAGTTTTTTGTTTGTTTGTTTTTAGTGTTTTATTGCTTTATAAGTATAAAAAGATCTCCTCTCTCTGGATATTAATGAAAAATTTTAAGTTTTCTTCTCACTGAAATGCCTCAGTTTCTTCTGATTTGCTTTTGTTCTGTTTGTTTATTTGTTTATCTTATTCCTCATATTATACACTTCACAACTGTCTAGTGACTCTTGGCTGTTTGCTCACTACTAAGCTCATGGGAAGCTCTCTGCATGGGAGCAGAAAGGCTTTTCATCCATGATCTACTGAAGTAATAAGCCAGAGACATTGCACTAGGAAATCCCAATTCCCACTGATTCCTAAGTCACTGGGAAATCCCAGAAAAGATTCCCATTTTCTGCCTGAGGCTCTGTCCCTATCTGTCTTGGAGACCAGTAAAGGAAGGCTGTTCTCTCCTCAAATACAGCTTCTGCCTTTTTCTCTTCTGAGAGTCCAATTGCACATGTTAAAACCTTTCACTGGGTTCCACATGTCTTGTACTATTTTCTGTGTTTTCCATTCTGTTTTTAAATCCTTTCTTTTGTACATTTTTCCATCTACACTTCCAATTATCTGACCCTGTTTTCTATTGTGCCTAGTCAAGAACTGGCATTGTATTTAGACGTGATCAAATGCCCATTTGATTCTTTCTTATGTAATTCCAGTGCCTTGTTAACTTATCCACCTTTTCATTTCTTTCCTCTGTTTTTTCCTTCATTTTTTTCAACATACTAATTAAAGCTGTTGTAAAGTTCTTATTTGCTTACTTCAAAATGTAGGATGACCTGGGAGTCTGTTTATGGTATCTGTTTTATTTTGTTTTTGTTCATGTGCTCTGGCCATGCTGGACATGATATATAAAAAGTTGTAGACAGGACACACCCGATGATGATGTAATTCTCCATAAAGTGTGCACCCTCCCTCTGCTAGACAAATAGGGTGGTAGCTAATCATTTCAATCCAGTCGAGTTTTTGCTGAAATGAGGCAAAATTGTTCGCCTCCCTGGTAAACTTGGACTACCTCTGCTTTGTCCCTGGCCCTTCAGGGTCCTTAAGTGAAAATTTTGTGTGATCCTCTCCCCTGAGAAGTCCCAAACTTCTAAATCTTTTTTTCATGAAACTGCCAAGAAGCAACACTGTGCCTTTTAGTGATTTTCTGGTTAGGTTTCTAGCTTCCTGTTCTGCACAGTCCCAGAATTCAGCAAATGTTCCGCACAGAAATCTGTGGCACGCTTAAGGCCACCCAGATCTCCACCAAAACTCCCTTGGTTTTTCTAGGCCCCAGTAGTGGCCCCTGCAGGTACAAAGTCCAAATTCTATCTGCACTGATAATTGACGAATGCATCCAAGTTAAACATGGCAACAAAAAGCCCACAGGGGTCTTCGAGCCCTTCCCCTCTCCGGAGGGCAGCTCCCCTTGTTCTCTGTGCCATTTGTCCATGGCGTTCAGAGCCCATCTGCATACTTACCAGGTGTGCTTGCAGCAGCAGTAGGCTTCCACTAGCTACTCTGCCCCACTTGGAAACAAAAGTCAGCAAGGTGGGTTTTTTTTTTTTTTTGAGACATGCGAAATAATTTTATAATTGTAAGATGAACTTGGAGATGTGTTCAAGTAGCTGAAATCATGGTTAGCATTACTTCTGTGATATTTCTTTTGCCATGTCAGTTACTGAAGATGCTGTCCTAGAAGACTGAAATAAAACAGGGCACCTGGGTGGCTCAGTCAGTTAAGCATCCAACTCTTGATTTCAGCTCAGGTCATGATCTCTTGGTTCATGAGATTGAGCCCTGCATTGGGCTCTGCGCTGACAGCCTGAAGCTTGCTTGGAATTCTTTCTCTCTCTCTCTGCTCCTTCCCCCTGCAGGCACCCACTGTCTCTCTTTCTCTCAAAATAAATAAATAAACATGAAAAAAATGTGTTTCTTTTAAACTCATGCAGTGGTATGTATAGAAAAAAAGACTCTCAGGCACCTGGGTGGCTCGGTCAGTTAAGCGTCTGACCTCTTCTCAGGTAATGATCTCGCAGTTTGTGGGTTGGAGCCCCACATCGGGCTCTGTGCTAACACTCAGAGCCTGGAGCCTGTTTCAGATTCTGTGTCTCCCTCTCTACCCCTCCCCCACTCGAGCTCGCTCTCGTGCTCTCTCTCTCTCTCAAAAATGAAGATTAAACATTTTTTTAAAAAGGTTAAAATAAAACAACTTATCAATAAACTTTGTTTTATTCTTGAAACTTCAATGTAGACCTATAGAGGAGTAAGTACAAATTTATTTTGACTATCTGAACTTACAGAGACATACAGGTATATTTTGTAGGTACAGAGAAACCAGTGTCTTATGTGAGTTATTGATGCCTTATATCATTTTATTTTGCAGCATCTAACATTTACAAGAGAATTTGATTCAGATTCTCTTAGACATTATAGCTGGGCTGCAGATACCTTGGACAATGTCAATCTTGTCTCAAGTCCTGTTCATTCTGGGTAAGTAATCTAAAAGTCACTTTCCTTTATCCCATTAAATGAACATTACATTTGTTATTTGTATTTATAAATTCATATTGACAAGCTTTATATGTATGAAATACTGTTCTTCTAAAAGACTTCATTAGTGAGTATATGTCATATATATTTGTAAATCATTTGTAAATGTTCTTTTCTGAGCAAATTGCTATACCTGTTTTTTGTTGAGAAAAAAACACTGTTGGAAAGGAAAATAATTAAAGTATTGGTAAATCTAGTCATTTCCCTTAATTTTACTTTATTCAGATAAAGTTTTATTTCTGAGTGTCTGATTTTCCTTTCTAATGGAAAATTATATATGGAGGTATTTCTGTTCATCCCTTGCTGACTGCTCTTGTGCTTTGCTTCACATGATGAAACACCCGAAATCTTCAGACCAGTTTGGTACCTCCTGCACTCCTGAAATAAAATTATGATTAAGTCTTATTAAATTACAATTAGAAGAAAAGAAATTAATTTTTAAAAGAAAAGAAGTGAATGTACCAATGTGTGTACCCCAGAAATGCTGTGGTAAAAACCACATTGAACAGGCTCCTTACCGCTGCCCCACTGGTAGCAGAATTAGAGGTGGGCGGTTTACAAGGTAGCCTGCTCTAACTACTGAATTGATAATCAGTGCATATTTACATATGGGATTCTTCACCTGTCAGTAATTAAAACTTGGGATAGTTGATGCCACACAAATGGAATATAAATCATTGAGATGATGAAAATTTCAAGGTATTTTCACCTCTAAATTTGGCATTTAGGCCATAAATTAGTTGTGATCCAGGACAAGGACAGAGTAATTTGGAATTAAATTAGTTAACAGTAATTAACATTTCTGAAATGCTATATGTGTTATATGAATTATTTTCTGCTGCTTTTAATTAAAATAAATTGTAATAGCTTTACCTTTTTATGTGCCTGGCATCGTGTTAAATGTTTTACATGTATTATCTTACCTAATATTTTTTTGAACCTTAAAATGACACTGTGAGATAAGTTTTACCACTATCCCCATTTTGCAGATGAAAAGTCAGACTTAGAGGAATGCTGCAGGTTAAAGTATCCTACAGAATTGTGGCTTATAGCACAAATAATTGCAGTATCATTCAAATGGAAGTAATTGACGTGAAAGTACTTTGTAAACTATAAACTACACATACATATTCTTTGACTAATTAACATTACATCTCTTTAACTCAATTACAAAATACTTTAATTATGGACTAATAATTTTTAATTGCTTAAAATAGTTACATCATTGATGTTAGATGTTTGTGGGTCTCAACTTAGAAAACCAAAAAACAGTCAGTTGGGAAGGAAACTGACATACTTAGGATACATTCAGTGAGCCACATGTTGAAGAGGTTCTTTGTATCAAGCTTGGTGAATGCCCACCATATTACAAAGACCTAGAGCCAGCGTTTTCTCTACATAGGAAAGAAGTGTGTCATTTAGGAAACTTTCGTGCTTTGCTTTGTGCTTTGCTTCAAATGATATTTGGAACTTCAAATGAGAAATTGAGGGAACATAGAATAATAAAATCAGAGGTGAACTTTCCTGTACATTGGAGATGATGAAATATTTGACTATGCAAATTCTCTCTCCTTCCTCTTGAATTTATTGAAGGCAATAGACATGTCCAGGAAAGCAAAAGTAATGGCAGCTGGCGTGGGCTTATTTGAAAAGGAAAATATAGACTTGGTATACACTTGGAAATGGTTCACTATTGCTGTCAGGTCTTAGGGAGTAGCTTCTATAGCCACTGAAGGCGAATGTTTTTCCAGGTTGTCCCACAAATGCCAAATGCCTTGGTTTCATTTTCTGACAGTTTTTATTTTTCCTTTGCTTATCATTGACATTTTCTGTTGCTTGCTTCTAATTATCTTCCATTAATTTCTCCCATTTGCTTTCTAAATTATTTTGCAGCTATTCTTCTCCACTTCCTCAGTATGATTCAAGGTGATAACTGTGTCCTTTATGTGAACCATCCTTTTTTGTATTTTTAATTTATGTGACGTTTTCCCACAGTTAGATGTGTCAGTGTCTGTAGTGTATCAGCTTTTGTCATCCTGCTGTTCTTACAACTAGAAACATTCATGTGTTAGTTTTAGGATTATTTGTAGAATTACTGCTTTAGTTTAAGTATTAATAAGATACAAAAGATATGATTAAACATCACCTTTTGATTTGTTTCTATGAGTTGTATTGCATGAAATTTTATTTTGCATAGAATATGTAAAGAATGAGTTTGGAAAACAATTCATGATGTTATTGAATAACAGGACCTTTACCCTGCTTAATATTTATTCTCTCCTTTCCTCAGTCTATTGGCTCTATAAAGTTGAAAACCTTAGAACAATAAATTACTGCTAATGAGTACCAACTAGGCACTGGGTGCTACGCAGAATCCAGAGAAAGAGCTTCTTCTAATTTGTCGTTAAAATCTTCTAAGACATGTTTTGTCTTGTTTTTTTCCATTTGTGTCTGATATTCTTTGTAGTTTGGATATTTTTATATTGACACTGATGACCTTCTTAAACTACCCTCATATTGCTCACCTACAAGTGTTTTATATATATCTTTTTCATATAGATATATTTTTAGTGTTAGTAACCGCATCTGACCTAGGCGGTTCCAAAGCACCTCTAACAAAATAGTTTTTGTTCAATGGGTCATTCAGTAAACATGTATTATGTGCTTACTGTATTTAGGAACTGTGCTCAGTCCTGCAGGTCAAGCAGCAAACAAGGCAGGTCTGAACCAAATTACTATCTATATTATTGAGATCAGCTCTTTGTTGCCAAGGCAAACACTGCCCTCCAAGTGTAAACACTCTGTGTTTATATGTGCTAATACAACCACATTTTCAAACCCAGAGTTGACCTCGAATCATTTTTAATTCATTCTGTTGCTAGTATTCCCAATCACAAGTTGATTTTCACTACTGAATGCTGGGAAAGATAAGATTTTGTCTTAGGCTTCTTTATAAATTTGCCCTATTATCTTCATTACTGAGTAAAGGTAGTTATTAAATATGTGTGTGTCCAAGACAAGACAATGTAGGCTCCCCAGAGCAGTTTCAAGTGAGCCTTGTCATTTAGCACCCGAGGCAATTCATATGGACACTTGCACAAGTAGATAAGTGTCTTTGTCTTTGACGTGAAAGGTGTGTATTGTGTTTTGTTTTAGAGGGGTTAGTCTCTTCCCCTCTTACTTTGAACATTACAGGGGTTCCAACCTCTCAAAGTAGATCTAATGTTACACACACACACACACAAAACATAACCCAGAGGAAAATGGCTAAATCCAAAATAAGCAGAAAGGTATGAAGTTGATTCTATCTCACTGATGACCAGAATTGGTCCTGGACATCTGATTGCCTGGGAAATGATCACCATGCTATTGCCTTTTTCCATGGGGATGGCAGGTCAGTTGCTTTGAGGAAGAGGTTACTCTTCCAAGATCAAGTCCCCAGTTAGCACCTCCATGCAAGGTCCTAAAATCTATTTGCAAGATGTTAGAACTCTATTTAGATGAACTACATTTTAGTAGAAGATTTTTTATGGATGGGATTTTCCACCACCACCCTCAATACTATAGGTATTCAAACAATTTTCTCATTATCAACATTTATTGCTGTTGCAGTAATAAGCATATTTTCATATGTGGAAGTTGGAATGCACAGGGGCATAGTGTTCTCCTGTCTCACCTCCACTCTCCCATGAGTCAGATTCACTGGTTTATGTTACCAGAGTGCTTTATGACACCAAAGATTTGGGGACGACTCTTCATGAGCATGTGAAAGGAATCGAGAATTGCAATATGCTATTACCCAGATGAGATACTATAAGTTTCTCTATATTTTCATATCTACATGCAAACAAATATTTTTTTCTTCATTAGCTTTAATGTAAAGGGCAATGACAGAATTATAATATATAATTTAGAGACATCTTCTAAAAAGTCTAGGTTACTAGTTTTGTATGGCTGTGTAAATACTCAAGTATAGGTTATTTTCAACAGTTTTAAAGTCAAATTTATGCTGAAAGGATTAAATCCCTTTCCATCAAAATTGCCTTGGCAGAACTAGGTATCTGCTTTTGTTCTTATATTCTGCTTTGTGATAGTGCAAATTAGACTGGTATGATTAAATACATACATATTTATTTTAGGAGTTGTACATGTTAAGACATACCGTGGAGTTTCATCTGACTTGTCAGGGAGTGAGAGTCCATAGTGAGCATATGGCTAAAACCACTTATAGTGGTTAAAATGACCTTTGAATACAGCATAAGCCATCTGCAGAGGCCACATATGGCAGCCTGGGTTTGGGTTTTTAAATGCACAACAGTTTTTGTTACAGCTTTGAACCATTCACTGTTCCTCAATTGGAGCATCTGACAAAGTGGTTGGCTTCTACTAGGAGGCCACGTCCCACCAATAATAAGTTGTCATGTTTCCCTTTTTGCCCAATTCACAAGTTAAATGCATGTTTGGTGTGACTCCACTGTATTTACTTCCAGTTTATTTTTAAAGAGAGGAAATGATAGCCACATTGTCTGTCGTTTTAAACCTTAACATTTAATTTCAAAACCTGCTGTGAAGATGGTTTATATGTATCCTTGATTTGGCCTCTGGTCTTCTCCCTACAGGTTTCTGGTTAGCTTTATGGTGGATGCAAGAGGAGGCTCCATGAGAGGGAGCCGTCACCACGGGATGAGAATCATCATCCCCCCGCGCAAGTGTACGGCCCCCACCCGAATCACCTGCCGATTGGTAAAGAGACATAAACTGGCCAACCCACCCCCCATGGTGGAAGGAGAGGGATTAGCCAGTAGGCTGGTAGAAATGGGTCCTGCAGGGGCACAATTTTTAGGGTAAGTGATTTTGTCAATTTTTATCTTGGCCCTTGTATGTTATATTTGATTTTCTTTGCCCTTTTTAACTCAAGTAGTTAACTATTAAGACGGCATAGTCGGACCATTTTGATTGAGTACACCTCTCGTGTAGCGTCAAAGGTCACAAAGCTGTGTAATTCTGTGAAAAGCGAGTAGGCTGATACTTCCTTAACTCAGTTTGCTGGTCAAAGCTTTTACTAACCAAGAAGCATGTTCTCTGCTCAGTGAGTGCACGGAACCCCAGCAGCCCCTGTAGAAGTCAAGGCACCATTCTTAAGAAAAAATACAGATGTTGGGTTTATATGAATAACTGGCTACTATGGGTACATGCCTTTTTAAGAGATAATTTGTAGGGACATAATCCATTGTGATAATGATATTTTACAAAAAGGAAAAATAAATTCTTTTCCTGAGGTGGCACTTGGGTGCAAATCAGGCAGGCTCTGTCGTGACGGACAGTTTGTTCACAATTTCCCCTTCTCGTTTCTCTTCCTGCTGCATGGATGTTATTCAGTAAACTGCATCTTCCTACCAATCCTCCCCCTGTAAATGAGGGTGAGAGTTTGGTTAGCCGAATCCTGCAGCTTGGGCCTCAAGGAACAAAATTTATTGGGTAGGATCTTTATAGACAAGATTCAGAATGTCTACAATTCTTTCTCCATTTTCAATTTTTTTCTGTCACACCCATGGTCTTATTCTTGTCTTAAGTTTCTTTTTATTTTTTCAGTTTTTAATGCTTTCAGTTGATGTGTGTCACTGAAAGAAACAAAAATCATAGTGGCTTGACTTAATGTAGCATCGCTACCTATCTTGTGCTTCTCCGGCATGTGGAATTTCCTGCAAGCATTCTGCTTCGTAACTTTGTGCTTTTGTAAACCTTTCTTTAATTTGAAATGTTTCAACTGAATATGGTAGTTTTTAAGACAGACTGACAATCTAATTTTAACCCAGTGTAAGAGAAAGTATTTGCAGGCTTTGAGTCAACATTTGCTGTAAATGATATATATGTGTGTGAATATATATATGTGTATGTATATATATATATATATATATATATATATATATGTATGTGTCTAGAGTTACATTTTCTTCAAAGTACATACTTATACATACTAAGTAATCTTCATGGTCTTTGAGAAAGAAAAGTCCTCAATAAGTAAACTGATTTTGATAAATGTTGGGGCTAGAAGATATTTAAAGCAAGCCAAATAGGCAGCAGATAGAATGTTCTACTACAGTTATTAAATCGTCTTGTTTTGTTTTGTTTTGTTGAAGCTGAAATGTGTTGGTATCTGTTGTTTGTTTGCTTGTCTGTCTGGTTGGGGGATTTGCCTTGGCAGTCTGCATGAAGAAACCTGTTATGAAAACTTATGCTTGGCTTTCACCTTGGTCAGAGGCCCTGGTTCATACCTTCTCTCCAGTGTTGTTCAATGTCCTACACAAAGCCACATTCCTCAAATATTTACAGAGACAGTATCTGATACATTAACCTGCAAAGATTGTATCTAGTTCTCAAAAAAAACAAAAGTCAAATCAGATGTGGTTAAAAACTATGGTAAATATCTTAACTCTTGAAATTATTAACACTCTTAGGAGTAGTTGATTTTGTTTTTATCTACCAAAAAATTAAGGCATTATTAAAAAATGTTGAAATCCTTAATTTGAATTAATTCTAATTATTTTGTCAAAAGTAAAATGATCATATTTATCATCCTATTTTAAGAGAATGCTTTTGTGATAAATGAAATGTTCATACATATTCATGTTATTGGATCATTACAACAACTAGCCCTTTTTATGCTCTTACCTATCTGAACCCGTATCTTCTGTTGTGACATGCACATAAACGTGTAGGGTAAGAGGTGAGGTTACATACAACCTCTGTAGGAGAATAATGATACTGTCTACTAAATGTCATAAAATAAAGCTGCACAATCCAACTACATAAACTGTGTGTGATTGTGGTCTGCTTACTTCCATTCATCCTTTTTAGCCATTTATCCTATTTTAAAATTTAACAAAATGATTCCTGTGCTTGATTGGCTGTCTTCAATTTGCAGCCATTCTTATACATTCTTCTGCAAAAGGACACTGTCAAAATTTAATATATCATTAGATTACAATTTCAAACCAGCAAGTGCTTTTTCAGAAAGTTTAAATATTTCTGTGCAGGTTATTATAGTGTTAGGAAATTAAGCTGCCCACGACCATCTCACAAATTAAACATCAGAGAAAACTGCCTTAACCATACAGGCATTAAAAGTCATGGAAAGTCACTGTTGGAGGGAGTGAATTGTTATGTCAACTGTTTGCTTGCGAAGGGACAAACACCTGTGATCTTTCAAAATAGGAAATCTATAGAATTTCTTTTTCAAAGAAATGACTGTGTCCTTTTAAATCATTAGCTTTTTGTATAATATGATATACCTATTGTGTTTTTAAAAATGGACCAACTTCCTTATGGTCTGTTTTAATCTTTCAATTCCTTGATTCAAAATTCCTGTTTATATGTGCTGAGTATTTTCTCCCATATTAAATCAAATGCCTAACATATGATAGGCCCTTATGAATTGTTTGTGAATGAATGAATGATGGCATGTTATCAGGCTTCTGATATATTATTTATTAGCAAATGATTCTGCAGCTTTGAAATCATTCCCAACCTTAGTGGCACCTCTGATTTTCAAATGAATACTGTTAATGAAACTTTTTTTTTAAGTATGATACTATAAACATATTTCATTTTGATACCAAAATAATGTGGATTTCTTTTCCAGCCCTGTCATAGTGGAAATCCCTCACTTTGGGTCCATGAGAGGAAAGGAGAGAGAACTCATTGTTCTTCGAAGTGAAAATGGTGAAACATGGAAGGAGCATCAGTTTGACAGTAAAAATGAAGATTTAACCGAATTACTCAATGGCATGGATGAAGGTAATGGTGACAAGTCCTGGTTTCTGTCAATGTCTGCAGTGTCTGCAGGTAGAAATCAAAGGCATGACTACACCAGAGTTAACTGCACCTGAACCTCACATGTCTGCATCCTGAGCTTGGGGTCTGGTTCCTCAGCGTTTAGTGCTCTTATCTGTATCCAAGACATGAAGTTCCAGTCAATCCAACAGCCTTTTGTTTTCATAACACTAATGTACAAATACCACTTGATGATTCTTTCCATCTTCAATGAGATATATTAATCTTTCCAAAACCTGAGAAAGTTTTCTAAATGAAAAATGTGTCAGGAGGAGGGGAAATAATAGTGGAAGGTATGCAAAGCATGCAGGACATTTTAAAGAAAATATGTTCACATTTTACTTTCGGAGTTATTATTTCTGGATCCTTTCTTGTGTCTCCATCTTCTCCCCGATTATGTCAACACTCTTTGTGAATTTTTAACTTCTGTTGGGCAATAATAAGTTGCAAGACTAATTATTGGAGTCTGTGTCATATTCTGTGACCTAGTAGGGCACATAGCCGAGTATGTCACTTCTCATACACACCTTCTTCAGCTCTCTGACCCTTAGAACAAAGCAGGTTTTCTTAGTAGACATTGGGAATGGACTTGTTTTGAGAGTAGGTACTTGATGCAGAGTTTTCCTTTAAAGGGGTAAAAAACAACTAGAGGCCAAATGCATCACAGAATGACTCTAATTTTTTTAAGTTTGTTTGTTTATTTATTTATTTATTTAGAGCAAGCTAGCGGGAGAGAGGGGGAGAGAGAGAGAGAATCCCAAGAAAGCTCTGCACTGTCAGTGAAGAACCTGATGTGGGTCTCAAACTCATGAACTGTGAAATCATGACCTGAGCCAGTCAGACACTAAACCGACTGAGCCTGACTAATCTTTATACTGACTCCCTAATCACTACAAATTCAGCAATTGTTTTAAAGAATAGCTTTATTGGAGATATAGTTCACCTGCCATAAAATTCGCTGTCCTAGCATTTAATTCACTGGCTTTTGGAATGCACCCAGCACAGTCTTCTGGTTTCAGAGTGACGACAAAGGCGCTAGAACAACTCGGGTGTTTGAGGGATGACCATGGTCAAGTTCTTTGGTCCCTGTGAGCCTCTTTGACTTCTGCAAAATGGAGATACCTTCCTTACTTCATAGGGCTGTTACTGGGAAAAAATAATCCTGTGAAGCACTTATGAAATACAGCCTTTGTCACATAGTAAGTCCTCAATAAATATCAGCTGTTGTCACTATTCATTCTATAGAAAAAAATCGTCCTATCAAAGGTTCTGTAAAAGACACAGTTCATCACTGCCAACCAAGAATTTAAAGATGTTTTTACAGCAGGGTAGGAGGAAATTAGTAATTGTTGAGATTCTAGCATTTGTGAGAGAGTGATAAATTCCTTTCTGTATGAAAATTTAAAAAAAAGTATAGTACTATAAAGTAGGTAGTTTTAATCACACTTTTAAAAAATTTTTCTTTGAACATTCATTTACTGTTTATTATTTTTTTATTTTTGTAATGTGTATTTTTGAGAGAGAGACAGAGTCAGAGTGTGAGCAGGAGAGGGGCAGAGAGAGAGGGAGACACAAAATCTGAAGTAGGCTCCAGGCTCTGAGCTGTCAGCACAGAGCCCAACACAGGGCTCAAACCCATGAACCCTGAGATCATGATCTCAACTGAATTCAGACACTTAACCAACTGAGCCACCCACGTACCCCTTTAATCACCCTCTATAGATGAGGGAGCAGAAGTTCAGACAAGTCACCCAAGTTCAGACAACTTGGGTACCTAATATTACCCAAACTAAGTAGCAGCGCTGGGGTTAGAAATCTGGTTCTATCTTGTTTTCAAAGATTTAACCATATCACACTTATTTTAGAAATGTGTACCCTGTGGAGAAGAAAATAAATGTAAACAGGAAAATTCCTACCAACCTCTAGATTTAAGGTTCAGGAGAATAATCATCTTAAATGAGCATATATTAAATGTTTACATATGATACTGATATTTATATCATATATCAGCTATAAATTCAAATAATCTATGATAGGAACATGCAGTGGTAATTATTATTTCTAATTTTTATTACCTAGTCATTCTCTTCTAAGGAAATTGATAAGGAAACACAATTAAAAATTTTAAAAAGAATACATCTTAAGAGAATGAATTGAATTAGCATTTTGAAAATAGTAAAAGAATATAGATGATTCAGGATTCAAAAATGGAGAGAATAAGAAAAATGGGTTATCCAGAGAGGGTGGTTATTTTAAGGAAAATAAAGTATGTAAATATTTTCATGTATCTAGTATTTCTTAAATGCCAATGTAGATTATTAGTTTGTAATGTGTAGCGTCTCCTACACAAGGAGTTTGTTTCTTTTCTTTTTCTCTTTGTTTTTCTTTCTTTCTTTCTTTCTTTCTTTCTTTCTTTATTTATTTCTTTCTTTATTTTTAGATACCTACCTTGATACTGTAACCTCTTGAAGGCAGGATACATGTCTTAATCACCTTTGAACCCCCAGTGTCAGGCACAATGCTGATTTAGGTTTTCCCCCCTTGCTGGTAAGGGGCAGAAGGAGGAACTTCTCAAAATATGTAGCTAGCTGGAGGAAAAGTTCTCATTGGTCTATTTCTTCTACCCCAAATATCATTAATGTTAATCTACAGGAGAAGAAAATTAAAGAGGAGCATTTACTTTGAGGAAATTTCTGAGAAATTAACATTATTCTAGGAAGAATACTGAACATTCTAAAACAGTACTGCCTAGTAGGTGATGATTTATACGATGATGGAAATACTCTATACATGGGCTGTCCAAGAGTAATCACTAGTCACATGTGACTCCGGAGTACTTGAAATATGACTTGTACAGTTGAGGAAGGTAATATTTAATTTTCTTTAATTAATTTCAGATAGCCACATGTGGCCACTCGCTACCTCATTGGACATTGTAGTTCTAGCAAAAACACTGAATATTCTAATATAGTCTCCTTCATTTTTGAGTATAGATTATAATATGTCCATCCTACCAGGCACAGGTAGAATTTTTGAAAAAAAAATTAGTAGATTCTTTTTTTTTAAGTTTATTTATTTATTTTGAGAGAGAGAAAGAGACAGCAGGGGAGGCGCAGAGAGAGAGGATCCCAAGGAGGCCCTGACACAGGGCTCGAAATCATGAACTGTGAGGTCATGACTTGAGCTGAACCCAAGAGTCAGACACTTAACTGACTGAGCCACCAGTTTTGGGGGCACCCGCAATTTTTTTTCAATTTTTAAGGATTATTTATGGAATGGATTTCCATGGTTTCATGCTGATTATCTTCATTTTGTTTTTATTAAACCAGTTTTAAATTGGAATTAGTCATATCTTTGCTTAGAAATTATGCCCCTCGAGCTTCCATACTTAGGACATATGTCAAGAAATGATGATATTAGCCCTCTGTCCTGGATTCTGTGTGTTATCTTGGAAATAGTAGATAGACTTTCTTTGTTACATTTTTAAAGACCAGTTAAACTTTGGTTCTATTTTAGGCAATTAAAAGAAAACGTAAATACTTCTAAGCTTAAAGAATCTAGCACTGGAGGTACTTCAGCAAAAATAAGGACTAAATTCTCCAGGCACAGTGGTTTTCTTCATGGATTCAGTTTTAAAGTAACAATAATGAAGGAAGTACTATACATATTTTATAGCTGAAACTCAATCAGATTTCATACCAAGCTTAAGCCCCACTTATCACCACTCTTCTCTAGTACCCAAAGACATTTCATTCATACTGGAACATCCCCCTTCTAAAAACAGACAAAAATCAAAATCATCCTATCTCTTAAAAAAAAATCCAACACTTCTATTTCCCTAAGGTCCAGCTATTCAAAGTTCTCATAGGAAAAGAAGCATGAGCACAGAACAGAAGTTTTCATGTTGTGTTCTACCTTCTTCCCTCTGCCCCACTCCCCCTTTGTTTATTCCTGGATAGTTGTTAATGAGCATCATAACAATAGTACAGAAAATAAACCAGTGACTAGATCACTCAAGACTTCCTTAAAGAAAAAGAAAAAAGCATCCTGTTATTTTAACTTATTAATTTCCCCAATTTATAACAATAAGCCTTATCTGTCATCCATGGCAAGTGACTCTTGGTATTACATGTTTTATTATAAATGTCTCCTTTTTCACCCTCTTTTCCATAAATAAATTCTGCTCTGTAACTAATCTATATGCTATTTTTATAACCAGTCCTGTTGCACCTTATTCTCTGAAAAATCTTAAAACCCAAATGTTAAAAATTATCTTAGGCAATATTTTGGTAACTGACTTTTACTATACCATGCAATTGTAAAGATTAGATATGGTTCTGTAATATTTCAAAACTTGCAAAGCCTTTCCAAGTGCACAAATGGAGTAGTTAGAATAGCTCCAAAGAAAGACCAGTGTAAGGAGGAGGATAATTTTCCTAGTGTAATATGGTGGTTAGGATCAGGATCTGTGGACGTCACATAGACCACAATTCCCATGCTGACTTCCTAGCTGTGTTATCCTAACCAAGCACTCAGTCTTTCTAAAATTTCATTTAAATCTGTAAAGTGAGGATACCTCATAGAGAGCTAAGGGGGAACTGACTAGCTAATATATGTAAAGTTCTTAATCCAAGGTCTGATGCATAAGAACCACTCAATCAATGTTAGTATTTGTCACGGCTGCCGTGTACAGTTGTGCAGGAGAGCAAGTAGGAACTGAAATCTTGCCTCTTCCCCTTGCCAAGACATCTGCTCCGACACTGGCCTGCAGGACAAAGAGGCAATCTTAACTAATGTTCCCAAGCCATTTACCTGCAGGGCGGTGTCTGTCCTAAGTGGCACCCTTTTCCAAATTGCATGTGGCTAGTTGAAGCCCTGGTCAGGGTTGATGAGTTGATGAAGGTGACATTCTCTCCATCGCCACTACACAGTCAGGCAATGGTAGGAAAATAGATCTAGATCTAGACTTCTAAAGTCCAGGCTTCTGACCCCAAATTTGGTTGTTTTTCTATAATACCCCTTTGCCTTTCTGTATTCTCAAATGAAGGATGCCTATGAAAGTGTTTTGCGTGAAACAAAAATGTTACTTAAATGTTAGCTGCTATTTAAATCTTGCATTACTCATCAAGGTACCATCTTAGTTCTTATATGACTCAAAAGGATATGGTGTGGATTCAAGAAAAACTGTCATTGCAAAATGTGGTAGAATTAAGATTTATTTCTGCCACTAGGAGCCTGGAGACACAAGCATCAATGGTTATGCTAATGAAGCAGGTGTGTTAGCAGAGCTCTACTGAAGTAAGAGGCTAGAATGACAGAGGACAGTTGGTCTGGGTGTGAAGAACCTGCTGTTACCAATAAGATATCATGTGGCAGAAGCGACTTTCCTCTTTGGAGGCGGACCCAGATCTTGTCCTAGCACTTTTTCTCTCTGCTGAGAAAAAGATACTGGAAAACACAAAATAAATTCATTCTGCTCCCCCCCAAAAACATCATCTTTAAAGCGAACCAAGTTGAATCTACTTTGTAAGTTTGTTTAAAATCTTTAGTTAAACTCACAAAGTTCAATTAAACGTGTTTAAAATTCTGCCTCTAAAGTCAGACCCCAAAGGGTGTTTTGCGGTTTATGGTTTTGCTGGACCTGAGAGGATTCACTAGTAGAAGAATCCTTCCTCCTTGGAGGTCTTAAAATTGAAGAGCTGGAGAAATGCTCTAGTGTGGCACTGACACTAGGGTTGCCACTAGTTACACGTGGCTACAGGACACTTGAAATGGGGCCAGTGCACATTGAGATGTACTGTGAATGTAAACTACACCAGATGTGCAGAGCAACCCCCCAATCGATATCTCATTAATAATTTTTACATTGGCTACATGTTGGAATGGTAATGTTTTGGATATACTGGGCTAAATAAAAGATATTATTAAAATTGGGGCACCTGGGTGGCTTAGTTGCTTACGTGTCTGACTCTTGTTCTCAGCCTAGGTCTTGATCTCAGGGTCGTGAGTTCAAGCCCCATGTTGGGCTTCTGTGTTGGGTGTGGAGCCTACTTTAAAAAAAAGATACCATTAAAATTAATTTTACCTGTTCCTTTTTAATTTTCCAGAGTGGCTATAAAGAAATTTAAAGTTCCAAATGTGGTTTGCATTATATTTCTTTTAGATGGTGCTTCTCTGGACAATGTATAGATTTGGAGACACACATTTATTAGGTTTTAAAATCAAAATCATTGCTACCCAAGCATCACAAGAATGCTTTGAACATATAGGAATTATGCTATTATTTTAAAATCCCAACCACTGTGTTGGACCAAAGTGTTGCTGAAGCTCTCCAAACAATGCCATCATGCCAGGAAAATGTTTCCTTCCTGTTGTCATTGTTTTCCCATGAGACCAAGTGAAAGTTTAAAATAATGCATTTTAGATAAAATAATTATGCTTTTTTTCTGTAAGTTGAAGCAGGAAAGAGAAATTGATAACTGTAATGTCAAGTAACAGAAAACTAATTTTCCATAATTTTGTTATCTAACTATACGAACAATAGTTACAGAGGCAGATGTTTCAGTTAAAAATTGCTACTTTGGTTCATTTCAAATGAACTCGTTTTTAATTCATCAGGCATGAGACAAAGCATAATCTTAAAGCATCAAGTTAGATTATAGAAGCGTCCAGTGCTGAGAAGTGGAACACGTAGCTTTATGTTGTACACAGCACCATCTGCTGGACAAATCTGTTAACAATTTTGAAAAATTCTGGAGGAAAAAGTAAAAACACTTAACCAAATGAAGATTATAACATAATCTTGTTTTTGTCAAAAAACAAAAAGCATACCAAATACTATCAGTTAAATCCTTCAGCCTGTTGCCATAAAACTCATTTTAAATCAGTTGCTTAATACCTACCATAGTGCAAAAGGAAGGGAAATAGAACAGCTACCCCAAACCAACTAGCTGGGAAATGAGAATGGGGCCAAGCCAAATAAACATTAACCACACCGAGCCTTATATGTGCCTGTGTAAATGGATTTGCCAGCATTTACATCTTTTTATAAAACATTAGTAGGTCAAAATAATGATGTCAGACACCCTGACCCACTTGTCAGACAGAATGGGGCTCTTGGCCCTCTGAGGACAGGGAAGCAAGGCTGAGAGATTGGGTGCAAGCTTTTATGACCTTTAGTGCAGATGAGAATGGAGGCCAGGGTGCCAGACACAGCAGGTCTAGGGCCCTTGGAGTTCGTTGTGCTTCTGTATCTGCTGCACATGCTGGGTTACTGATTTATGGTGTTCAGCTTTAAAGAATTATATATGATCCTGATTTTGAACATGGGATTATATTATTTGTTTTTTGCCTTCATATCGTAGTAATGGTTTAAACAAAGGGTTGAAGAAAGTGCCATAATGGAGCTAATTGCCTGAAAGCCATGACTTTTTATTTACATAAGTGGAAAACTAAGCAAATGTGGAAGAACATTTTCCTGGAAAAAATACATAGAGAAGCCAATGCATAGAATATAAAGTTTCTGCAATCCTGGAGGAAACCCTTATAATGATTATTCCAGCATGAGCAAACACTCCCTAACTTCTCTTCCAGAAAGCCTTCCCTAAACCCCAGACTAAGTTAGATCCACCTGGTAAATATGTCCACAACATCTGGCCTGTCTTCTTCCATAACAAGCAACTTTGAACTTTGCTATCTTCCATGATGTACGATAAAGTCCCTGTGGACAGGGACTTGGCTTGACTTGTTGACAGCCATATTCCCAGTGCATGTAGCAGCTCTTGGCACAGTATTGTCACCACACCATAACTTGTTGAATGAATGGAAAAATAAATGCTTTGTATCCAAGCCTATGTCCCCACTCTTGATGATACATTTCCTTAATAATTCAGTGGCCTATACCCAAGAGAGAAAGCAACTTTCTAAAGGAAGGGGTGCCACAACCAAATGAGGAGAGGTGGTCTGCATGGGAGGGAAAGGACACAAAATGATTAGAAATTAGTTTTCAAAAAATAATTTTAAAATATAATTGTCAGAAATTGTATGGATTGCTAAAACCGGAGGGGAAAACAAATAGATAATTCATTGTTTCTAGACAAACATCATTAGCTCTCAATGCATTGTACAAATCTGAATAACAAAGAAGATCCTTACCTTGCACAAAGATGTAAAATAATGCTGATCGAGACAGATATAAAGTGCATACTGGAACTGAATAAGAATAGGAGTTAAATTTCTAAAATTGTACCTGTACATGGGACCTCTCTGTAATCTTTGCAATTTCCCATGAATTTATAATTATTTCAAAATAAAAGTTGGACAAAATTGGAGAGGTTTCTATTATGTTTACATTGAGGAAGAAGGATCAAGTTGTATCATTTGGGGTTTTTTTTCCCTGCAACTTCTTGGACAGACTTATTACAAAAGTTGCATATTCAGATGAAGCTGAATTTGAATTCCGAGGAGATGAACGTCTATGATTTCCTGAAATATTTGACTGAATATATTACAAGTGCCCTGGTGTTCCACATATTCTATAGCCAGAGTTGAATGTTACAGACTTGTCTTTTATTTCCCTCATTTCTCCCAATTTATTTATAAATTCTTATATTTTATACTTTGTAATTAGTGAAACTTTATTTTGAAAACTGGAATGAAATTAAAATGACAGCAATTAAGATTCATACACCGTAGAGATATAGACATAATGTGTTGTTGTTGTTGTTGTTGTTGTTGTTGTTTAATCCAACCTTAGATCTGCCACAGATTGGTTTTCTGTTTCTCCTCTATTCCAAAGCTGTATGACCTTGGAAAGAATAAGTAGCTTGAATTATTACATGAACAGAACTATGCTGGTGGCTTTATATCATTTATTTGTCATATCTACCCCAGAGGACGCTTTTCTTATCCTGATCTTATAGACAGGGAACAGTAAGGCTCAGAGGTCAGGAACTTATCCAAAGTCCAAGCTCGCTGGTTGGAGAGTTAGATTTGAGCCCAAGGCAGCTGTCTCCAGTGACTTCCCAGAGAACCATCCTGGCTAGCTTGCCCTTTTGAAATCTAACATTGTAGGCCTCAGTTTTCCCCCACACCTCATATCAAATTCTCCTTTCTTAGGGGATCATGCTGAGCAGAATATTCACCTGACTAAAAATTAAACTCTAGGTACAGAAATCATCCTTTGTGAAAACTTGAGGTTGTATTCCTTCTATAGACTATTCATAGTCAAACCTGACCCCACACTCACAAACAGCTTTCAGAAAACAAATTTGGTATAGGAAAAAGAATCATGGTCCCATCTGACCAACTTATCTAGATATTTAATCATGTGCATGTAAGAGTGAGGCAAAACTAATCAAGGATGATCATTTGAAAGCTTTAAGATTAACCCATTTAGTGGGAACATGATTTCACTCCTGTTATTTATGCTTCATTGTATGATAATCTCCGTAACCATTTATATTCACAAAGCATTTTTTGATTCTTCTTGCTCTGTTGCAAAATCTCAGTTACAGAGAAAGCTGTCCCACCTTTTACAAATAAAGAAACTGAGTTACAAGGTGCTTGAGAAATTTATCATTAATCAGTGAAGTAAGAAAACTGTACAACATTAGTTTCCATTTATTGCACAGCAGAAAGTGCCACTGTAATCAGAGCTTTCTGCTCATAGAGCAAGCCAACAAGAAGGGACATCACCTTCTGGACCAGGGTATCTGCATATCTGTCCATTACTCATCCATTTATCAGCTACCACCCCTGTGCCAGGTAATCTGCAAATACATTGTGTTAAATCATGGTTAAAGTCCATGTCTGTGTGACTTCATCCCTTCTCCCTGACCCTGTTCCTAGATCTAGGTTCTAAGCTCTAAAGCAGACAGGTCACTTTGGACAGGTCACTTATTCTCTTTGAACTTCACACACCCTCTTTACCAAATGCTTTGTGGGACAAATAGTAACTGACTTGCCAGAAAGTAGACATTCAGTGAGTGTAAATTGTAACATTTCCTCCTGACCAAGGCTACCTGTTTCAGAACTCATCTTTCTTTTCCCTTAATCGTGTGTGTGTGTGTGTGTGTGTGTGTGAGAGAGAGAGAGAGAGAGAGAGAGAGAGAGAGAGAGAAAGCTTTACTAGTAACAGATTAAACAGAGAAAGAGAGGGGGTTTTAGGGTCTTTTCATAGTCTATCAATCACCCTGAAGGGTAAGAAGCTCTTTATTTTTATGTCATTTTCTCCTTTAATTCTATAGGTATGGAGTGGTTTAGTAAATTTTTTTTAAGCATTTAAAAGTAATGGATAGGGGCACCTGGGTGACTCAGTGGGTTAAGCGTCTGACTCTTGATTTCAGCTCAGGTCATGATCTCACAGTTTGTGGGTTCAAGTCCCACATTGGGCTCTGTGCTGACTCAAAGCCTGCTTAGGATTCTCTCTCTCTGCTCCTCCCCCATTGTCTCTCTCTCTTTCTCTCTCTCTCTCTCAAATAAATAAACTTAAAAAAAACAGTAATGGATATTATTGCCTCATAAGCTCCCCTTCTCATATTGAACCATCCTTGCAATGTTTTTCTTTTTTTTTCTTTTTTTTTTTATGAAATTTATTGACAAATTGGTTTCCATACAACACCCAGTGCTCATCCCAAAAGGTGCCCTCCTCAATACCCATCACCCACCCTCTCCTCCCTCCCACCCCCCATCAACCCCCAGTTTGTTCTCAGTTTTTAACAGTCTCTTATGCTTTGGCTCTCTCCCATTCTAACCTCTTTTTTTTTTTCCTTCCCCTCCCCCATGGGTTCCTGTTAAGTTTCTCAGGATCCACATAAGAGTGAAACCATATGGTATCTGTCTTTCTCTGTATGGCTTGTTTCACTTAGCATCACACTCTCCAGTTCCATCCACATTGCTACAAAAGGCCATATTTCATTTTTTCTCATTGCCACATAATATTCCATTGTGTATATAAACCACAATTTCTTTATCCATTCATCAGTTGATGGACATTTAGGCTCTTTCCATAATTTGGCTATTGTGGAGAGTGCTGCTATGAACATTGGGGTACAAGTGGCCCTATGCATCAGTACTCCTGTATCCCTTGGATAAATTCCTAGCAGTGCTATTGCTGGGTCATAGGGTAGGTCTATTTTTAATTTTCTGAGGAACCTCCACACTGCTTTCCAGAGCGGCTGCACCAATTTGCATTCCCACCAACAGTGCAAGAGGGTTCCCGTTTCTCCACATCCTCTCCAGCATCTATAGTCTCTTGATTTGTTCATTTTGGCCACTCTGACTGGCGTGAGGTGATACCTGAGTGTGGTTTTGATTTGTATTTCCCTGATAAGGAGCGATGCTGAACATCTTTTCATGTGCCTGTTGGCCATCCGGATGTCTTCTTTAGAGAAGTGTCTATTCATGTTTTCTGCCCATTTCTTCACTGGGTTATTTGTTTTTCGAGTGTGGAGTTTGGTGAGCTCTTTATAGATTTTGGATACTAGCCCTTTGTCTGATATGTCATTTGCGAATATCTTTTCCCATTCCGTTGGTTGCCTTTTAGTTTTGTTGGTTGTTTCCTTTGCTGTGCAGAAGCTTTTTATCTTCATAAGGTCCCAGTAATTCACTTTTGCTTTTAATTCCCTTGCCTTTGGGGATGTGTCGAGTAAGAGATTGCTACGGCTGAGGTCAGAGAGGTCTTTTCCTGCTTTCTCCTCTAAGGTTTTGATGGTATCCTGTCTCACATTTAGGTCCTTTATCCATTTTGAGTTTATTTTTGTGAATGGTGTGAGAAAGTGTTCTAGTTTCAACCTTCTGCATGTTGCTGTCCAGTTCTCCCAGCACCATTTGTTAAAGAGGCTATCTTTTTTCCATTGGATGTTCTTTCCTGCTTTGTCAAAGATGAGTTGGCCATACGTTTGTGGGTCTAGTTCTGGGGTTTCCATTCTATTCCATTGGTCTATGTGTCTGTTTCTGTGCCAGCAATGTTTTTCATAAGATCCTATTGTCATGTTTTTCACAATTTGGGTTCTGAGTCTTTAGGGACAGACATAGGGTGAAGTCTAAGACTTTGCTTCCCAGACATGTCAAGTCATAAAGTCACCTGAATTGACTGTGAAAAACAGCTTTTCAGGTTCCACTCCTGGCCTACCAAGTCAGAACCTCCAGGAGAGAAACCTAGGAATCTGTGCTTTTAATAGATAGCTCTGGTGATCTTGCCAGATCTTGCAAGATCTTATGATCTTGCCAGATTGGAGCACACACAAGCTGGGTTTTCTGTGGGTATGACTAGGACACAGGCATCATGTCTGTAGGTTATTTTCTTGGTTTTATCTATGGAAAGGATAGGAGCATAGCAAAGATTCTTGGTTCTATATTCCTGCTTCTCTAACCTAATAATAGACCATTTTAAAGTCTGAATACGGGGGTGTCTGGGTGGTTCAATCAGTTGAGCATCCAACTTTTGATTTCAGCTCAGGTCATGATCCCAGGGTTGTGGGATCAACCCCTGTGTTGGGCCCCACACTGAGCATGGCACATGGCACTTTCTTAAGATTCTCTTTCCTTCTGCCCTGCCCCCCTGCTTGCATTCTTTCTCTCTCTGTCTCTAAAGAAAAAGAAATCTGAGTACAAGTATATTCAGTCCTGGAAAGAATACTGACATTATTCATATATACATAATTAGACTTTATTGCTATTTGCCTGGAAATGTGACTTTTCTGGCATACTTTTTTAGTTTGCAGCACAGAACTTTTCAGAAGAGTTTGATATTCTCATAAGTTTTCAATGCCCTTTGGATAAACGTCCATTAAGTAAACAGTAATTTCTCTTATAAACACATGGACATAATAAAATTTACTGTGGATTAAAGAGTAGGAAGACAAGATCCATTTTTCCCCATATAATTTTTTAAAAAATTATTAAAAGAACAAACAATAATCAGTCTACTGTATATATTTTAAAGCAAGATTTTTTGTTTAATTTTGAAAAAGAGAGAGAGTGTGTGTTTGTGTGTTCAAGTGGGGGAGGGTCAGAGAGAGAGGGAGAGAGAGAATCCCAAGCAGGCTCCATGCTGTCAGTGCAGAGCCTGATGCAGGGCTCGATCCCACAAACCATGAGATCATGACCTGAGCAGAAATTAAAAGAGTTGGATGCTCAACCGACTGAGCCACACAGACACCCCTTAAAGCAAGACTTACAGAATTATGCAGTTATTTGGTATGAAAAGTGTGAGTCTCTATTAATTTCCAGTGATGTCTTTGTTCAGTGGATACTAGTTGAATACCTGCCATGGGCCAAGCCTCAATATCAAACCTCATTTAATTTAACGTAATTTTACTGTGGTTACTTCACATTTTATGAAAAGAAAATCTAGTTTTAATATACATTAACAGTTTATCAAAACTATAAATAGAACAAAAAGCCTCGTGATCAGGTGCTTATGATGGACAATATGGCCACAAGTCAGGGCTTCCCAGCTGCTGTGTGTCGACAACTTCCTTCCTCTTTCAGGCCTCTCGAGTCAGCTAAGATCATTTCATTACTGTGTTTCAGTCTCCTTTTTTTAAAGCAAGAAATAGAGAAAATGTGTTTGAGTTGAATCCACTTAAAATTTTAATAATCTGTTATATTATTGATTATATCATTTTATTATTTATACTAGTATTAGTATTATTACCATGTAATAATACACAAGCATACACTCATTATTATATATATTATAATTTTCCTTTTCTCTTTCCCTGTCCCCTAAATTTTGTGTACATTATATGAATTTATACATCAACATGTAAAGATGTGATTAGTCGATTGTTATCACATTTTTTGGTGACTTTTCCATTTAATATGGCTTGGAGATATACATATTAAAACATATACTTCTAGCCCATTCTTTTTAATACTGCACTGTATTCCATAGTATGAATCTATCATAATTTATTTCACCTTTGTCCTATATGATGACCAATAAGATCTTGTGATCGATTTTCAGGCCATATGAATTACATAGTAATATTACTGTTTTTCACTTCCTCCTCTTGTCTCTTCATGTTTACCCACTGTGCACATCATTTATTGTCTAACTTATGCAGCTATCCCAACATGTAATAGCCTAGCCTTCAACTGTAGCTCTTAGAGATTATGCTTCTTTTTATAAACCAGTATTTAAATATTTTTTGTAGTCTTCACCTTTGTATTGACTTTTATTCTCAGAAAAAAAAGTTCAAAAGGAACGATATCTTTTCTCCATTTCATCATGCAGAGGCCTGGGAATCTAAGTAATTTAGGAGGGCAGTATGTGTATATGATCCTGTTTAAGGAATGGTGCATGGGGATTCTGATATCCAAAATTTGCACAGTAGTTGTTTCTTTGGTGTGAGGCTTATATATTTTTTAATATTTATTTATTTTTGAGAGAGAGAGAGAGAGTGGGGGGGACAGAGAACCCAGCCTCTGTGCTGATGACAGAGAACCCAATGCAGGGCTCAAACTCACAAACCACAAGATCATGACCTGAGCCAAAGTCGGAAGCTCAGCTGACTGAGCCACGTAAGCACCCCAAGGCTTATCTTTAAAATACCTGTTAAAGGGGAGCCTGGGTGGCTCAGTCAGTTAAGCTTCCGACTTCAGCTCAGGTCATGATCTCATGGTCCGTGAGTTCGAGCCCCACGTCAGGCTCTGTGCTGACAGCTCAGAGCCTGGAGCCTGTTTCAGATTCTGTGTCTCCCTCTCTCTCTGACCCTCCCCCATTCATGCTCTGTCTCTGTCTCTGTCTCAAAAATAAATAAAACATTAAAAAATTTTTTTTAAATACAACAGTGGAGGTCAATAATTATGCAAGTTTTAATGATGATGGAAAAATTGGGTCAATTTCAGAGTGGGTACAACACAGAGTGTTCCTGAACCACTGGCAAATCCTAAAAGATGTTATAAGTCGAGTGTGGAGTAAGAACCTGAGCTTTTCCATTTACCGCTCATCGGCTGCATCTGAGATGGACACACTCACTTTATATTTGGGGTGGCTTTCGTTCTTTATCAAAGGCAATATGGCAGAGTGTGGCCTGGCTGCCTCTGCTACATAAAGCGGCCATTCTTCCCAGTCCATTGCTATTGTAGTTTCCAGGGGTGATACAGCTGTCTCTCCCTTAACTCCTCACAAATGTGCGTGCACATACCTGCAACACACACACACACACACACACACACACACACACACATACACATACACACACAGCTAAGAATGCATGTTTCCCCGAGTCCCCCAAAAGGTGCCTCACTGCCTCTGGTATGTCCAGCTTGAACTTGAGTAAACTTCATGCTCACAGGATACACAGCTTGTTACATGTGGAGTCAAGAAATCTTTCTTGTTTGAAGGATGTAATTTCACGGTGGGGTCTTCTTATATTGCTCGCACTGTGTGGAGTCCCAGGCTATTTCTGAAGAACATAATCACAAATTTGAGACCAAGGTGAACAATGTCTGCTTAGCTGCAGCTGATCGGATGCACAGCAACTGAAACTAATCATCAGAATTTCTCAGTTGCCACATGAATTATGAACTCTGGGAATTCAGACTTTCAAAAAGAAGCCAAATCATGGGAAGGGAAATATATCCTCTCTGGATGGAAAACTTATCCATCCAGTTTTGTCAATTGCTGAATAGCTGAACGCCCCCCCTCTCATCCCACCCAAGAATATTTTCCTGAGCGAGCTCTTTGGTTCCTTCCTGTTTTTCTATATTAACCTTTTTAAAAAAAAATTATTTGCCTTTGTTTTCTTTTATTTTCTTTCACTAAAAACTCAGTATTTAGATTTGGATGGAGCAGAGGAGAAGCAGATGGTTAGGAAACCACATGGACCAAATTCTAGTTCCATTTGTGATCTGAGTGGGACCCTATCTGTCTCCTATTTGACAATTTGGTGTTCCCACCTCACAGTTTGGTGGGTAATCTGTAAAATGAGAAGATGTCACCGATCCAATTACCTAACCATTCATCTTCCCTTTCTATAAATTTCTATTCAGAATAAGCTGTGATCTCAGCCCTGTATATCTGATGAAGGAGGCAGACATGTTCATAGTTAAACAATGCTAGGACCTGTTCTGTACGTGTCAGAGGTATGAACAGAGGCTTATGTGAGTAACAACAAAGACAAAACCAACACCTCTCCCTGAAGTTTGGGACTTTCCCCTTTATTTTGTAACAAGACCATCCCAGCTATGTGAACCCAAAGGTACTCCCCCACCCCCTTCTTAGCTCCTCACCTTCAATCCCATCTCCCAGGCCTCAGAAGTGACCAGTACTAATACTAGAATGTTTCTTCTACAGAATTCTCTTACAAAAGTATACAGATGTGCAGATTAGAGTTTTCCCTAAAAAGGAGCAGACTTTGCATTTTTTTTTTTTTTTTTTTTTTTTGTGCATCTTGCTTCTGTGCTCACTTTCTGTGCTTTATACTAGTCAGTCATTACCTGCCTGGCACCCTCGCATCTCACCCCCACTGCCACCTTCTCAGAGAGGTGTTTGCTGTTGGGGATCATCGTATTGAAATAGCCTCTCCCGCCCAACCCCCACTCCCTGCAAGGTGTGGCGGGAGAGCGAGGTCTCCATATAACTGTTTTATTATAATACATCTAGATAAGTTTTAAATTTTTGTAAGAGAAATTCTCCCTCACAAATCTACTTTTCCAAAATACTCTTGGCTAGTCTCAAATATTTATTTTGTATCATGTTTAAATAAGTATTTCCATGTAAATTATCAAGTTTGAACATTTTAATATGCATTTTTCTGACCAGTTTTCAGCTTCTGTGACTTGCCTACTTATAATATTTTGCTGTTTTCAATTGGCTTGTCTGTCATCTTCTTCTCAACTTGTAGCTGCCATTGATACTGAGCATATCAATCCATTATTTGCCATGTGTGACTATTACCTTTCCTTTTGTCTTTTAAGCTTACTATTTTTGCCATAGAAAACTTTGCATTTTTATAGCCAAAACTATCTTTTAGGCTTCTGGGTTTCCAGTTTTAAATATAAAAATTTCTCCTAACTAAGGCTGAGACATATTCTCTTGATTGTTTTATGGTAATATTTTAATTTTTTTAAGTAGTTAAGTCTCTCATCCAGCTGGAATTTATATTTATATGTGATAAAATATAGTGAATTATCTCTGTTCTGCCAAATAGATTTTCAATTATGTCAGTACCATCTTAAATCAGCCATCTTTCCCCCACTGATTTGAAGTTTAAATATATGACTTTGATTTAAATATATTCATTTAAATATATAATATATAATACATAAAAGTTGGTATATATGCATTTATATATATACCACATATGTGTGTATACATATATAAATTTAAATCTATTTCTTGCTCTGTGTTTTTATCCCGCTCACCTATTTATCTAATCTTATATATATTCTTATATGTCTCTCCATATAAATTTTATTTTGATACTTCTAGATAACTATTAAAATCTTATAAAGTAAATTCTTCCTCACAAGCCTATTTTTCCAAAATACTCTTGACTAGTCTCGAATATTTATTTCATATGATTTAAAAAAGCATTTATTTAAATTAAACCTGCCAACATTATGCATCAGATCCGGCTTTTCAAAGAAGACCCATCTGGCTGCCCTGTAGGGAACGAATTGTAGTAAGGAGGGGCAGGTGACAGGGAGATGGCTAGGAGGTGGTTCGGACAGGGGTGGCAGGGCAAAGCCATTTCCACAACCAGATCAGCTGGACTTCGACCTTTCGATGTGATGTACAAAGAAAAGTGAGTCACACTATTGGACAGCAGGGCTAGACAAATGTAAATCCTTTTCCAGAGTGAGGACAGACAGGAAGAAGTCAGTTTGGCAGTGCACAGGAGGAAAGAAGATATGTCCATTGTGGATAGGCGGATTGATGCATGAGGGTTATCTGTGGGCAGACAGAAATTGGTGTTGATGACGTTAATCATTTGGGTAATTTAAACATCTTTTAAAAGAGGCTTTCAAATAAAGTGCTAGAGCCTTTTAGACATACTTTAGACTTTATTCGCTTTCTTATGAGGCCCGACTTTCTTCTGATTCATTCCTACTTTGGCAGCTGAGGGCAGATTATTGTAAATAATCACAGAATGAGGTATCTCTTCTTACAGAGTAGAGCTCTGTTCAGATGAGGTAAATGCCAGTTTTTGAATATATGTGTTCCTCTTTCATAGAAATATTTTCCTATAAATATTATGTATGAATAGCTTGATACTGGCTTTACAAAGCTTCATATTGTTAAAGTCACTATCACTTCCTCTCAATCATAGAAACTGTTTAGACCACTGGATATAAGTAATATTATCTCTTGAAATTACACTTCAGTTTATCTCCAGGTATTGTGTAGATTGACTTCTCACAGCTTTTTCGTTCACTTGTCCTTGCAGAACTTGACAGCCCAGAGGAGCTAGGGAAAAAGCGTATCTGCAGGATCATCACAAAGGACTTCCCCCAGTATTTCGCTGTGGTTTCACGGATTAAGCAGGAAAGCAACCAGATTGGCCCTGAAGGCGGGATTCTGAGCAGCACCACTGTGCCCCTTGTCCAGGCTTCATTCCCAGAGGGTGCTTTAACCAAAAGAATCCGCGTGGGCCTCCAGGTAATATTCACAAAGACTTGTTTCCTTGGCACATGTAGAGACCGTGTGACCATGCTCTGCTCAGAAGACCATTGTGGTAACTCACCCCAGCGATATTGCTAATCAAAGCAGTGGGCCGGTTTGGGAAGCAGTAACCTAGTTCATGAAGTATAAAGTGAGCCTAGTGGCTTATTAAATAAGGTATGTATTTTAGGGTTTTCTTTTTTTTTTTTTTCAACGTTTATTTATTTTTGGGACAGAGAGAGACAGAGCATGAACGGGGGAGGGGCAGAGAGAGAGGGAGACACAGAATCGGAAACAGGCTCCAGTCTCCGAGCCATCAGCCCAGAGCCTGACGCGGGGCTCGAACTCACGGACCGCGAGATCGTGACCTGGCTGAAGTCGGACGCTTAACCGACTGCGCCACCCAGGCGCCCCTAGGGTTTTCTTTTGAAAGTATACCTTGGTTTCTGATGAAAGATTGTTTTGTTAACCATAGGTTACTGGTCTCAGTATGTGCGACAAGAGCACCAAAAGAGCAAATATACCATTAAAGAAATAAACTGTATTTGATTTGGTTTATAATATGCCATAGCATGAAAATCAGTACTAAGGAAACTTGCAAGCTTTCACATTTTGATTTCAGTAGATCATAAACACTGGGTTTTATCCAGACCAGTTAGAACTTGTTTTGGTTTGGAAGGCTAACTGAAAATCTTGGCAAGGATGGTCTTTCTTATATTTACTTGTTTCAGCTAGACCTATTGAAAAAGGAAAATAGTAAGGAAGGTAACTTAATTTGTGTTAATTAATATAGTCTTTATTGGTTTAACTTAAAGTTCCTGTTCTTTTTGTGAGGTTTTTTAGAGTCAAGTACTCTAAACTCTGAGAAGGCCGTCAGTAACTTGTGACTGAGGACACCACCTTATATTTCAGTGCCATCAGGTTCCCTTCAGCTATCTCTGGTATTGAGTATTTTACCAAATAGCAAAGAAGCCATAAGGAAGACATTAGGTTTGGTAGTCTAGAATTGAAATCTTAAGTGCTCTTTTGTTACTTAACTCTGAAAAACCTCAATTTTTGCCTGGGCACACATTGCCCATGTAATGTTTTACTGGATGTCCTGCATAGGTTTAACATACACTAGACTCAATATTTGCTGACCTTTACTTTTAGTTAGACTAAAAGGCTTCTATGCTGTGAGACTTGATTCACTCTCTGTCACTCAAGCTCCTGTTGCCTGTTTTCTGCTGGAGAAATATACACACTGACCAGTTCCTGCTACACTGTTAAGTTGTTTTGGTTCTTTTTTGTGCCCTCCTGAAATAGTAAGGATTAAGAAGAAAGACTTTTTTTTTTTTTTTTTTTTTTTTGGTTGTCTGTTTTGAGCTTTTTCCTCCTCGCTTAAAAAGTCAATTTTCCAATGACAGAAAAATGTTAACTTCCATTTAAGGTCCTTTCTCTGTCTCTAGGCCCAGCCTGTTCCAGATGAAATTGTGAAAAAGATTCTTGGAAATAAAGCAACATTTAGCCCAATCGTCACTGTGGAACCAAGAAGAAGGAAATTCCATAAACCTATCACAATGACCATCCCGGTGCCCCCGCCCTCAGGAGAAGGCGTGTCCAACGGGTACAAGGGAGATACCACGCCCAATCTGCGCCTGCTCTGTAGCATTACAGGTTTGGTTAACTTGCTGCTGTACTTCCCTGGATTCTAGCTAACATTTGCAGTCATTCTGTACAAAGATATAAAGCCTTTGAAACATCCATGCCAACTTTATAAGCATAGGGAAAAAAGAAAAGAATAAAACATTTTGCTTGTCTGTCACCTCATCTCTGTACCTTTTATCCCTGTACCTTTCTTTAAAGATGCAGAGATCATGACTCATTTAAAATTCAGTGATATTCTTTTCCCTGCCATTAAGTGTAGTATTAATAATTGCACTCTTTTAAGGTTATTGAGGTAGTATTGAATCTCCTAGAGCAGTTGGATAATCTCTCAAGGACCTAGACAAAGGCAAAACCCTAGTAAACCCTAGTAGTTAGTAAAACCTAGTAAAACCCTTTAGACTGCAGGAGATTGGGTGGACTTTGGACAAAACAGAGCTGCCACAGAGAACAAGGAGTAGGGAAGAGCAAGAGCAAAGGCATGATTCTCACCACACAAAGTCACGAATATAATCCAATAGACTAAAGCTGTAAGGTCAGGAGAACACATGTTGTGATAATCACCTGGACTCCAGAGTTAGTTCATCATTTGATCATCCTAATATGATTTTTAACAGAAAGTCCTAGATTAAGATAGGTTGTTTTTTTGTTTCTATGAGTAGTTTCTATGACTAGCTGATTCCTCTTCTTACTCTGGAAAATTAAATGATTTAGGCAGTACAAAATGAGCTGCTTCTTTTTTTTTTTTAATATGAAATTTATTAGCAACTTGGTTTCCATGCAACACCTAGTGCTCATCCCAACAGGTGCCCTCCTCAGTGCCCATCACCCACTTTCCCCTCCCTCCCACCCCCCATCAACCCTCAGTTTATTCTCAGGTTTTTTTTTTCAATATATGAAATTTATTGTCAAATTGGTTTCCATACAACACCCAGTGCTCATCCCAAAAGGTGCCCTCCTCAATACCCATCACCCACCCACCCCTCCCTCCCACCCCCCATCAACCCTCAGTTTGTTCTCAGTTTTTAAGAGTCTCTTATGCTTTGCTTCCTTCCCTCTCTGTAACTTTTTTTTCCCCTTCCCCTCCCCCATGGTCTTCTGTTAAGTTTCTCAGGATCCACATAAGAGTGAAAACATTTGGTATCTGTTTTTCTCTGTATGACTTCTTTCACTTAGCATAACACTCTCCAGTTCCATCTACATTGCTACAAAAGGCCATATTTCATTCTTTCTCATTGCCAAGTAGTATTCCATTGTATATATAAACCTCATCTTCTTTATCCATTCATCAGTTGATGGACATTTAGGCTCTTTCCATAATTTGGCAATTGTTGAAAGTGCTGCTATAAACATTGGGGTACAAGTGCCCCTATGCATCAGCATTCCTGTATCCATTGGGTAAAGCCCTAGCAGAGCTATTGCTGGGTCATTGGGTAGATCTATTTTTAATTTTTTGAGGAACTTCCACACTGTTTTCAGAGTGGCTGTGCCAGTTTGCATTCCCACCAACAGTGCAAGAGGGTTCCCGTTTCTCCACATCCTCTCCAGCGTCTATAGTCTCCTGATTTGTTCACTGTAGCCACTCTGGCATGAAGTGATGTCTCAGTGTGGTTTTGATTTGTATTTCCCTGATGAGGAGTGACGTTGAGCATCTTTTCATGTGCCTGTTGGCCATCTGGATGTCTTCTTTAGAGAAATGTCTATTCATGTTTTCTGCCCATTTCTTCACTGGATTATTTGTTTTTAGGGTGTGCAGTTTGGTGAGCTCTTTATAGATTTTGGATACTAGCCCTTTGCCCAATATGTCATTTGCAAATATCTTTCCCATTCCGTCGGTTGCCTTTTAGTTTTGTTGATTGTTTCCTTTGCAGTGCAGAAGGTTTTTATCTTGATGAGGTCCCAATAGTTCATTTTTGCTTTTAATTCCCTTGCCTTTGGAGATGCATCAAGTAAGAAATTGCTGTGGCTGAGGTCAGAGAGGTTTTTTCCTGCTTTCTCCTCTAGGGTTTTGATGGTTTCCTGTCTCACATTCAGGTCCGTTATCCATTTTGAGTTTATTTTTGTGAATGGTGTAAGAAAGTGGTCTAGTTTCATTCTTCTGCATATTGCTGTCCAGTTCTCCCAGCACTATTTGTTAAAGAGACTGTCTTTTTTCCATTGGATATTCTTTTCTGCTTTGTCAAAGATTAGTTGGCCATACATTTGTGTGTCCAATTCTGGGGTTTCTATTCTATTCCATTGGTCTATGTGTCTGTTTTTGTGCCAATACCATGCTGTCTTGATGATTACAGCTTTGTAGTAGAGGCTAAAGTCTGGGATTGTGATGCCTCCAGCTTTGGTTTTCTTCTTCAATATTACTTTGGCTATTCAGGGTCTTTCATGGTTCCATACAAATTTTAGGATTGCTTGTTCTAGCTTCGAGAAGAATGCTGGTGCAATTTTGATTGGGATTGCATTGAATGTGTAGATTGCTTTGAGTTGTATTGACATTTTAACAATATTTATTCTTCCAATCCATGAGCACAGAAAGATTTTCCATTTCTTTATATCTTCTTCAATTTCCTTTGTAACAAAATAAGCTGCTTCTTAACTTTCTTGATAGTTCTTGTATTTTTTTAAAAATTTAAAAATAAGGTAATTATATTGTCTATCTGAACAACTAATCTTTGCACCTATAAATTGCACTTACAAAGTGTGCTTTATAGCCTGTGGTTGCCCCAGGTTTAAAATATTCTTTAGTTGCCAAACAGAAAATTGATCTTTAAAAAATGTAATATCTTACAAGAAGATCACTATAAGGTAGCACTAGTGCTAGAAGGAGAATAGAGGAAAACTACCTTTAGGGCATGCCATTAATTGAAAGTTGCTGACGTTTTGCAAGTTCCGGCTGTGCAGGAAGAACAGGATGGTGAAGAAGATATTATAAGGGGCATCTCCCATGATGATGTCAAGGTATCTGCTCTTGTTCTCTCAGGAGGCACCTCGCCTGCTCAGTGGGAAGACATCACAGGAACTACACCTCTGACATTTATAAAGGATTGTGTCTCTTTTACAACCAATGTTTCAGCCAGGTATGGAAATAAAGGATTCCCAAAAGCACTAAGGAATTAATTTTATTAACTTTTGGAAAGTAAAAGTTTTTGTGCTCAATACCACCAGTATGATTAATTTTAAAAATGTTGATGGTGAACTTGGGCCTAACTCAGAAATGTAAAATTCACTACTGTACATCATTTTATCCAGTTCTTACAAGCAGCTCTACGGTGCTAGACTTGCTTCTGCTAGTTCTCAGCAATTTGTAAAAACCTATTTCTGTTGATCGTTGTGGAAATCTGGCCCCTTTGCTAAAGGAAGACAGCAACTTGTTTTTAATTTTTATAGTCTCAAAGAAAAAAGATAGGATTTCCATGTCTTTCCCATTTTCTTCCATAAAATCCTTATTCCTTCTAATGTAAAGTAAGAGATTAAACTCTTAAGCAGGAGTAGAAGGGAAGGCTCATCATGGGTAATTATACGAGGGGAATAAGAATCTTATGGGAAGGACAAGAGAGAAAAAAAATCCTTAGCATTTCCTCAGCAAAGGAACAAACATATAATAAATGTAGACCTTCTGTAAGCAGAGTAAGCATCATTGCTGTTTCTTTAAATGAACAAGTTAATGTTTTGGTATCATTCCCTTATATGCTTTGACTTTTTAATGATGATTATTTTTAAGATTTCGCTAAAATCATCTCATTTTCACACTTCTGTGTTTCTCAGATTTTGGCTTGCAGACTGCCATCAAGTTTTAGAAACTGTGGGGTTAGCCTCACAGCTGTACAGAGAACTAATATGTGTTCCATATATGGCCAAGTTTGTTGTTTTTGCCAAAATGAATGATCCTGTAGAATCCTCCCTGCGCTGTTTCTGCATGACAGATGACAAAGTGGACAAAACTTTAGAGCAGCAAGAGAATTTTGAAGAAGTTGCAAGAAGCAAAGATATTGAGGTACCTTGTTGATAACAAGTTTGTTTTATTACATTCCCCAGATATGGGGTTGTCTTTTGAGGTTACAATAGCACTTATTAGAAATATCAAGCTCATGATTGGTTTCAATTTTTGGTTAAAAAATTTGATATAGACTTATCCTCTAATGTTTTATATGTCTTTGTATGAGGCTATCTTGGTTTAAATGTAGTAGTAATGAATCTACATCATGGTCAGTGCTTCCCTGTGGTAACTTGAATTGTTTTATTTTTATGGTCACTGTCTTTAGCACATTACTATGATTTTCCATTTGCAAACTCAGTAAAAGTATTGGAGTAAAAAAAAAAAAAACAACCAACTTTCAAAGTCTGTATGAATATGCGATTGATGTCAGCACTTTCTCAAACATGTCTAAGGTTGCTAGAATAGAATTGAATATATAATTCTGTCTTATACATGTGCATGATTTGGTTTCCAGTCACAATTGTTGAATTGTGAGCCTGAAGAGTTATTTTTGTGGCAAGTAACACCATAGAAGTAATTTCCTAATAAGGAGACAAATGTGACATAGAAATATGTCAGTCTTTTAATATTATGTGACTTAAAATTTCAAAATTATTCTAATTTAATTAACATTAAATTATGTGTTTCTTTTACTCCAAAAGGTTCTGGAAGGAAAACCTATTTATGTTGATTGTTATGGAAATCTGGCCCCACTTACTAAAGGGGGACAGCAGCTGGTTTTTAACTTTTATGCTTTCAAAGAAAATAGACTGCCGTTTTCCATCAAGGTAAATCATCAATAGACTGAATTAAAAAAAAAAAAAAGGTGGGGAGCGCCTGGGTGGCTCAGCCAGTTAATCTTCTGACTCGATTTCAGGTTAGGTCGTGATCTCACAATTTGTGAGTTTGAGCCCCACATCAGGCTCTGTTCTGGCAGTGCAGAGCCTGCTTAGGATTCTCTCTCTCCCTCTCTCCCTCAATAAATAAATAAATAGTTTTTAGAATGAGCTCTTAGAGAATAAAAAGAAAAAAAAAGTTTAATGATTTATCCAGTTTGAAATAACCCAACCAAACTTGAATTCAGAGGAACAAGGTCAGATTTTGCCCAAGTTCTCCCCCAGGGCACTTTTGAGCCAGGAAAGCTTTATAATTAGCGAAAAAGAGCCTTTACCTTTTAAACAGCTAAATGATTGTTTCTGTTTAAGCAAATATTTGTCAGACCAAACAATCTAGAATAATAAAATGCATCAGATCTCATTCATGCTTATTAATCAAATAATGGCTGAAATCCAAACCCCATAATTAAGTTCCATCTTAATGGAGCCCAAGGACAGTCTGGAGAAACTTCCTCCTCCGAGAACAGAAGGACATGGGACAGTTATTTGCTGTTATTATTGTTGCTAAAACAGAGGCCTTGGGAAAGAGAAATTATTAGATGGGAAGAAAATGTATATCACCCAGACTATACAGCGTATTACCAGGGTAAAACAAGAAGACACAGCCATCCCGGGTCTAATCTAGGAACCTGGCATTCTAAATCCCGTCGAGCTTACATGTGACCACGGTGGTTGTTCCATAACTATTACCATCATCTTTTCCCTTTACTTTTCTTGCCTCTTGAAGTGCTCTGTAAAATAAACATATTTAATCCTTGTATAGACAGGAATCCTCAGAAAAGTCCCTCTCTATAACTGTCAACCACCTAAATTCTTCTAGATTAGAGACACCAGCCAAGAGCCCTGTGGTCGTCTGTCTTTTCTGAAAGAACCAAAGACAACAAAAGGACTGCCTCAAACAGCTGTTTGCAACTTAAATATCACTCTGCCAGCACATAAAAAGGTATCTTTTGATACTGGTTTATCGTGACTCTCTTCCCCTGGTCGTGAAGAAGTGGGCCCTTGGTATGCAATTAAGGAATGCTTTGTAACATGATTCAAGTTCCTGAAACTCCAGTTATATTAGTCTCTTTGTGTAAATTGAGTCTTGTTACCGTGGTGTCAAGTTGTTATGGTTTGTATGATGGAGTCCTCTGTATGGTGCTTCTGCTTCTGCTGGTAGCTCAGAGATTTTTATGCTTTCAAATGATGTCACACATTAATTTGCCGTGGATGTACAGTTCTTGATATTTTGTGTTGGCTTCTTTTGATTTGCTTTGCTCTCTTGATTCAGCTTGCATTTTGTGCTTTCTACTCAGTCCTTTTCATATCCTGATATTCTTTTCCCTGCTGTCCATTATAATATTCCTTGTCTCTGCAATGCCTCTTGGAACCAAAAGGAGACAGAGTCAGATCAAGATGATGAGGTAATATGAACACTTCTGCTTTTACTCTATCAGAGATAGAATAGAAATTGAAACTGTATACAAGAAGTTACAGCGGGCTGAAGTGGGGAAACGGATTATATGTTGGCAGATCTTAGCGTAAGTGAGGTAAAGGGTGTACGGTTTTCTTAAAAAATGGTTTACTCTTCCTCCACATGTACATGAGAACACTCCAGGGCATTCAGGAATGTGATCCCGCTAGTGTTTGAAAAAGAGAAACTAAAATTCTTTAAACATTTTTAAATGTAGTAGCTTGGCATGTATAAATATACATTTTTCCATATTTCCACCTAGTATCCACTCTGTGTAACAGTCAAATCAAGATTATGAGTAACATATGAAGTTTTATTGTATAAGTCAAGTTGTTCTGTGTAATACCAACTATGTGTTCCATGGCTACTGATAAATATTTGTCATTTAAAGAAAATTATCTTGGCCGTTTTTAAGGGTATTGTAGAGTAGTTCCATTTGGTTTTGAATGAATTTTTCCTTATGAGGCATCTCCTAATATTTTTCCAAGTTATATGATAATTGGATTTTTAAAACTCATACCCCAGTAATAATAAATAGAATCTTATTTCTAATAAAGCCATTAACCCTTTTTTAACCTCATCTACACTTTATGCCTTAGAACATATAGAAACAGCAGCAGTAATCCGAATGAGACGCCGTGTGCCCTTTTCCCTTGAATGTACTCACATAGAGGGAGTGTACATCGTGATATATGTGTTTTAAATATGAAGGATTTGGGAAAATTTACTGCTTAGCATCAGAAGTCTCTGTAACGCTCGTCTTGTATTTGTAGTTCCCTGTAGTCTGCTGTGTTGGTGCTCTTATATTTGCTAAATGATGGGAATTTGGTTGAGACAGTGGCTGGGGTTGTAGAGTCACAACAGGGAATTACCATTTTCATGAGGAGAATCCATACGAAGAAAAATAGAGATAAACCAGTCATCAACATGCCATCCTTCAAAATGTTTCAAAACCATACAGAGGTCACAAGGAATTTGGACACAGTCTCTCTCTCTTTTTTTTCTTTTTTAGGCCGAGAAAGCAGATAGAAGACAGAGCTTTGCATCTTTAGCGTTACGTAAGCGCTACAGCTACTTGACAGAGCCTGGAATGAGTGAGTTTTCTAACACATTTACTAATCTATGTGGATGTCTATAAGAAGAGACATTTTTTCTGTACAAATTGAATTTGGGGGTCATTTGGAAGCCCAATGGCAAAAGAAAAATTGCCTTCAAGGAAACTTTATCATGAAATGTAACTGATACTTTGTACATAGTTGAAGATGTGAAGCACAAACACCCTTAGATCATAACCTCAAAACAGTTTTTTTTAAAAAGCCCCTACCTATTTTAAAATTTAGAAACATCTACTCATTACTTGTCTTTAAAAACCTTGATTTCACTGTGATTGTTAACTGTCCTAGGAGATAATGCACCAATGCTGCTTTAAATCTAAGCTCAAAAGAGAAAATATTTTTATATATGCAGGTTGGTAGAAAAGTGATAATATAACTTTGATTTTCATCTCATTTTTCATAATATAGGTAGGTCATTATACCTCAGTCCTGATTCTCCTTCTTCCCAGTTTGCAAGAAGTGTATCTTCCTACGGTCTTGAGGCACTTGCTTATTGAATTCGTATCTCCTCCTTCCTCTCTCCCTCTCCGCCACCACCCCCACCCCCCACCCATCTTTATTAAGTACCATTTCCAAGGCTAGTCTTCACTAGACTGGTTAAGCCCTTTTCTTCTTTCA
Source organism: Prionailurus viverrinus (assembly GCF_022837055.1). Taxonomy (NCBI): domain Eukaryota; kingdom Metazoa; phylum Chordata; class Mammalia; order Carnivora; family Felidae; genus Prionailurus; species Prionailurus viverrinus. The sequence goes on along the minus strand of NC_062571.1, from coordinate 22,374,655 downwards.
GTGATTGTTTTGGTTCATTGTTAACTGGCTTGCAAGTATCAGGGTATAAATCCATTCAGTCATATTCATTCATTCCATCTCCCTCCCCACTTCATCTTCCCCTATCCCCTCAGCCCTCCAGAGAATCCCTCCATCAACAGGAGCTAAGAGTGCTGAGAGTAGCACTGTGTTTGCTCCATCAGAAAAGGAGTTTTACACAAATAATTGTTAGTGAATAATTTCTGGCTGTTTCCCATTACTCACAGTTAACTTGAGTTCAGGGAGGATTGGAAATTACAAATAAGAGCCACATCTTTGGTTTTTCCCACCTTTCCTGAGTTCTTGTTTCTGTGGGCCAACATAGCATATTCAATGTGCAGCAGGAAGACTCTAGAACTTAGCTTAAAAGGTCTTAGCATAATCTTATGGAGTCTAGCTCCTTGACTACTGGTGGAACTTTTATATCCAGACACAAAACGGGGAGCATAAGAGAAATGGAGCTCTACCACACTCATAAATGTTTTTCCAGATCTCAGTTTTTGTCTCTAGCATAAATATCTAAATCCTTCCAAAACCATAAGGGATGAAACTAACTCCTCTTATTCTACAAAGCAAGGACAATATATGTGTATAAGTAGATGGTTTTTCAATAAGACTAAATATTCTTTGAGAACTTTTCTTTGGAATACTATTTTGCCTCAAATCTAAGGCTCTCAGAGGGTAGCTGGTTGGGACTCCCAGGCAAAATACTTAAGATTTGGACAGGCTCCATGACCAGCTTCTTTAGGTCCAAGGTACCTCTGGGCAGGTGAGCTCCCATATGATTCTGGTCCCTAAAGTATTTGGGGGACTATATGAATTTGAGGTAAGGTCTGTGCTAAGTCAACTAAATTTTTTTCATTTATGCAAGTGTTGCTATTTTTTAGTTAGCTTCGGTTATGGTATAACATTGATAGAAGGAAGAAGGTACTTTTCTCTGTTTTATGAAAGGGAGCATAATAGTGGTAAACAGCGAAATGGAAAGGA